>NW_026606248.1:4470000-4822005 GCF_029834395.1 Sorex fumeus
AATAATGAAAGAGAAGAAAGAGACATTAAAAAAACAATCCCATTCACAATCACGGTCACGGTCCTCCCGTTGTTCATCGATTTGCTCGAGCGGGCCCAGTAATGTCTCCATCATGAGACTTGTTGTTACTGTGTTTGGCATATGGAATATGTCACGGGGAGCTTGCCAGGCTCTACCATGCGGGAGAGATACTCTTGGTAGCTTAGTACCTCAGAAAATCAAGTACCTCGGAATGAAGCTTAGCCAAAGAGGTGAAGGACCTATACAAGGAAAATTACAAAACACTCCTTCAAGAAATAAAAGAGGACACTAGGTAATGGAGACACATCACCTGCTAATGGTTAGGGAAGATTAACATTATCTAAATGGCAATACTGCCCAAAGCACTATACAAATTTAATGCTGTCCCCATCAGGATACCCATGACATTTTTCAAGAAATAGACAAAACACTCCTGAAATTTATATGGAACAATAAACCCCCACGAATAGCTAAAGCAATCCTTGGGGAAAAGAAGATGGGTGGCATAACCCTCCCCAACTTCAAACTGTACTACAAAGCAGTAGTAATAAAACAGCATAGTACTGAGCTAGAAACACACCTGCAAACCACTGTAATAGAGTTGAATATTCTGTCACAGACTCCCAAATATATGACTACTTAATCTTTGACAAAGGAGCAAGAAATGTGAATTGGAACAAGGAAAGCCTCTTCAACAAGTGGTGCTGGGAAAACTGGATAGCTACCTGCAAAAAAATAAACACTGACCTCTGTCTAGTACCAAACACACAAGTCAGATCAAAGTGCATTGAAGACCTCAATAACAGACATAAATATATAAGGCACATAGCGGAGAATGTAGGCAGAAATCTCCATGATATTGAAGCTAAAATCATCTTTAAGGATGAAACACCACTGACCATGCAAGTGCAAGCAAACATAAACAAATGGAACTGCATCAAACTAAGAAGCCTCTGCACTTCAAAAGAATCAGTGACCAAAATACAGAAAGATCCCACAGAATAGTAAATAATATTTACCCAATATCCATCTGCTAAGGGATTAATATCCATGATATACAAGACACTAGTAGAATTGTACAAGAAAAAAACCTCTAGCCCCATCAAAAAATGGGAGAAGAAATGAACAGAAGTTTCCTCAAAAAAGAAGTACAAATGGTCAAAAAGCACATGAAAAAATGGTTCACATCACTAGCCATCAGGGAGATGCAAATCAAAACAACAATGAGATAGCATCTCACACCACAGAGACTGGCACACATTCAAAAGAACAAAAGCAGCCAGTGCTGGCGTGGATACAGGGAAAAAGGGACACTCTTTCACTGTTGGTGGGAATGCCCACTAGTCCAGCCTTTCCGGAAAACAATATGGACAGCCCTTCAAAAACTAGAAATTGAGCTTCCACATGACCCCACAATACCACTTCTTAGAATGTATCTCGAGGATGCAAAAAAGGACAGTAGAAATGACATCTGTACCTATATGTTCATTGCAGCACTGTTCACAATAGCCAAAATCTGGAAACAACCCAAGTGCTTAGTAAATATGACTGGTTAAAGAAACTTTGGTACATTTATTGTGTAAATGTACCAAAGTTTCTTTAACCAGTCATATTTATGCAGCTGTCCGGAGAAACAAAGTCATGAATTTTGCTTACAAATGGATAGACATGGAGAATATCATGCCTAAAGTGAAATGAGTCATAAAGAGAGGGACAGACATAAAAGGACTCTGCACTCATTTGTGGAGTATAAAACAACGTAACATGAGGCTGAAACCTAAGGATAGTAGATACACAGGACAGGTAGATTGATCCATAGCTGGAAGCCTGCCTCATGAGCAAAGGGGAGAAGGCATCTGGAATAGAGAAGAGATCACTAAGAAAATGGTGGCTTGAGGAACTGGGTCGGAATGGGAGATGTGTCAGAAAGTAGATAAAGTACCAATCATGATAACCTCTCAGTGCCTGTATTGCAAATCATAATGCCCAAAAGTAGAGAGAGAGTATGGGGAATATTGTCTGTCATGGAGGAAGGGAGAGGGTGGAAAAGGGGAGGTTATACTAGGAATATTGGTGGTGGGGAATGTGCACTGGTGGAGGGATGGGTGTTTGACTATTGTGTGATTGTAACCCGAACATGAAAGCTTTTAACTATCTAACGGTGGTTCAACAAAATTTAAAAAAATGTTTAAAAAGAGGGGTGTTTCCACGCTAATGAAACTTTATTAATGGTACATTTGTTTCTGTGGGATGCAGTAGGCTACCCCTGATTTAGAACATTATTGTAAAATGTGTGATTGTAACTACTCTACAACATAATAAACACACAAACAGAGTGGTTAGAAAATTTTATACAAATTTGACAATTTTGTATTGGTAAAATTTAATCATAATTTGGGATTATAATTAGTAAGTGTAGATTTTGCATTTTTGTGTTACTTGTATAAAGTTTTTAGCCCATGACAGAATATTTGAAAAAGTAACGAAGAATCCTTTATATCTTTATATTGAAGAGTTAGAGAAGTACTGACATAGGATTCAACATGACTTTTCTGCCCAATTAGATCAAGCCAAGATGATTCCAAGATTAAAAATAAAAAAGACTCCTATCACCCAACGTCACAAAAGCCCTTAAAAAAGTGAACTAGCATATTCAGGGTTGCCTTGAAGAGCTCAGGAAGAAGGCAACATAATGGCTGGCACAATTAAAAGGTGACTAGAAATTAAACTTGATGACATATCAGATGCTATGCCTTGATAAGATCCTGCGGTTTAGTTCTCATGGCTTACTTGTGTTTTAGCTGTTTATCTAACAAATAAATTGTACCCTTGGACTTGACTCCAAGAGAAAAAAACAGAGCCTCCCGGCTCTTAAAAAGGAGTGGGGAGGGGGCAGGCAGAGCGATGGTGCAGGAAGTAGGGTGCTTGTCTTGGACATGGCCAACCCGAATCTGGTTCCCAACACCCTATAGAGATTCCTGAACTCCAGGAGTGATCCCTGAGTGGAGAGCCAGCAGTAATGCCAGAGCCCTGAGAAATGCCAATTGTAGCCCCCCAAACAAACAGAAATGTCATCAGCATAATTTTAATTTTGTGATTTGTAGTCAAGATATCTTTAAAAACTCTTCTGTGGATGGAGAGATAATACAGAGGGTAAGACTCCTGTCTTACATGAGACCAGAAAACCTGGATTTGATCCCTATGTAGCTCAAGAGCACCTCCAGGAGTAAATCCTGAATGCAGAGCCAGGAGTAACGCCTAAGCATACCAGGTGTGGCCCAAACCGCCCTCTGCTTTCACTGCCAATCAGCTGTGAGATAATGAGAAAATCACCTTTCCTATTCATGCATTCTCTAAAAATGTTTTTCCCCAATTCATCTTATTTGCATTTCACTTGTATTTTATACTCGAGTTAAAGGGATTTGGGTTTGTTGTAAATTTAAAGTGTGAATGCAAGAATTTTATTTTATTTTGAGAAAAAAAAATATTTTAGTTTTTGAGCCACATCTGGCAGTGTTTGGGGCTTTCTTATGCAGGAATCACTCCCGATGGGCTTGGGAAACTATACTCCTGGATTTTTGCTCAGGAATAACTCCTGGCAGTGCTCTGGGGACAATACACAGTGTAGGGGACCAAACGGTTGGCTATATGCAAGGAAGTCGTCTTAACCTGTACTATCTCTCCAGCCCACCAATGCAAGAATTCTAATTTACAATTGAGGATGGATAAAAGGTAGGAAGGAAAGGATATGTGGAGGGAGGGAGGGATAAAGAAAGGAAGAAGGGACAAAGGAAGGAAGGAAGGAATGGAAAGAAAGAAAAGTAGAAGAAATGGAAGCAAAAGATAAAAGAAAACCCCAAACAAAACCATAAAAATAACAAAAACTACCCTCCCTTCTGAATATTAAATATTTACTTATATCAAGTCTTAAATTATGTTAAAATCAATTTTGACACTTTAGTAAACAGCAAGGTTATATTAAAAGTAATACTTAAAAGTAATACATAAAGAATTTCTATGAAAAATACTTCTCATATATCTGTTATTCCTATTAGTAATGTCCTGACAAATAAACAAGTTTATTAGTATAAATGAAAATGCTTCATGGACATAAAGAGGTATTTAATATCATAATGTGAGACTGACGCCCAAGGGCAGTAGAGACAAAGGCCAGGAAGATTGCTCCATGGTTGGAAGCCTGCCTCATGAGTTGGGGAGAAGGCAGCTGGGACAGAGAAGTGATCACAAAGCCAGTGATAGTTGGAGGGATTGTTCAGAATGGGGGATGTGTGCCGAACGTAGATAAAGGACAAAATCTGATAGCCTCTCAGTATCTATATTGCAAACCATAATGCCCAAAAGTAGAGAGTATGGGGTAAATTGTCTGCCATAGAGGCAGGGGAGGGTCAGGGTAGGGTGGGGGATACTGGGGACATTGGTGGCGGAAAATGTGCACTGGTGGAAGGATGGGTGTTTGATCATTGTATGACTGAAACTCAAACATGAAATCTTTGTAACTGTATCTCATGGTGATTCAGTTAAAAAAAATTAAAAATTAAATAAAATTTTAAAAAAGAATAAAAAGGAGGTATTTAATATTCAAGTTGCTTTTTTAGTTGGGAGAAAAAAGTATCTCTTTAATGATTTTTACAATTATATTGCAATTACATGAACTTAACTTTGGCTTCTGTCAGGATAAAAGTAAAAGATTGGTGCGAAAGCAGAAGAGATAAAATTTACTTGTAGGCTCTAGCCACACATGTCAAAAATTCCCTTCGCTAGGGACAGGCTTTCAAGGCTCTGTTTTCAAGAAAGTGTTTAAAAATATCTTCTGTACTTAAAAATGTCCCTGAAGATCATTTTGAAGTCAATCACGTTGGCAGCCAATCCTCCATATATAGGCACTGCCTTGAATATTTCCTTCTATATGATGGCCACTAAAATACTTTTTCCAATCATGCACACAAAAGCTACCAAAAAACTAGGAGGAAGTTTTATGATCCAAAATCAACTTTCAAAAATTCTCAACCTGAATCAGGTTTTAAAAGAAAACCATCTTTATGTTCTCAAGCTGTCTTCACTTTCCAGTGATATGTTGGGCTCTGTAAGTACCACATTTTCAGTCAATATTAGCCTTGATATGGACCCCATCCCCCCCTCAAAATAGTAAAATTCCTAACTTAGAGAGCTTTATTTAGCTGGGCCCAAAGAACCACAATGTACTCCTCTATTTTTTTCTTTCTTTTTGCACCTCTGTGCTCACCCCCTAGCTCCTATCTATCTGATTTATAACTCTAAAGTTGTAGATTTAAAGTATTTTTAATGGTGAAGACATTAATATGTCTTTGAATATTACTATGTAGTTGCATGTATTTATACAGAATGAATAATTGCATTTTTTTGAGAGTTGAGGGTCACACCTAGCAGAACTCTGGGCTTCCTCCTGCCTCTGTACTCAGGGATTCCTCTTGGTGATGCTTGGGGGATCATTTGCAGTGTCAGGGCTCAAATCAAGTTAACTGCATGCAAGGTAAGCACCTTAACTCTTGTACTAGATCTCTCTGGTTCCAGTAGCCCGTAATTTCTGAGTTAGAATTTCATGTTTACATTGCTAAGCAAGGTGGTCTCTTGAGACATCACTTTTCTTACTTGTAAGAGTGTTTTCAGAACTTTATGTTTTCTCAAATAATTGCTTCACTTCACATCGGCAGGATAGTAGTTTCCTTAATGTTCTTAAAGAACACTTACTTTCACTTTAAACAAAAGTGAAAACAAGCAAACACAAAAGAATTGCTAACATGATTTTTAATATCAAGGAATGACCTTCAGCCACTGTTGCTAAAGAATATAATTACTATCAAGCAAAAGATTAGTAATCAAAGATTTGTGCTCTCCAGAGTAGCATGTTTAAAAGAATCTTTCAAAAATTTTCAATTTAAAATAATTGAAAATAAAAATATAAATTATAAATAGCTATCCAATGGCATATTTATTTCTGTCTTCCACTCAGGAATTTATATCCCTGTGAATGAAGTTATGTCCTACAATATGTGTAAACCTCTGTTCTTTTTCTTTGTGTTGTTTTGGGGCCTCATCTAGCTGTGTTCAGTAATTACTTCTGATTCTGTACTCAGGGATCCTTCATAGTGGACTTGGAGGATTGTATTTGGTGCCAGGAATTGAGCCCGGGTCAGCAAATTGCAAGGGAAGCATTCTACATGCTTACTATCTCTTAGGTGATTCTCTATTCCTCTCTGCGCACAGCAGCCAGGGCATCTAAACAAACACCATTCTGACTGTGTAATTTCCCTTTTTAAAAATGTTTGTTGTGGGGTGGGGAGATGGTTTAAAAACTGGAGTGTGGTGGAGAGAGGCGACAGGGGACAGAGAGGACCTCTCTGAGGCCACAGGTTCTCAGGATTTGCACCAATGAGTGGTCCCTCCTTCGGCTCCAGGTACACCAGGTTTACATGGACACATTTCATTTTCCCTGTCCTAGTGCATTGGACCCATCTCTCAGCCTCCTCTACTGAACTTTTATAAGGGCAGTCTGGCTACTCCATCACGTTAGGCCAATATTCCACTATACCAATCAAAATATTCCCCAAACTCACCAAAATGAAACAAGCAACAGTGAACAAGAATATTTACAACCCCAATCTAAAGGAAAATGTCCCCCGAATTAGCACTAGAGGCCTCACAGAAGTCACACAGGAGCACGAAAGAAGAAGGTAATATCCTTAAAGGGGAAAGAGGAGACCACCCTCTACCGAGCTTGCCCAGAGATGGTGAGTGAGAGGGAGTCACTGATAGTGAACTGGAAGGATCTACCTTCATACTACTCCAGCAACATAGGAAAACAGTGAAGTTCCCACAAAGAGGAGTGGATCCAGAAAAGAGCCCTAAAGCCTCAACAGGGTATATCCACATATATAATCCCTCTGATAAAGAATTGTGAGGATAAAATGGGGAGGATGTTTATGAGGTCAAAGAAACAATGGAACATACAGTCAATAAAATACTGGAAGATATGAGACCAGAAATAGAAAAACACAAACAGAAGAGTCAATAATGAAATATTTGGTAGATGAAATAAATACTCGGTGGGTACCCTCAACAGTAGAATGACAACAGCCAAAGACACAATCAGTGAGCTTGAAGATGAACTGCAGAAAGCATCCAGGCAACAACAGAAGATGGAAAAAGACCTTAAAATAGCTCATGAACTGGTAAGAGATGTGGGATTAAGTCAAGAGGAACAAAACAAGAATCATCAGAGTACCAGAAAAATGGAGTCAACCCAAATGAGGTAGTAATAGTTAAAAACATCATGTCTGTGTTTGCCACTCAATACCTCTTTTGCAGACCACAACACCCAAAAGGAGAGAGAGAACATAGGGGATAGCCCTGCCACAGAGGCAGGGGGGGATATTATCCATGATGGTGGAAAATGGGCACTGGTGGAGGGATGGGTATCTGATCATTGTATAATCAAACCCAAGCACAAAAAATTGTAAATCTACAACTGTACCTCATGGTGTTTCACTAATAAAAAAAAATTTAAAAAAAAATCATGTCTGAAAAGACCCCGATCACGACCACGATTATCCTGTTGTTCGTCGATTGCCTCGAGCAGGCCCCAGTAACGTCTCCTTCGTCCTAGCCCTGATATTTTTAAAAACTGCCATATTCAAGGCTCTTTCAGGGTTAGGAGAATGAGACCCATCATTGTTACTGGTATTTGGCATATTAGATACGCCACAGGGAGTTTGCGTGGGCAGGTTACATTTGGTAGCCTGCCAGGTTGTCCAAAGTAAGAATGGGATAAAAAGATCCCATAGTGGGAGAATGTAGAAATTCAGATTCAAGAAGCCCAAAGGGTACCAGCTGAAAGAGACCTTAATAAAAAGACTCCAAAACATATCATAATCAGAACGACAAATACAATAGATAGAGAAACAATACTGCAAGCAGCAAGATCAAAGAAGGAAATGACATGCAAAGGAGCATCCCTTACAGCAAACTTACTAGAAGAAACTCTCCAGGCCTGAAGACAGTGATGATATATAGTGAAAAATACTCCATGAAATGAACATCTCACCAGGAATACTTTATCTGGCTAGACTCTCATTCAGACTGGAAAAAATGATACATTACTTCTTGGATAAACAGCAGCTCAGGAACTTCATGGACTCA
Source organism: Sorex fumeus (assembly GCF_029834395.1). Classification (NCBI taxonomy): domain Eukaryota; kingdom Metazoa; phylum Chordata; class Mammalia; order Eulipotyphla; family Soricidae; genus Sorex; species Sorex fumeus. Next base: position 4,478,218 of record NW_026606248.1, read on the forward strand.
AAACCAACCTTAAAAGAAGGACTGAAGGGGCTACTGTAAGACAAGACAAATCCCACAAACACAAAAAAAAAACTTCTACAGAAAGCTGCACAAAACCCCATGACAATAATTTCTCTCAATGTCAATTGTCGAAATGCACCAATTAAGTGACAAAGTGGCAAAATGTATTATAAAACTGAATCCAACATCCTACTGCTTACAAGAAGCACATTTGAATAGTTGGAACAAACACAGACTCAAAGTTGAAGGATGAAAAACAATTTTTCAAACACACAACTCCATAAAAAAAACCTGAGTTTGCCATACTAGTAGCATACAACAACATAGATTTCAGACTGAAAAAGATCAGAAGGGACAGTGAAGACTATTTCTTAATGATCAAGGAATATGTGTATCAGGAAGAAATTACACTCCTAAACATATTTGCACCCAATGAGGTACCAGCAAAATACTTAAAACAACTGCTAATAGATCTCAATACCACACCATATTTAATGGGGTTCAGACAGTAAAAATCATATATAGCCTGGCAAATTACCAAGAGATTCCGCCTGCACCAGCAGAGCCTGCCTGGCAAACTCCCTGTGGCATATTTGATATGCCAAAAACAGTAACGATATCAGGTCTCATTCCCTTGACCCTGAAAGATCCTCCAATCATTGGGAAAGATGAGTAAGGAGAGGCTACTAAAATCTCAGGGCTGGGAAGAATAGAGACATTACTGGCACCCACTGGGGTAAATTGATGGACAAAGGGATGACAGTGATACAGTGAATAGACTCCAAGAAGGACATTGATAGCAACATAATAGTAGTTAGTCAGAGATTTCAACACTGCCTTGTCACCTCCTGATAGATCAAAAGAGACTAAAACTCAGCAAGGAAGTACTGGCTCTGAAGAAAGAATGAGAGAGGGCTAGTAGATATATAGAGGTCTTTTTATCACCCCCAAGCCAAATACACATTCTTCTCTTATATGTGTGGAACATTTTCCAAGATAGTCCAACGCTGGGCCACAAAATATATCTCAGTAAAATCAAGAAGATAGAATTGCATCAACTATCTTTTCAGACTACAGTGCATTGAAAATAGAAGTTAATCATACACAGAAATGGAGAATTAAATCCAATGCCTGGAAATTAAACAGCTCAATGATGAACAACCAACTGGGTTAGTGAGGAAATCAAAGATTCATGGAAACAAATGAGAATGAGGACAAGAGCTACCAGGATTTGTGGGACACAACTGAAGCAGTGTTGATAGGAAACTTTACAGCTCTGCAAGTGTTTATCAGGAAAGAAGAAAGGGCACACACAAATAACTTGACTTCTCAGCTTTGGATCTTTGAAAATTACCAACAAGAGGAGCCCAAACCAAGAAGGAGAAAAAAATAATAAAACTTGGAGCAGAAATGAATGAACTGGAATTCAAAAAAAATCCAAAAGATTAATGAACATGTTTGTCAGGATCTATCTCACAGTGATTCAATGAAAAAATATTTTTAAAAATGCCCCAAACTGTAGTACACGGGTAGGTGTGTCCCAACACCTTTTCCTACATAATAAAACTTTATAGTATTTGTGCTACCCTTAATAAAAGTAAAAATTCTCTTCTGAATGCGGAAAGTTTTTTTGTGAATATCCTACTTATTTACCCAGAATCTTCTCAAGTTTTTTCCCTTGTGTCCAGACACACTCTGTTTATTAGAAATGATTTTTTTTTTGCTTTTTGTTTCAACCCCAGTGATACTCAGGAATTACTCCAGGCTTTGCACTCAGGAATTATTCCCGGAGGTGCTTGGGGGACCATTGAACCAGGTCGCTCACATGCAAGTCAAATATCCTAGCTGCTGTACTATTGCTCCAGCCCCACACACTCTTATTTTGTGCTTGAGGGAACCACAGTATTTGATAACTCAGGATATTTGTTAAGCTTTATTCTTCTGTTGGTCATCCTGCTGCCTCATTATCCCACCCACCCCCTGTGCACTGCTGGCATGTTTCCACTCATTCTAACTTCTAGTCTCAGATTGGCTAGCAAGAGTATCTAGGTATTGGCTAATCCCAGATCATATTGGATTATTATCTTTTATACAACATAGCCTAAACTTCTCTTTATAAAACTCATATCATACCTTTACTATCTATTACTTATTAAATATCTTCCTAGCTTTATTGCTATATATGCATATCTATCATAAGGTATGTCATATTGCTGACTGTCTAAAAATAATCAAATGAATTAATGGAGATAAGTTAAATTATTAAAGTATGTTACTTCTGGGAACCATTACATCAGGAGAAGGAATCTAATATAGCTTCAAAGTTTGACTAATTGGCAACATATAGGAATAATTTACCTAAGAACATTGACTATCAGAAAAAAGAGCATTAAAATAACAGCTGACACAGGAATGTATTTGCTGTTTTCTTTTTCTATTTTTCCCTAGTAAACATCAAGAAAAAGGTCTTTCTCTTCCTAAAAGCAGGTAAGAAACAACAATTTTACCAACTGGCAGTATTGGTGACAATAAAAGCAAAAATGATGATGGTGTTGGGGGTGAGGTCTTAACATATTCTGCTACTTATAGTTAAATAATAATATATGGGCTTAGACTATTTCATAAGATAGATAATATTATTAACCACAACCTCAAGATAAGAAACTGAGTCACAAGATGTTAAATAATGGTCTACTTTTACATAGCTATTAAGGACAAGGCTGGGATCTTGTCTCAACATTCAGAAAATGTCTTACTAAACATCGTGCATGGCAACATTTGTTCCAGTTATATGTTTATAGAGTAGTCGCTGATAAAAACTATATGTATCAAATGTATGGTTGCTGATATAGTTGCTGATAAAAACTGGACCCATCTGTGCAATTATTATTTAAAGTCTTTTGGGTGATCATAGTCAGTTGCTGGGGTGTATTGTCATCCTGAGGTTTCACATCTGATATTGCTGAGCTGCACATCCAAAATGACTTACTTGTAGGACCAGTAATAATATCACCATCATCCAGGTATTCTTTGAATCTGATAATTCAAAGATATGACCTTCCCATATATCTCAAAATCCTCATAGTATGGAAGCACGATTATAAAGGGATCAACTCACTAGGACATTTTATGGCACCAGACAAAGCTGTAAGGTTTTATCTCACCTGATTTAAAAGTTTGGACCATGATCTTAGCATTGGTCAAAAGTGCACTAAGCATATCTCAGGTTGAAGGGCAAAAAAATTAAAGCCAAATCCTTATTATCATGGAATAGTGTATAGGCATATGGAGAGAAGGAATTGGCAGAGACCATTTTTTTTTATCTAGCAGTTACCTACTTCCCCATGTTATCTTTCCCTAATTTATTTTCATTCAGTATTGATACTCTTCTGCATCAATCATGCTGGGGAAGTAGATAGGTATTGCTATATCCTTCCAGGTCTCCTAGGAGAACAATTTCAGGTATCTTTTAGACATACCATAGACACAGTGATATTTGATTTGAGAAGATCTGTTGTTTGTCTTTTTTTGCTTGAGGGAAAGAGGGTTCACTATCATTGTATTTCAAGAGGCAAGTGGGAAAATCCTTCAGAACAAACAGGAATACTTCAAAGGATGCCTTTTAAATCACTGTCCATAGAGATCACTTTTCCCTTTAAGCCTGTGAAAGGAAGTTTGGAGTGCCTATGTTGCTTTGATGTAAATTCCTTCCTCAGTTCCCTTTCTTTCTTGATCCACATGGGAGCCAGGGGAGCATGTGTCTTCCTACACTCTCTCAATCAACCCTGGGTTGCTTTAGATATCTGTCCTCAGGCTATGCCTGCGGCAGTGTGGACTGTGGATGGGACTGAGAATGTGCCCTCTAATCGGAAATGATTGAGAATTGCAGCTGGTGAGTTGGAAAATTCAGTGAAAGCAATAAATGCCAAGTTGATATATAAATCTCATATGCATTTCAGTGTAACTTAAAACAACTAAATATACACTCATTTACTGTATTTGTCAAAGGTCAAGGACTTGCATTGAGTACATATTTAAGTTTAAAACAGTCATTTTTGCATAAATGATGCATATTAGCATCATCTTTGATGCCGCTTATTTTCTGTAAAATAAGATGAGAATTTATGGCAGAGCTCAGATACATCCAAGTGTTTTAAAATGACTTTTTGTATATCAAAAAGGGCAATATTTCTCCTCTCAAATCATTTGAATTTTTTGCTTTCATCTCATATTTTCTTTATTGATGCAATAATTATATCATATATTACAATAGAAAATACTATAGTCATTCACATGTTTCAAAACACTGAATATTAGGTATACTACTAAATTTCTGAGGACAGAAGTACTTAAATGATTAAGAAAGTAATCTTCTGTCTCTAAGTCTCAGTGTGTTGCTGATCTCCATCATGTATCAAATGTAGGGCATCCATTTTCTTTGTCTGTAACTTAGAGGTCATTCAACAAACTTTTTGCTGTGTTCCTTAAAAAAAAAGGCAACCTCTATTACTTAATCTCATGTATATTTACATTAACTGAAGTCCAGAGGAGAATAAGCATGATCTCTATGTAAAGGGCTATAGAATTCAAGTACACTTTAATCAGAAGTTATTGGAATTTCAAGATATCACTGTAGGTAGGGAGTTTGCCTTGCTTGTGGTTGACCTGGGTTTGATCTGACCCAAGGACTGAGCACAAAGCCAGGAGTAAGCCTTGAGTATTACTGGGCACGGACCAAAACCCAAATAAAGAAATCAACACAAATTATCTTTCCTTAGAAAGTAGCCCAATGTTGCATGCATTATTATAATTTCGTCACATGCTGTATCTAAATTTTATCCTCACAATAAACCTATAAGGTAACATCAATTATGAATTGTATTACTGCTAGGGTTTAAAAGGAGTAAAAAGTTTAGTTTGCTGTAAAAAAAAATGACCTAAATGGCAATTGTCCAGAGTTCTTTTGGAATTCATTCATCTTGCAATGAATAAATTTTTCACTTTCAAGATTATTGCATGATTTCACACCTTAATATGAAGAAAAAGAAAGAATATATGATAGCAAGAATGTGGGGAAAGGGAATTTATATGCACAGCTGGCAGGAATGTAAATTGTTGCAGTTACTATGGAAAACTCAAACAGATGCATGTACCCCATGTTCACTGCAGCATTACACACAATATTCCAGATCTGCAAACAACCTAAATATCCATTGACTGTCTTATTAGACTGTTACTGTCAGCTCTAATTTACAGCAAACTGAAGGTTAGAGAGATTGAATACACAAACAAATAAGTATACAGCAAAAGCTGAAATAGAATCTTGGTTTATGAGATCAATGTAAGATAATTCCATATTACTCTCATGTAGTTAGCTTCATTGTGTGTATTCATGAGAAGGCAACTCAAGTTCCAGATACAATTTCACTCCTTGGGCATAAAACTCCCATGAAATGTTGTTCAGAGTAAAAACATACCAAGCGTTTACAAGATGCTATTAGCTACATGGCTCTTTATTCCTAAATCTGTTTTAAAGCCTTCTAATCACTCATCATCCAACTTTGCCTAACCATAAAAATTACCTGAAGAAGTTGTTGGAAATAAAATCTTACTTCTTTTATTAAGATATTACATTCAATCGTTGCCTCAGTTCATTTTTATGCTTAGGATAATATGGAAAAGTGTATAACTTTTAAATTATTTAATTTAGTAGCAACCTTTAATTCTGAGCTTCATGAGAATTAAAGGTGAAAAATACCTTTACACAATAATTTTCTCTGTTATCTATGTTTTTAAAGTAATTCATTGTTAAAATTTTATTTTTAAAGACACCATGATTAAAAAAAATGAGTTCTAGGCACTCTATTATGTTCCAACACCATTTCCAACACCAGCACCAGTTCCAACACTAGTGTAAATTCCCCTTTACCACTGTCCCAGGTTCCCTCTCACCCCACCTCCTTGTCCCTGGACTGATTCTTTGACAGGTACATTTTTAAAGTTTGGTGAATGTAGTTTGGATCTCCTGCTTTCCTTGTCATTGGCGCTGCTCCTCCATAAAGCTGATGTGCCGGATGCCTTTGAACCCCGACTGCCTCACCCTGTTCCTTCCTCTCTACCTCTTACTACTTTCCCGACTCAATTTTTTTTCCTTCTCTGTCCTCCTCCCTATATTCTGAGGTCAGAGCATATTATTAGGGAAATTTACAATAATGTTTAAGATTCTCCTTCTAAGAAAAAATAAAGCAACATTTAAATGTTGCTTATTCTTGGTGTTCCCCTTTGTCAACAAAGTAAATATGAAAACATTGCCAGTAATTCATTTCCATACTCCATGGAGACTTGTCTTAAAGTTGCAGGATTAAAAGAACATATATAAAAGTAAGAATAAAAGCTCGTAGTGAAGTGGCATTAAACTTGAATAAGCACTCCTTTCTGATCCATTCATTCGTTCCTTCTTTAATTCATGGGTAAATCAAATGAGGTAATAAATGAAGAAGTGAAGGTTATCAGAGAAGGAACTTTGAAATTCTCCCTTTAGTCTATTTTCCCTGAGCTCTGTGTTCTAAATTATTATTATTGTATTGAATTACTGTGAGATAGGTAGTAATTCATGAACACAAAGTTGTTCATGATTGAGTTTCAGTCATACAATATTCCAGCACCCATCCCTTCCACAGACTTCCCAATGTTTCCAGTTTCCCTCCTTCTACCCCTGGTACACCCCAGCCTACCTCTACAGCAGACACTTTTCTTTTCCCTCCATCTCTCTCTCTCTCTCTCTCTCTCTCTCTCTCTCTCTCTCTCTCTCTCTCTCTCTCTGTCTCTCTCTCTCTCTCTCAGCATTATGGTTTGCAATAAAGGTATTGAAAGGTTACAGGTATATCCACTTAACACTATTCAGCACTTAGCTATTCTAATTTTTTACAAGAAAGTCTAAGTGACATAAAAATTTACACTGAGTATTTTGAAAAAAAAAAAGATGCAAAATAATTGCCCCTACTTAAAATATAATAGGATCAGAAAGATCCAATACTTTTGTGGCGTTTGTGCCACAGCCAAAGTGTACTCAGGGACTACTCTTGAACTCAGGCCTTCTGCACGAAAAGCATATTCTCAGCTGCTGAGCAATCCTCTCTTCTGCCCAGAAAGCATTGCTTTTACTTTATTTATTTATTTATTTATTTATTTACTTTTTGGGTCACACCCAGCAATGCACAGGGGTTAACTCCTGGCTTTGCACTCAGGAATTAGTCCTGGCACTGCTTGGGGGACCATATCCTCTGTCTAACGTCGAAGATCAAGAATCAGGGACACTGTCTCATTTGCCAAGGCATCAAAAATCAGATGGGCTGGTCATGTAATGAGATTTAAAGATGACCACTGGACCAGAGCTGTTACTGACTGGATTCCACGGGATGTCAAAAGACTACGTGGCTGCCCACCTACCAGATGGTCAGACTTCTTCATCAAGATCATGAACGATCGTTTTGAGGCTCTTCGTGTTCCTAGAGCGAACAGGCACCATTGAGCTACACAGGGACAAATGGAGACGTTACTGGCGCCCGCTCGAGCAAATCGCCGATTAACGGGAAGTCAAGTGATCAAGTAATGTTTATGTTTTCAGGGTGTGTTCATAGTTTTTTCTTTTTACTACAGAAGTATTTTTATATAGGTAAACAAGTAAAGTATGATTATGTGTAAATTGAGGATTTTTTTCTCAAAACATATTTTAGTTTTTTTCTTGTTATTTATGAGACAAACCTAGTGATGCTGAAGGCTTACTCTTAGTTCTGTGCTCAGGGATCACTCCTGGCAGGATTGGGAGACCATTTGATATGCCAGAGAATGAACTCAGGTTGTTGCCAGGGTATGAACCCAGGTTGGTGACATGCAAGGCCAACGCCCTATCCACTGTACTATCTTTTGACTTTAAAATGTTTTATTTAATTTAAAATTTTTAGTAAAGTGAAAACATTTTAGAGAAATGGAATGGGAGAGAAAGAGAGATATGTATTCTAGAGGAGAGAGAGACAGAGAGAGACAGAGAGAGAGAGACAGAGAGAGCTCAAAAGTGTGTTTTACTAAAGAGGTTATCAACAGTTTGACATAGAACATTGCATCTTATTTGGGGGAGCTTCACATAAAAAACTTGTTAAAATGCAGATTTTTGGGGTTTCACGTTGAACTCAGATAGGGTGACAGAGATTGGCTTTACTGCTACCCATATGCAATCTTGCTATGTTCTGAAGCATGCTTATATTCTTGACAACTAGTTACTGCTTACCAGGGGAATGATTGCAAGGAGAAAATCTGCATAACTTACAATAGGCCTTCTGGCTATCAAATCACATAGATGTTTCTTTCTATGGAAATTCTTCAATAAACACTAATGAAAAGAAGATTTAAAAATATCCCCAAACTTTGGGTATTTAGAGTAATAGTTCAATAAGATTAATTCATGATTTATCACACCAACCTTTTGTAGAGAGAAAAGTTTCACAATGACCATTTGTAGAAACAAACACACATCTCCATCTCCACAGATATAGTGCAGTTTATGAATTGTATAATGAAGCATAATTATCTGAAATATTAAAAGATTATGGACATTTTGGGTCAACTCTTGGGGTTTTAAATAATAAAATAAATTTATAATATGTTGCAGAAAAATCTTTCTAGTTTCCTGCTGTAGTTAGAACCACCTGCATTTTTTTGTGAAGTACTAGCCAATTTTCCAAAACCTTTCCTAATATTATAATATTTTGAATTTGAGTCACACTTCTGGGCAAATGACATTATTTCTTATTTGCAATTAAATTATGAAGTTTTTGTTTATTTTCTGATCCAACATAACATTTATATCTATTCATAATTTTAGAATGACCTTGCTCAGATTAATTGAATCTCAATAGACTATGATTTCTAGTATTTAATTTCATTTAGTCCTTGACTTATTGTAGATTTTGTTGGAAATAAAGCATCACAACTGATACTAATTTTAAATGGCTTCAATAATAAGCATACCAACAGAATAGAGGGCAAGCTGAAAACTTGTGTAAAGGATTATTTATTATGACAAAATGCCACTCATATGAGAAATAGGTGACAGTTGTCCAAATGTCCAGATGTCAGGGCATGTGACTTAATGCTTGTCTTCTTTATTCCTTATTATTACTGTATTGACATATCAAACAAAGGTTTATTATACAGATCTCAGTAGATATCATTGTTAAATGCTTTGCTATTTGTCATGATTCATTAAGTACAACACCTTATCTCTTATGAGAACTATCTAACAACTGCCCTATTAAATTATGATTTATTATACTCATTTTATAGATGAGAACACTGAAGCTTGGAAAGACTAAAAAACGTTCTGCAAATCACTGATGAAGTAGCAAGGTTGAGATTTCAATCCATGTAGGTTTTAATTTCAGAACACTAGCTTTGCTTATCGTGTGGCTTAGAACATTTACAGACCAGACAGATGGTCTGGATATTTATTATTATGTTTTTATTAGTCTTGATCATTTTATTTTATAAATAAATTAAATGAGAAAAATGGCAAAGAATAACAAACCTAACTACTAGACTTGGTGAAAGCTATCCAGGTTACCCTTGGGAAAGAGAGGGAGGATGGCAGTGCCAAAGTTGTTTTGCTTGTGACACAGTGGATGTTTATAGGGGTGTTAAGCAAGCTATACCTCTGAGTTTCTGTATTATGAGGAAGTCATAAGTCATTACAAAATGTCTGCATTTGTGATCGTAGCCATGTGTCAGAATGCAGGGAGTGACCAGACCTGCAAGACACTGCAGATTGTATACCCTTCCTAATACTTTCAAATTCAAAGTTCTAAACTGCGTTATACAGGAAAAATGAAAACAATCACTTTATTTTACTACAGTTCTTTAATTTGGTTTGCTACCATGAAGCACATAAAGCAAACACAAATCCCATTAATATGAGTTTCTTTTCTCACTTAGCAGCTATGTTATAAGAATTTAAAAATAAAGAGAAAAACCTTGCATATTGCCAAATTAAAATGAATATAGGCAAACATTTGCTTTTATACTCAGTGACCATACCCAGTGGAGGGCAAGAGGCAAAGGTGCTTCTACTGATGAGGCAAGGGGCCCCCAGGACACAACTGGTATTGACATGAAGTGGAACATACAGTGTGAAAGATTTCTGCCACTGAGTTTATATCCCTAGCTTCAGTTAAAGGTTTTAAAACACTATCTGGAATGGAGCTAGTAATTTTGAATTCACTTTTTTGTTGTTTTGTTTTTGGTTTTGGGTCACACTCAGCAGTGCTCTGCAGGATTAATCCTGCACTCAAGACTCATTCCTCATGGTGCTTGGGGTACCGCATATGGTTCTGGGGACTGAATCTGGATAGGTAATGAGCAAAGCAAGATCCCTGCCCACTCTCCTTTCTCCAAAACCCCTGCAATCATTTTATAAATCCTCAATTCTAGTTTTTGAATGTCACAGAACATTCATTTTAGTATTTATAATTTTCTAGAAATTTTATATCAAGGTGATAATATATTATGAACTATCCTCAGGCACATGGCCAGTGAAGAGCTCTGAAGCATCTATTGAATGAATAGTCATACATTTAAGTTTAATTGGAATCATATAGAATTTTTTTTTATCAGGTGGACACAGTCTTTTACAATACTTGACGTCCTTTACATTTGTCATAGTGTGAAAAGGAAGAAAAAAAAATAGTTTGATGTTTCCTGGTCAATACAGTGAGAAACAGCCTGGAGCAATAGCACAGTGGGTAGGGCATTTGCGACCCAACTTGGATTCCTCCGCCCCTCTCGGAGAGCCCAGCAAGCTACTGAGAGTATCTTGCCTGCATGGAAAAGACTGGCAAGCTACCTGTGATGTATTCGATATGCCAAACACAGTAAAATTGTCACAATGGAGATGTTACTGGGCCCACTCGAGCAAATTGATGAACAACGGGAGGACAGGGACAGTGACAGTGACAGTGAGAAAAAACCTGGATTTCAATATTGCCCTAGGAGTGGTTAAGTAAATTTTTGTCAGGTATGTCTTATCTAAATTCTGATTGTCAGTAGCAGCATTTAAAAGGATTAATTGACAATTTCTAATTCTCTAAGGAGGCCTATGCCAAAGTGGAAAAACATTCAGATTTATTTAGGCCACTATTTTGTATGTAGTGTGGTTTAGGGTAGAGCAACTTCATTCAAATAGTGGTTATTTTGAACATGACTGAGTAGATTTAGTTAGACATATGGTAAAGCCAGCTGGTGATTTGACAGCATTTACCCTTCTTCCCCAGCTGCCTTGTGTGTGATGAGGTATCAGAGTTGACTACCAAGAGAGATTTTGTAGCCGAGAGCTATGGAAATCATTGAGAAGAGGAAAAACAGTTGTTTGTTCTGGGTGGATTAGAAGTTCTAGAGGCTGGGAATTGCAACCAATGAGCCCTTTAATGGTGTGTTTGCCTGTGTGAACATAGCTACATCCACATCTTTGAAATTTCAATAACCTTCCTGCTTTTTCCAGAGCAAGTATTGCCACGGAAGGTGATCAAGGGATTAAGGAAAGTAATCAAGGCATGAGTCAAAATAACTTGGGTGATAATATTTGCCTCGAAATTAAACCCAAACAAGCAAATTGTTTCTTTTTTACCTGAAAAAATTTAAATTCAATTTATTTGAGGTTTCTATTTCAATTGAAAATGCTGTAGCATCTCATGCAAAGTGAAATCAATCTCTTTAGAAATAGAAGGAGGAAAGAGGGAAAGGGGAGAATGTGGGCCAAGTAGATGTAGATTAAAACTTCCTTTTTTTAAAGATTTTGAAATATGAGAAACTATCTCTGCCTATAAGATTAATGATGGATTCTTGGGAAAGAGCCACTCTGTTTAACTGCTTTCCTGGATGCCTAATGGGCATCTTGAACTTAATCTATCTAAATCCAAGCAACTCATTCTGCTGCTGCTTAACTTTATTCCCTTCTAGACTTTGCTCACTTAGAAAATGGAACCAACAACCCAGCAGTTCAGGCTAAGCACTCATCTTTGATTCTTGTTTTCAAATTGAAGTGGGTGAGCCCCGATGGGTGACTTATGTGAGGTAGAGAGGAGAGAGACAGCTGCTTTCTCCCTACCTGGGACCAGCTGGGAAGGTGAGGACTAATAAAGTCTGTGGGTGAGCCCCTCTGTGGAATGGGCCAGAGTCCCACCAGTCCCACTAGTGAGCCACATGAGCCACACATTACACTGACTTGATCTTCTTGGCATGGGAGTTAATCCTCACCACCTGATTTCTCGGGAAGCTGTAGACTCAGGCTGGAGTGAGGAATTGCTCTTTGCAGGAATAGAAAGCCATTCCTAGGCCTTACCCATGTGTTAAAGGTCTTTGTACTTAATGCAGAAAAGAATTTCAGGAGTAGACAAGGAGTAAGAGTAAAAACAAATGTTATTTGGAGGCTTTTGAGCAAAGGAAGGAAGGAAGGAAGGAAGGAAGGAAGGAAGGAAGGAAGGAAGGAAGGAAGGAAGGAAGGGAGGAAGGAGAGAAAGAGAGCAAGAGTAACAGATTCAAAGAGAGAGCCCCAGTACATATTTGAAGAAGGGAGATGCTGTGACACATGTGCTTGGGCACTACGTGTGCTTGGCCACATTGGCACAAGCAGCACCTGGGCTCAGGCAGCATATGCATGCACTTCCTTTGCTCAAGGTAGCTTTTTAAGGGTTATGCCCAAGCTGCCCCCACGTGGGGCTTCTAGGCAGGTAAGAGTCCATTGCTAGGGTGGCTGCCAAGGGAATAGAGTTGGGAGTGGTTGATGGTCTTCTTTGAAATTCCTTTCTTCCTACCAGAGTTTCTTGAGGGTGCAGGGGTCAAAGTGGGTCCAGCCTTCTCTGGGTCTCTTGGCATCAGATAAAGTCTTTTTAGGCTTCTGAGCTCACAAAGTGAGCTTTTTGTAGCTTTGTGACTATTGGTTTCATTACTTCCTAGGAATTCTATTGCTATGAGATGGGGTGGGTACATGGGGTGGGTTTCCCTATCTATCTGCCTACATCAAAATCAAAATTACCCCCATTAACTCATTATCTTCTATTTCTAGAACACACGCAAAATTGTTCTTTTTTTGTGTGTATTCTGATCCATTCTTTTTCATCTAAATCACAGCAACAGCTTCCTAACTTCTCACTCTTGCCCTCAAAAATCTATTCTGTACACAGCAACCTGTATGATCCCTTTTAAACTGTCTGTCCAGCAAGATAGTCACTAAATGTTAGTGGTTATCATACCCTGGAAATGTGCAGCTCAATTGAAATACAATATAAGAGTAAAATACACACTGATGTCATAGACAATATGAAAATAAAATAGTATAGAATAGTTTATTAATAATTTTAATATATTTTTATTTTGGGTTTTTTTTTTACTATTCCTGGAAGTACTCAGGATTTCTCCTGACTTTGTGCTCAGAGATTACTCTTGGAAAGACTCTGAGGACCTTATTTGGTGCCAGAAATGAAACTAGAATCAGCTGTATAAGACAACTACTTTTATACTTGACTATCTCTCAGGCTCCTTATTAATAATTTTTAAATTGAAAACATATCGCAATATTTGAATTAAAAAATGTAGGCTTTTTGGAAGAGGGGTTTGGCACCATACCTGCCAGTACTCATAGCTTACTCTTGACTCTACATTCAGGGTTTGCTTCTGGGGTGCGCAGGGGACTACATGGAGTGATAGGGATGGAACTGAAGTCAAGTCAGCCATGTGCAAATCAAGCACCATACCTGCTGTATTCTTTCTCTGGTTCCTTAAAGAAAATACATTGTTAAAGTTAATTTTACCATTTTTGTTTGTTTATTTTTAATTTTTGGCCTTGGCTACTAGAGATTTTAAAACCATGTATGTGACTCACATATTTCTATTGGATGACTCTATTATAAAATGTAGCATGTTTCTTTAGAAACATTTAATGACTTTCCATGGCAATTCCAAGTTTCATATCATTACCTATAAAGCCCTAAGCCTCTAATTTCTTTTTGTGCCCAACTGGTAAACACCAGACTAGTTACACTGGACTTTGGCCTGTTTTTTTAAAAAAAAATGTGAAAGGAATTATTTTCTTTTCATTCAAGTCTTTTCTCTTGCTGTTTTTTTAATTCTGCTTAGAAAGATTTTGCTTTTCTCAGTCATTTAGCAGTCTCAGTAAGAACATTATTTTTTCTACAAGTATATTTTCCAAACCCTTCTAACTAGAGAAACCTTGTGGTTCCTCGAATCCCATAACTCTGTTTGCTGTTTTTACAGTGACTTGCTTGATCTCAAATTGTGTTGCTCATCGTTTGTTTTCTGTGTCATTTCCACCCCAACTGGAACAAAAACAGGACAACTGATGTATCAAACGTAATTTGACCTAAATGCTACACTGGACACTGTCTTATAAGAAGTGCTCAGTAAACACACATTGAATTGGTTAAAAGGAAATTCGTGAGTGTGCTTTGTATCCTATAAAGCATGATATAGATGTGTTGCTGGCAAACTATGTATGGTTCACAAACCAAACCTCTTCCCCATAATTTCCTAAGTCCTACATTGTATTATCCATGATGCAGCCATGTTGATTTGTTTACGCATTTACTATTGGCTGTTTCTGAACTCCAAAGAGGAGTTGAATATCTCTGAAAGAGGCCATCTGTGATTTTCTGGCACACAAAACTAAAATTATTTACTATTGGATGATTTATAGCATTGCTGAAACCAATATAAATAAGGTTGTACAAGATCCTCTATGAGTTAGGCCTTCTCTGCCTCATGTCTTCTCAAGTTACTTCCTCTTCTCCATTCTATGCAGCAGCAAAACTAGGCTACAGGCTGAGCTTTACATGAACATACTTTTTCTTCTAAAAGACAGATATTTTTACTTTTTACATGGCAGGAAATGCCTTGTCCCCCTACCTTTGACATGCAGACATAGTTGGTTGCCAAAAATGACAGAAATTGTGAGTTCACAAAGTAATGTGTGGGCTATAGGACCACAAGGGGCCAAGAGCCTCCTATCCTCCCCTGGCCTCCTGACTCCCCAGCAGAGTGATGGAGAAACAGAGAGACTGGGACCACAGCCTAATAACGAAAACGGCCCATTAAATGCAGAGCTGCTAGCATACTTATAGAACATCTGAGGGGGGGTTGAAGTATAGGACCTAGATGTGAATGATCATTTACATAGATAAAACATTTGAGGAGGATATTCTCTTGGGAGATTAACTCAAGGAGATACTTTGTCTCCCAGGGACATCTACTTGCTTTTATCTTTCCCTCAAGTTGTATATGTTATCAATACATGCAGGTGTTTGGATAAACATAGTAAGAGACAAATATCCCAACACTTAGTTCTCTGGGTGCAGAGACCAAGCAAGGTTCTTAATACTTCGTTTTCTGGGTGCAGAGACCAAGCAAGGTTTTTAACACTTAGTTCTCTGGGCTCTGAGACCAAGCAAGGCTATTACTGTAAATACCAGACTAAGTCTCCTTCAGGCCAGTTCAGCTTGTCCTTCCCCTTAAAAGGATCCTGTCTCTTAAGTCATAACAGCTTGCATCAAGACCCTGCAGTTATGCGTTCTAGACTGTCCCATTTAACTACCTCGGTAGCTTTGCCACTCACCCCAGTTCCATCCCAGTCCCACTTACATAGGACCTCCCTTTTGGGGTGTTAAGAACTACAGCAACTGAAGCCTGAGTCAGGTAATTATGACCAATGCCCAGGAGAAGATGTATTTCAGAGTCAATCAACTCTGCAATATTAGGAGCATAGCATTAATGGTCTTTCTTTCTTTTTTATTTAACCAAAAACCATTGCTCTAAGGGAAATAGAAAAGGCTATAGGGAAATAGAAAAGCAGGAACAAAAACACAGCACTTCAAATACAAAACATTACAGATATAAAGTCCAGAATTACCAGAAAGTTTTGGCTTACAAGTGATCAAAACAGACGTGGAGAATTGTGACAATGGGAGGTAAAATACAAAAAAAAAGGTTAAAGATAAACTTTAACTAAATTAGGGACACGAGCAAGAGCATAGTAAGCTTCTCTGGGAGGAGGAAAATGGGCAATTCACTGATGAAGCCTAAAACACTTAGGGTTTATATTCATCAAGAAATGAGTTCAACTAGTTTAAGAAAAAAGTTTGATTCAAGGGTTCCATTAACTAAAATCATCAAAGGATAATATTTATATCCTCTAGGTCCAGAAGTTTCAATTTGGTCAATAGATGCTGGTTGCCTTCTCTTCTATTGGACACTCATTCTCTCTACTGACTTTCATCTCAGGTTGGTTTTCTGTTTGTGAATACAATAAGGTCTCTAAGTGTTCACAAAGCTGTTTATTTCTAAAGTCTTAGGAAAACCATTGATAAATTGGATCAAATTGGATCAGATACAGAAGGCTCTAACCCAGCTCCTGAATAAGTGGCTCAAAACCAGTTTCATCGTAAGCTTGCTGAAAGAGAAGTTAAAGAACAGGAAAACTAGCTATCATCTTGAGGAAAATCAAAAGTTCGTAGTTAGGAAAATCAGCAGACAAAAGCTTTCTGACAAAAACCATGAAAATTTGCTCCTTGTCCTTTTAGTCTAGGTAGAAATGATATAATCTTTGGAGTCTTCATTATTCCCTTCACCACTATTCCAACTGAATTCCACACTTGTTCAGGCCTTGCATGACTATGGGCTTTCTTCTATGTCCACAGCACGTTGCAATAACTGGTTAACTTGCCTTTTCCAGCAGAGGTTTCTAATTTCTTGAAATAGGACTTGATGTGCTGTTTTTTGAGTAGAATTGATATTATGACCATCTACAAGTATCAGCATATGAAAAAATTCTTAGAAATGCCCTCATATTTATTGCAACCCTTCTCTTTGAACACTTGTACTTTCCAGATTTTGTTCTACAAGTATAGTCTCACATCATATAAAGATGTAGAGTGTGGATTTTTTGCAGGAAAAAGAGAGCAAAGAACCAAAGGGACTTCAAGAAGATAACTTTCACCTGAATTATAGTAAATTTTGGCAATAAAAATTTATGAGAAAGTTTCAAATTATAAGAAAGACATACTGATGTTGATTCTTTGTAGAATACTGCAGGATACTGAAAGAACTAAAAGATCTAAGAAATGAAAAAGCAGCATATAGCACAATGTATAGAGGTGTTCTTCCAGCACTTCTGCTCTTCTCTCTTTGAGGTCTTCCTTGATTGCATCTCTGCACTGCTTTGCGAGCTCTGACGTACGCTTGTGGTTGCCTGAGGTATGCCCCAAACCACGTTGGCGAATATGCTCAAGAGTTTTCGAAGACAGGCATTTTTTTGTGGTTATCTCTTTCTTGGCGTTCCTCGCACATTCATGGAGGTGCTGAACCAGTCAATCGTATTCCTCGTCAATATTGTCAACAATGGCATCTTCCCATGTTGCAGCAATTGTGCCAAAGAGCTACCAGCTGGTAGTCATTCTGGGAGTTCTTTTCTTAAACTTTGCAGCCCTTTCTCTCTGCCTGTGAAGTAGAATTTTGCATGAAGGAGATGGTGGTCTGATCCCATTTGGAATTTTGGGACAACAGCTACATGAGTCAGGCAAAACCATCAATTGAATATGATGTGGTCTATTTCATTATGGAACCTTCCATCAGACGACTTCCATGTCCAACGTTTAGATTCGGCCTTCTGGAACCTTGAGTTACCATGAATGGTCAACATGATGAACTCAGACAGTCTCTCACCCTGTTTGTTATATAGTATAGCTTTATATTCATACATATGGATACACAGTTAAAATGTGATTATTATGAGGTTATATGTATTTAATAATTCATAAAATTATTTTCCTTTTTAGATATCTTTTATAGAAATACATAGTTTGTTATCTAACTATAAAATATTTTATATATATTTTTAGAAATATTTCACTAATTTAAATAATTTTTTGACAGATTCACAATCACTGGCACTGACAACCACTGTCCTCCCGTTGTTCATCGATTTTTTTCTTGAGTGGGCCCAGTAATGTCTCCATTGTGAGACTTTGTTGTTACTGTGTTTGGCATATTGAATACACCACGGGGAGCTTGCCAGGCTATGCCATGTGGGCGAGATATTCTCGGTAGCTTTCCGGGCTCTCCAAGAGGGGCAGAGGAATCGAACCCGGGTTGGCCATGTTGGTTGCATGCAAGGCAAACGCCCTACCCACTGTGCTATCGCTCTAGCCCTTTTGATAGATTACATTATTATATATTCTAGGTTGCACTCACGTATGGGGCAGAGTGATAATATAGTTGTAGAACACTTTTATTGCACACAGCTGACCTGGATTTGATCCCTGGCACCCTATATGGTCCCCTGAGCCTGCTGGGAGTGATCCCTGATCATAGAGCCATGAGTCAGCCCTGAGCACTGCCAGAGATAACCCACAAACAAACAAACAAAAAAAAAAACCAAAAAAGTTTTTATTTATGTTAATGAAAAAATGTTCTGGTTGCTTCAAAATAGAACTGATGTCAAAGAATACATAAAATGTTTTAAAATCAATACATTAAATCTACTTAAACTTATATTTATTAATGTTTTTTCAGCTTATAAACTACCATGGCAGAAAGATGGTTCCAGAATTTTAGGTAAGAATAATTATTCTAGCTTTAAGCATCTTATAGGAGGTAAATAAATATGTATTTGGAGTTTCAGTGTTGTAGATTCTAAGCCCTTCAGAAAAAAATTGTCTTTTCTTCTTATTTTTCATTTATGTCACAGAAGTTCCTAGATAACTCAGAAAGAATGCTAAAGGGTTGCTGACTTTTTTGCTTAGCAGCCTGAGCAGAGCAAATAAGAATTCATAGTTGTCCTGAGCATATTATAAGAAATAGTGAGAATTTTTCTCAAGTATTCTGTCACCTTGCCACACCATGTTCTATTTTGTTAAGCAATGAAAGCTAAAGAGTTGGGGGTAACTTAATGAGAGAGAGATGATAGATAGATAGATAGATAGAGAGAGAGAGAGAGAGAGAGAGAGAAAGAGTGAGAGAGAAGAGAGAACGCTGCTTGTACCTCTGACAATTTAAGAATCAAAATAGAAATGTATCTACTCAAACCTCAATGGCCAAGTTCAGTCTTTATCTCTGAGAGATCACATACAACGATGCTCTGGAGTTACTGCTGGCTCTGCACTCAGGAATTACTCCTGGCAGTGCTCAGGGGACCATATGGGATGCTGGGAATCGAACCAGGGTCGGCTGCGTGCAAGGCAAACACCCTACCTGCTGTGCTACTGTTGCAGTCCCTTATAGAACTATATTTTGATTTAATTTTTTAAACTCCCCTCCCCTTTCTGGTGAGCAAAGCACAAAATACAAACCTTTTATTAATATAAAAATGACCTTCTTGGGGGTATGGTGCCACCAGCAGGTCAATGTGTACCTGTGAGGTGAGTGCATCAGCAGCCTGATGGCAACATCAGACTTTCAGATACCCCCAAATTGCTGCTGTGCCTTTGGCCAGACCCCAAAAACTTGGGGCAAAGTTTACCAAGAAAGTAAACGGCCAAAAGTTAGGTATGTGGAAGACACACCCACAAACCACCTCCAGCTCAGCTATATAATTGGAGTCATGGCCTTTCTGCTTCCTGATCGAACTGCTTAATGGCCATGATCCCAGAGTCTCAGAAACGAATCTCGGAACACAAAGGCTTTTGGCAGAAATGCATCCTCTTCCTGCAGTAGGTTACTGGCGCTGGGCCACTCCAGGTGGGAATAGGTTTCGTGCCTTGGCCTGTTCCCCTGGCGGCCTGGTGACCACCATCCTCCAGAGGCCTCAGGACAGTCAGGTTTGGGCCTGCAGTGACGAGACACACGGGGCCTCACCACAAGGGGGTGGAGCCGACTCTTTCTCCTCATCTCAATGAGACCCCGAGTTGCTGCCTACAAATGGCCTCTCTGGGTCCTGATCAAGCTGATTAAGAGCCATGATACCGGAGACTCAGAAACAAATCTTGAAACCAGCGGCTTTTAGCAGAAATGCATCTGGACTGCATACAAGGTGACCTCCCGCTCAGAGCTTATTGTAAAGCCAGGTATGAGCCAGCAGTGATGGGGCAACTGCAGTCTCATGGGAAGGGGGCGGTACCGGCTCATCCTTCACGCCCTACTGAGGTCACTAGTTGTCCCGCACAAGCGGCTCTCTGGCACAGCTATGGCTCCAGAGGCAAAAGGACTTAATCCAGAGCCCGGAAGCTTGCGGCAGAAAAGTGAATGGACCATGCGTTAAACTGCGGCATCATGCCTCCCGAGGAGGGAAAGGGTATTGCTCCCTTCCACCTTTTCCCACCCTGGCAGAGCAAGGTGGCCTCCACCTCAGAGCATTTTGGAAAGCCAGGTATGAGCCGGCAGTGACGCGGCAACTGCAGTCTCATGGGAAGGAGGGCGATACTGGGTCATCCTTCACGCCCTACTGAGGTCACGAGTTGCCCTGCACAAGTGGCACTCTGGCATGGCCATGGCTCCAGAGGCAAAAGGACTTAATTCAGAACCCAGCAGCTTGTGGCAGAAAAGTGAATGGACCATGTGTTAAACTACGGCATCATGCCTCCCGAGGAGGGAAAGGGTGTTGCTCCCTTCCGCCTTTTTCCCCTTTTTCCCCCCTAGATGCAAGGTGGCTGCCACCTCAGAGCTTATAGGAAAGCCAGGTACAAGCCGGCCGTGACGGGGCAACTGCAGTCTCATGGGAAGGGGGGCTGTACCGGCACGTCCTTCATGCCCTACCGAGGTCACGAGTTACCCCCCACGAGTGGCTCTCTGGCATGGCCATAACACCAAACACACAGAAACCAATCTCGTAATTATCTGGCTCTTTGCAGAAATCCAAAATCGTGGCCGTGTGACATTATGATTCTCATAACCAGCTATAGAAAACAAAATATTTCACAATGCCTTTTCAGCAATTTTGATTGTTTGGGGGAAAATTCTAAACAATAATGTTGCATCTTTTGTTGAAATAATGAATGTAATCAATGTAGAGTAGAGTTAAGTAGAAATCATCTGCCTCACAGGCATTTGGAGGAGTGGGAGGGGGCGTATACTGGGGTTCTGGCTGGTGAAAAATGAGTACTGGTAAAGGGAAAGGTGTTTGATCATTGTATGACCGAGACTTAAACCTGAAAGCTTAGTAACTTTTCCCACAGTGATTCAATAAATAAATATAAAAAGAATAAATAAATAAAATTAAGTGGAGTTCATGCCCAATTCAATCAGCTAATCAGTGGCTGAACAAATAGCAGTACTCCCACAAAAAAAAAAAAAACCTTCTGTGGTTGAACTCTTTCCATATCAAGAGTCATCTGACTCGTCATGTTAACTCATTCTAAACACAATTTCTAAAACCCAAACTTAAGTGAGAATGAGAAAGCATTTTATAACCAACAATATCATTTAAAAAATATAGCCAGACCTGATAATAGCAAGTTTTCAAATAATGGAGCAGTTTGATCTTTGAAACTGCTAATAAGAATATGCTGATAGAATCTACTTGGAATATTATCTTAAGGTAAAGCTGAAAGTATGCATATCTTTAATTTTTAAAACTTTTTAAAATTGAATCTTGAGATACACAGTTACAAAGTTGTTTGTGATTGGGTTTCAGTCATACAAAGTTCAAACACCCAATTCTTCACCAGTGTACATTTCTCTCTCTCTCTCTCTCTCTCTCTCTCTCTCTCTCTCTCTCTCTTTCTCTCCTTATGGTATTATGATTTGAATTACAGAGTGATCATTTCTGATTATTCTTGTTCTAGTGTTTCTTTCTCTATCCTAACTTCCTTCCTCCACCACCACTTGTGGCTAGCCCCAACTGTGGACCTGTCCTCCTGGCCTTTTTTTCTACCAACCTTGGGTATTAGTCTCATAATATTTTTTATATCCCACAAATGAGTGCAATCATTCTATGTCTGTCTGTCTCTCTCTCTATCTCTCTGACTCATTTCACTTATTTCCTTTCTTTTATAAGTGAATTTCATGACTTCATTTTCCTTAATAGCTGCATAGTATTCCATTGTATAAATGTACCATAGTTTTTTATGAAGAAAGAAACAAAGAAGTATTCTGGGGGTATGGTGCTGCCAGCAGGTCAATCTGTACCTGTGAAGTGAGTGTATCAGCAGCCTGAGGGCACCTTCAGACTTCCAGATACGCCAAAATTGCTGCTGTGCCTTTGGCCAGACCCAAAAAACTTGGGGCAAAGTTTACCAAGAAAGTAAATGGCCAAAAGTTAGGTATGTGGGAGACACACCCACAAACCACCTTGGGCCCAGCTATATAATTGGAGGCATGGCCTCTCTGGTTCCTGATCAAACTGCTTAACGGCCATGATCCCAGAGACTCAGAAATAAATCTTGAAACCCAGCAGCCTTTGGCAGAAATGCATTCAGGCCCCACAGTAGGTTACTGTCGCCGGGCTACCCCAGGGGGACAAGGGTGCTGTCCCTCTGTCTGCTCCCCCTTGGCGGCCGACATCCACCAGAGGTCATTGGATAGTTAGGTTTGGGCCCGTAGCAATGAGACACGCAGGGCTTCACAGGATGTGGGTGGAGTCGGCCCTTTCCTCCCCATCCCAACAAGTCACCCATGAACGGCCTCTCTGGCTCCTGATCAAGCCGTTTAATGACCATGATCCCAGAGACTCAGAAATAAATCTTGAAACCCAGCGGCTTTTGTCATAAATGCATCCGGTCCCTGCAGTAGATTATCGGCACTGGGCCAACCCAGGTGGGAATAGGTTTCGTGCCTTGGCCTGTTCTCCCTGGTGGCCCAGTGGCCGCCATCCTCCAGAGGCCACTGGACAGTCTGAGCTCACAGTGATGAGACACATGGGGCCTCATGGGTTGGGGGTGGAGTCGGCTCTTTCCTCCCTACCCCAACGAGACCCCGAGTCACCGCCCACAAATGGCCTCTATGGCTCCTGATCAAGCTGCTGAACAGCCTTGATCCCAGAGACTCAGAAACAAGTCTCAAAACCCGGCAGCTTTTGGCAGAAATGTGTCCGGTCCCTGCAGTAGGTTACAGGTGCTGGGACACCCCAGATGGGAATAGGTTTTGTGCCTTGTCCTGTGCCCCTGGCAGTCCAGTGGCCACCATCCTCCAGAGGCCACTGGACAGTCAGGTTTGGGTCCGCAGTAACGAGACATGTGGGGCCTCACAGGATGGGGGTGGAGCCGGACTTTTCCTTCTCACCCCAACGAGACCCTGAGTCGCCGCCCAAGAATGGCCTCTATGGCTCCTGATCAAGCTGCTTAACGGCCATGATCCCATAGACACAGAAACAAATTTCGAAACCCAGTGGTTTTTGGCAGAAATGCATCTGGACCCCGCAGTAGGTTACGGTCACCAGGCCACCCCAGGGGGGAAATGGTGCTGTCCCTCTGCCTGCTCCCCCTTGGCGGCTTGGTGGCTGCCATCTGCCAGAGGCTACTGGACAGTCAGGTTTGGGCCCTCAGTGATGAGACACGTGGGGCCTTATGGGATGGGGGTGGAGCTGGCCTTTTTCTCCCCACCCCAACTAGACCCCGAGTCGCCACCCACGAATGGCCTGTCTGGCTCCTGATCAAGCTGCTTAACGGCCACTCTGGAACAAATCTCAGAACCCAGAATGTTTTGGCAGAAATCCCTACAGATTTAAGTGTTAAAATTTTGGAATTTCAAAATTGCGTGGCCACTACTGTAGCCAGCGACATCATATGTTATTCTTAACCAGCAATAAAAACAAATTGTCATCTGTTGACTTTTCGTCAGATCTGAGTGTTAGGGTAAAATACCAAATAATAATGGTGGGTCTGGTGTCAAAATATTGAATGTGATCAAAGTAGAGAGAGAGAGAGTAATGTAGAAATCATCTGCCCCACAGGTAGTGAGACGGTTTGGGATGGAGGTATACTGGGGTTTTTGGTGGTGGAGAACGGGCACTGGTGAAGGACGGCTGTTTCATTGTATGACTGAGACTTAAACCCGAAAACTTTGTAACTGCTCTCACGGTGATTCAACAATAAAATTATAAAAAGTGAAAAAAGAGTAAGGTGGAGTTCATGCCCAATTCAATCAGCTAATCAGTGGCTGGATAAATAGCAGTATTCCTACATTTAAAAAAAGTAGTCTTTATTTCTTTGCTTATCCAGTTTTCTATTCCCTGGCACGGGTTGTTTTCAGATTCTGACTATGTAAAAAGTGCTGCAATGAACAAACAAGTGCAGATGTCTTTTTAGGGGACCCAGGATATATTCCAGGAAGTGCTATTTGTTATTGCTGGGTCATATTGAAGTTGAATTTATAGTTTTTTGAGAAACACCTATATTGTTTTTCAAAAAGGATAGACCAGTCAGCACTCCCACCAATATGTAAGAATCCCTTTCTTCCACCATCTGTGGCAGTTCTGGTTATTTTTGTTCTTCTTGAGGTATGCCAGTCTCTGTGGTGTGAGATCGTATCTCATGATTGTTTTGATTTGCATCTCCTTGAAGTATGCATATTTTTTAATCCTGAAATTCCAGTATAATTTTATAGTTAATAGAAACACTCACATATGGTTGCCAAAAATGTGTTTCAGAATGCTATTTATATTACTGTCAAGCTAGAAGCTGTTAGATAACCCATAAATATTAGAAGAAAGCAATAAATTATGGTGTTTTCATTCCAAAGTGTACTACATAGTAATGAGAATGAAGGAATAATTTTATATGTAAGAATATGAATAAACCTAACAATTTAACTTAAAAGATTAAAGAATACAATTGAATTGATGTAGAATTCAGTTGGTAGCACTGTCCACTGTCCTCCCGTTGTTCATAGATTTGCTCGAGCAGGCACCAGTAATGTCTCCATTGTGAGACTTGTTACTGTTTTTGGCATATCGAACATATCACGAGGAGCTTGACAGGCTCTGCTGAGCAGGTGGGATACTCTCAGTACCTTGCCAGGCTCTACGAGAGGGTTGGAAGAATCGAACCGAGGTCGGCCACAGGCAAGGCAAATGCCCTACCTGCTGTGCTATAACTACAGCCCAGAATTCAATGGAGAATTAAAACTATACATGCTATAATTCAAGATAATAGACACTGGGAAAAAAGAAGCTGAAAAACTGGGGAAATTCCAAAACGCTGAAAATGTTGTATTTCTTCCTCTAAGTGCTGTATGCATTGGGGTGTTTATTTTGTGTAAATTCCAGCAGGTTTTCCATCAGTATGCATATTATACATTAACAACAAAATCACAATAGCTATTGTGTTAAAATTTTATCATTTTATTAGATAATTTTATCATTGCCAACCCTGGAAATGCTAGTAGGCTAACATTGGTATAATTTTTTTTATTCTATAAATGTGTTTGACATGCCATTTAAAAAATCCTGTTAAAAAATTCCTATGAGTCACAACGGATAAAAATCAGGAAATAATCTGATCTGAATTAATTTAGGTAAGGCCTCAGGTCATACCATATATTATACTCTCAAATATGGAATAAAAGAAATAGAATTTTACAATGAAAGAAATATAAGATTTTCTTAATCAGTTAAAAATATTATTACTCCACACTTTTAGATACATATTAAGTGGGGAATAGGTAAAATACATGGTTGATAAACTTGAAGTCTTTATTTATTTGCTTATCATTTTAAAGTCTCCAGGAACTGCTTCTTTGGCGGGGTGGGGGGTGGGGGAAGGGTTTGTTGTTGCTGGCCATGCTTAACTGAGCTCAGGGGTTACTCCTGGCTTTGTTTAGGGAACATTCTCTGGGGCAGGATTCAGGAGAGCATATGCTGTGCTGGGGATCATATCTGGGTTGGCAGCAAGTTAGGCTGCCAACTGTATTACCAGTTCTCCCATCTTTCTGGAGACAGGAATTAGTCCTTTTTTTAAAAAAAAAAACACTAGTTGCCATTTGAGAAATATAAATGAACCTTGAAGCCATTGTATTATGCTAAGTGATATAAGACAAATAAAGATAAATAGAGCATGGGATTATTTACATTCAAAATCTTTAAAAGAAAAAAAGGTCAAACCCATACAAACAGAGTATTTAAAGTGGTTGTCAGGGGATGCAAAATGTGAGAAATTAAAGATGGTTAAAAGATATAAACCCACAATTCTAAGATGTATGAGGTCTGAGGATCTAATGTAAAGATCCTCCCTCCAACACCCCACGTAGGCCCTTAGGGCAATCCAGATTGGGCAATTGCATAACTGGGGGTCCCAGAAAGAGACTAGGGGTCAACTAATAAGGCAGAAAGACCACAGGAAAGAAGAAAGATGAGAATGGGGCCTCAGTGAGATAAAAAAAAAAAACAAAGGACTGAATTAGAACCCTATACTCATCCAACCTTAAGAAAGAGCAATGTCAAGTACCAGCAATGGTAAATTCAAAGAAAAAGAGTCTCTTGGAAAGGAAACGGGACCTCTGTTAGCCATTCAGCTCATCACATTTCACTGGTGAGAAACACTGCATGTTTTTATAATCAAAAGGAAATACAGACTGAAAAAAAATCACACACCAATGCCATAAGCAAGGCCTTTGTGCTGGAATCAAAGATACTTTTTCCATGTTCATATTTTAGTCTGTTGGATAGTATTTCCCCTTTTTTCTAGCGATTGTATCTTACAAATGATTTGGTTCCTCTGTCTTAGCCTTTTGTTTACCTTTTTACCTTTTTACAGATGATAGCTATCTTTGTTTCCATGGAATAGTAATAGAAATGGTAAGAAATATTAGGGAAATAGTTTTTAAGAACTTTTTAAGTTAATATACCAAACTTGAATACATCATGTAACTTGGTTCTTTTGAAAACCACTGCTCTGCTTTCCTGAAAGTGAAGAAGTAACTATTTCTAATCCCTAGAATCTTCACAGTGAGACCATATCTCATAGAGTTTGACTGGTAGCTTTTGCCAAGTACTTTAAAAGCTTTTGCTTGTGGAGAAGCTTCTACTTTGACTCGCTCCTAAGGATAGTAGAGTGAATTTCCCATTGATTTCCATAATCAATGGGACACAGGTGTGGAAATCAACCCTAAAGCAAAGTCTCAGATTCTCCAAAGGATGATGGAATAAGTACTTCATTATCATCACAATTCCCTGGTTTTTGCCCTGAAGAGGTGAAGTAGCCAGAAATAGTGATGAAAATATAGGATCTGGAAACTAATTTTAGTAAGATTGCCTTAGTCCAATCTCCCTTGACTTTGTTATTGACTGAATAACTAATGTGAAGTGCCTTATAGTTGTGGGGGATGGGTGACTGGAAAAGAGCTTCAGGGTAATTATAATATTTAAGAAGAAATTGCCCATCCCAGGGTTGGCCCAAAGGGATGAAGAGAAATACATCCCTTACAGATGCAAATCCTGAGTTCTTTGGAGATAGAGAAACCAAGACACTACCCAGAATCAGAAACTGAGCCACCCTCTGAAGGATGGTAGACATCCACTCACCCCCGACCCCCACCCCGCAAAAATAAGATATAAGGAATATATAAGGAATATATATATATATGGATATAAGGAATCAGCTTCCACATCATGCAGATCAAGAAGGCTTTAGGAGCAGTTTGACAGCTGCCTGAGGAGTGTGAGCATCCTACCTGGAGGTGCCCACAGCATACTATACCAGTTCTGACCATGACATTTATTTCCTTGGGTGGCCAAAGTGGGGCCAGCAGAGCGAAGAAGCATTCTTTTCTCAAAGTTGTCTCTCTTGTTCCCCACTTTTCCAAGCCATGTGCAACACTGAGAAATTTTGTGACATTTAAATTGTGGTCAATTTAGAATGATAACTTTGCGTTTTACCTATTTGTGTTATGCATTTTCTTGCAAACTACCATTTTTTATTGGGCCATAAGCTTCCTTTTTCTTTTTAGTGACCTTCTTTGGGATGCTTTCCTTTCAACAAATATTGACAGGGCACCCTTTTTATTTCAGGTGCTCATAGGCAATGAATATTTACGGTAGAAGAGGTGAGAAAAGACTATATACCTTTTGGAAATTATATATTAATGGAAAGGAGATAAAGAACAATAAGCAAATGAATAAATGCATAAAATAATCATAGATTAAAATAAACTCAAGAAAGGAAATAACAACAATAAATTTGTTGATAGAGTGAACAATGTTGTTCTGGGAACAAGAAAACAAGAATTATACAAAAATAAGTCTGTTTCTATCTAGTGGTAAGATTCATTATGAAACAGAATAACCCACTTATAACATCATTAGATTGTTAGTGTCTAATGGTAAAATATTAGATGCAAAAATAGATAGTAATGATGTAAAAATCCATCTATAAATTTGTTTAATAAGAAATTGACAAAATTCTCCATTTTTATTTGTGCTATCTTATCTATCATTGATTACATCATAATTATCTTTATTATTATCTTTTTCATTAATATTATTACACCTTTTAGAAGTATTACCCCTTTGCTGTGGAAAGAACTTAGAATTTTTCATTTAGTAGACCTCCCTTAACCAGACATTTCCTGGTGAGATAGAATTAATGAAAGCATCATCTTTTTGAGTGTGAAAGAGAATCAAAATATGTTGATCTTGGTGGAAGTTTCATACAGATAGATGAGATCAACTCTGAGAGATTGAGGTAGTTGAGGTAGGTGAGAGGTAGACTTCATGGGCTAGCAAGTATTAACAATTAGCTACAATAGTGGATGGTGGCTTGCCTTATCATATGTGGGTTCTTCGATAAATCAACTACTTAATTTTTAAAAATAGCTAGAACCATTGATTTCTTCTTAGTGATTACTTCAAGATTTATTGAAAGTGATATCCTAACCTTTCTGTACTCCCCACAGTCATAGCCTTCATATAATTTTTGTAAGCTTTAAGTGTCTGTATTAAAAGCCTAGCTAATTAAAATATCTAAAGTGGCTTCTACTTTTCAGTTAAAAGTTTGACATAATGCCCCAAAGTAGAGAAAGAGTATGAGGAATATTGTCTGTCATGGAGGCAGGGGAGGGTGGGAAAGGGGGGTGTATAATGGGGATATTGGTGGTGGGGAATGTGCACTGGTGGAGGGATGGAAGTTTGATCATTGTGTAATTGTAACCCAAACATAAAAGCTTCTAGCTTTCTCACGGTGATCCAATAAAATTTAAAAAATAAATAAAAATTGACTGGTATGCCTGGAGAGACAGGATAGCGGGTAAGGTATTTGCCTTGAAAGTGGCTCACCTAGGTTTTATCTCCAGCATCCCAAACAGAGCTCCAAGCACTAACTGGAGTGTTCCCTGAGTGTAGCCAAAAGTAAAGCCCTCAACCAGGTGCAACTCCAAAACAAAAACACACAAAAGTTTGACTAGTATAGCATTTCTTATCCTTTATGTTGTTCCTTGCAAAAAACTAAATGCATTAATAATATTGGAAAGGTAGACACAGATATCAAAGTTGCTTTCATTTATTAGGGATTTAAAATTCCAACACTGGGAAAATTATGTGCAATTTATTAACTTTTTATTTTGTATATTCACATCAACATTTGTAAAAATTACAGACAAAGATATTGTGTGCCTTTAATAAATCTTATTTCTTCCAGTAATATTTTGCTAAACCATAGACTAATATTACAACAAGATATAAATATAATCTACTGATGTTATTTAGATTTGCCAGTTTTGCTTGTATTAAAATTGCTAGTGTATAAATTAATACCTAACAATTTTAGCATATCTTATAGACACATGTATTCATCAGTGGAATAAAAATATTAAGTAAATACACCAACACAAGAGTTTTATATGTATTTTAAAGTACAAGTCTTACATGATCTCTATATGTGATATACTATATATTTTCAAGATAATAAAATTCAATTTAACAATATAATTCACCAGACCAAGATTATATAGCTAGTAGGTCTCAGAACTAGAATTTGAATCCAAGTTTTTGAAAAGCAAAGGCAATAGTCTGGCACCATTGAAGGATGAATGTGTCTGGTTGACAGCATTAAAACTCTCCATATTTAAGTGTACAGCTCTCTGACTTTTCAAAAGAGAATAGGAAGAAAGCTTTAAAAGTAAACAACAGGGTCGTGGCGGCAAGGCATGGACGGAAACCCATCACCGCCATCCTGTCGCGGGGAGGGCGAGGCCTCAGGGGACTGCATAGTGGTCACAGTGTACAGCAAATACTGGCTCTTCGGCGTGCTCAGCGGACTCATCCAGGCCTTATTCACATTTGTTTTCCTGGAATTACAGTCAGCTAATTCTTCATCTGGTTAAATTTCCTGCAGATTTTGCAACCAAAGAGAAAATGCCTAATATCTCTAGGTCTCATGGGTTGGATTCCAGAGACTGTGGAGGAATGGAGGCTGCTTTTGCATCTGGTACAGAGCAAGAGAACAGCTGCAGCCCCCGCCAGAAGTCACCAAATAGGATCTTCGGAGATGGGCCTTCCCCCTCAACATGGACAACGTGGCACTTCTGTTAGTGAAGGCCATGGGCCCGGATCAGGCCTGCTCACTGCTGCAGGAGTGCAGTCTGACCCATGCGCTGTCAGAGAAGTTTACCAGAGCCTGTGCTATCCTGAGGATTGCTGAAAAAAGGCAGAGAGCCTTATTACAAAGCATGCTTGAGAAATGTGATCAGTTTCTCTTGGTCTCAGCAGGCCTAAGTGGAAGAAGATTCAATAGTCATCATTATATTTTGAGAGAAAATGAACCCTGCTCCTGAGCCTGCTGAATGTGTTTGTTATTGAAGGGACCACCACCCTCTCTCTTTGGGGAGTACTTTTTGAATAACCCTTGCCATCTGACTCTCTCTGAGACTGCCAGTATTACTCAACCAAAGATGACTTGTGGAAGGAATGTCATTGCTAAAGTGGAATCAGAATGTGAACAGTCACAGTGCCACAGCCCATGTCCCAACTACAGTATTACTTTCCCCTTTCTGGTGGAGTGGGCAAATTCTCTCCCTTTTCTATCGCCCATTCCGGGAAAAAAAGTTTCTCATCCCAGTCCCATGAGGACAAAATATAATTTTACAGGAGTTGATTTTTACATGTTGCGTGAGAATGTTGAAAATCTACTGAGATGTGACCTTGTGTCATGGGATTGACACACAGAACAAGTGAAATGGTGAAGGTTCAAATGGAACAATTTAAGTCAGATTGCTTCTTATAAACTCGTGTTTAATTTTTTCACAGTATTTGTCCTTTTCTAATTTCAACCTCTATACAGCTAACTTAATCCTAACAATGTTTTATCTCTAATCTTTCCTAAACAAAATTGTCCAAAGGAATCATGCACTTTTCAAATATTATTTTTTAAAAGCCATAATAAAGGAAATCTGAATTCTAAAAAAAAAGTAAACAACAAATGATGGATGAACTTTGTTTTTTCATGGTTGACTTGCTTCTTTTCCATTAGAAGCAATTAACTCACTTGAATGTTTCTTATCAAATCTCTTGTCTCAATATTCTATAAAACCCACCAAAAAAGAAAACAAAACACAGAAATACTTCAAATACCTCCTTTTCTCCAACCTCTAAAAACCTTTACATGATCCTAACAACTGCTGGGAAAAGAGTTTCAATTTGAATTAGTCATTAGTAACTGCCTTTTAATTTTTTTCTTTTGGTGACTTTTCAATGAACCAATTCCTTTGACAAGAAATAATTTGACACCTTGTGGAATTCATTTTATACTAAAAATGATGTAGCTATTGATGAGTTGGCAGTTTTTAAAGTCATGTAGGCAGAAAACATATGTTTTTCTTGGAAATCAGATCTGCAGATAGTTGGAAAAGTGCTGATAATATAGGCCCCACAGTGGATACAGTTAACCAGAGAGGAAGCATCATAAATCTCAATATTGTCAACTTTCAACACTGATGGTAATAGGGGTCTGGGAGAGCACAAATACTGTAATTGAGATCCACTGATACTTTAAAACCTTTATCTTATTCAATAGTTTTAATGCCCTTTTGCGTCAAATTCTTGACAGGAATGAATAACAAGAAGTCTATGTGACAGATATGAGTTCTATCTCTTTCTTCCTGTTTTGGCCTAACCTTGCTGTTGGAGGTGCTCAGCCTGGAAAATGAAGAAGACAGACCTTGGTGGAAGGTCTGGGAACATAGTTTGTCTGATGTTTGCAATGAAAATGTGTGTGTATTTGTGTGTGTGTGTGTGTGTGTGTGTGTGTGTGTGTGCATGTGTGTCTGTGTGTATCTGTGTGTGTGTGTTTAGGGGCCACACCTGTCATTGTTTAGAGCTTAATTCTAGCTTAGTGCTCAGGGTTCATTCCTGATGGTTCATTCCTTGTTTTCATTGAACCCAGCTGACTTCATGAAAGCCAAGCACCTTGCCTGCTGCACTATCTCTTTGGCTCTGAAAAGGATTATAATTAAAATTATTTATTTATTTTAATGTAGGAGTTTTGCTATTTACTCAGCCATTGATTAGGCTGATTGAATTGGCCATGAACTCTGATTACCATTTTTTTTCTTATTTATGAATTTATTTATTGAATCACCGTGAGAGCAGTTACAAAGCTTTTGGGTCTAAGGTTTGGTCATACAATGATGAAACACCTGTCCCTTCACCAGTGCCCATTTTACACCACCAAAAACCCCAGTATACCCCCATCATACACCCTACCCCTACCTGTGGGGCAGATAATTTCCACATTACTCTCTCTCTCTACTTTGAATACATTCAATATTTTGACACCAGACCCACCATTATTTTTTGGGATTTACACCAACACTGTCAAAAAGGCAACAGTAGACAATTTGTTTTCTATTGCTGATTTTGAATAACATATAATGTCATGCGGCCACAGTACTGGCCACAGGATTTTGGAATTCAGAAATTTTAACAATTAAATCCGGAGGGATTTCTGCCAAAACCCGCTGGGTTCCGAGATTTGTTTCTGAGTCCCTTGAATCATGGCCATTAATCAGCTTGATTAGAAGCCAGAGAGACCATTCTGGACGGCAACTCAGGGTCTCACTGGGGCGGAGAGGAAAGGGCCGGTTCCGCCCCCATTCCTTGAGGCCTTGTGTATCTCGTAACTGTGGGCCCAAACCTGACTATCCAGTGGCCTCTGGAGGACGGTGGTCACCAAACTGCCAGGGGGAACAAACCAAGGCCTGAAACCTATTCCCACCTGGGGTGGCCCAGGGCCAGTAACCTACTGTGGGACCAGACACATTTCTGCCAAAAGCCGCTGGGTTCCGAGATTTATTTCTGAGTCTCTTGGATCATGGCCATTAAGCAACTTGATCAGGAGCCAGAGAGGCCATTTGTGAGTGGCGACTCAGGGTCTCGTTGGGGGAGGGAGGAAAGGGCCAGCTCCATCCCCATCCCAAGAAGCCCGGCGTGTCTTGTCACTGCAGGCCCAAACTTGACTTTCCAGTGTCCTCTGGAGAATGGCAGCCACTGAACAGCCAAGAGGGAGCCGGTGGAAGGACAGCTCCCTTACCCCAGGGTGGTCCGGCGCCGGTAACCTACTGTGGGGACCAGATGCATCTCTGCCGAAAGCCACTGGGTTCCGAGATTTGTTACTGAGTCTCTGGGATCATGGCCGTTAAGCAGTTTGATCAGGAACCAGATGCCTTGCCTTCAACTATATAGCTGAGTCGGAGGTGGTTTGTGGGTGTGTCTCCTACATACCTAACTTTTGACCGTTTACGTTCTTGGTAAACTTAACCCCATGTTGTTGGGGTCTGGTCAGAGGCACAGCAGCAATTTTGGGGTATCTAGAAGTCTGAAGGCACCATCAGGCACTGATGCACTCGCCTCACAGGTACAGATTGACCTGCGGGCGGCACCATGCCCCTAATTTAAACTTTTTAAATAGTATCTCTAAATGAAGTTTTGTGCCCAAAGTCTCAAAGGCCTAAGAAAAAAAATTAAATCTGTTTTTCATACATATTCAAATTTTGCTGATATTTCCAGATCAAGACCTTCCTCGTTTAATATTATGAATGAATCTATTCATCTCTCTCCAACTTTTTCTATGAGTAACATAATTAGACTATTTAACTTTCACTTTGCATTAAAAGATTAGTTTGTTAAACATAAATCCTTATTTTGTAACCCTGTTTTAGTGTCTCCTGACTTTATATTTTATAAAAAGGCAATCAAACCTTAGAAGTGGATTATAGATATTAAATTTTTTTTGGAGGGGGGGGGTCATATTCAGCAGTTCTCAGGGTTTGCTCCTGGCTCTGTGTTCAGAGATTATTTGCAGTGCCAGGGAGTCAGACTGAGCTCAACCAACTGTGATGGAAGTGCCAGAACCCCTGTGTTATCATTCTCATCCTTAATGCAGAACATTTTTGACTTCTTGACATCACAATAAGTTATATATTTACACTCAATGTTCAAAGAAAGAAGTTACCAATGAAATTAACTATGTTTTATGAGGTTTAAAAACTCCTAATTTTTTGATTAACTCCTTAATTAATTTTTGAAAAGTTCAACTCTTTATAAGCTTGGTCTTAATGTAATTGGTCAGTGGTCAAGAAGCTAGGGATAACGGAAAAATATTGAGATCAAAAGGCATAATGAATAAGTAGGAATTGAAAATATACATATGTTTTGTTTAAAATAATATAAGGTATAGATAATTCAATGGGCTGAAGCGATAGCACAAGGGGTAGAGCATTTGCCTTGCACGTGGCCAACACAACTAACACGAGTTTGATTGCTCTGCCCCTCTCGGAGAGCCCATCAAGCTACCGAGAGTATCTCACCCACACAGCAAAGCCTGGAAAGCTACCTGTGACATATTCGATATGCCAATACAGTAACAAGTCTCACAATGTTACTGGGCCCGCTTGAACAAATAGATGAACAACGGAGGACAGTAACAGTGACAGTGACAGATAATTCAACGTTATTATTATTATTATTATTATTATTATTATTATCATTAAATTTTGGGCCAAACCTGGCAATGCATAGGGTTTACCCCTCTGTCTATGCTCACAGAACTATAGGTGGTGCTGAGATTAAACAGAAACTACTCTGAGAGGGCAACTTTATCCTTGATGAAACATCAATTGACAGAGCTTGTTCTTGGGTCTGTGAACATGGACTGAGGATATTTAAATCGTTAAGTACTGATTTAGATATTTATATCTGAGGCCAGAGATAAAAGTTCAGTGCTACACACATGAACGACAAACACTCAATTGATGAGCTTTATACTTCCCCTTAGAACTTTTTTAAAGCTGTTACTTATCATGTATGTCTGAAGCACAGAACACAGATTCAGTGTGGAAACAGAAAGACAGTTTTATAGGAACAAAGAAGGAGAAGGTAGCAATTAAATAAACAAGTATAGTCGGGGCCAGATCCAAGGAGAAAATCAAACTGTTTATACAACCAAAGTTCCCATTTGCTTATCAAGAAATAGGGCTAATTCAAATAATAAACTCGATAAAATGAAATCTTTTGATAAAAACCTTTAAAATAAGTGACTGCATTTAAATGCAAGTTGTTTATATCAACTCTAAGATGAAACAGTGGTTTTTCCATTATTCTCTAGAAAATAGATCCTTGCTAAATAACTCCTTTAACTTTTCTCTGGCATCTATTGATTATATCCATAGAAATTAAGGGGAGAAGGCAATTAAGTTTAAAATTTAATGGCATTTTAGTGCTGGTAATTTACTGACTGACTCAATCAATGCATCATCCTGGATAGAAATCTACGCTCCCTTCATGAGCTAGCAAACTCTATGATGCCCTTTCAGTTAAAACGGTAATAATCACGAGAAATGAAGGAAATAAGTATCAGGTACTGTACACAAAGGTGAGAAACTGACTTTTAGTTGCCTACAGTAATATAATCTATATATTTAAAAAGATGCTTGAATCAAAAATAACAACCCTTTATGCCTTTTTTATTTTAGTATTTACCAATTTTGGAATATACTAGATGACTTATAAACCACACTAAGAACAAAAATAAATTTTCCTTACAAATGAAAGAAAAAATATTCATGCAGCATAGAATTTCTTCTTTTGCTTTTTCTTTATTTTGTCAGACAATGAAAAGAATTCTGGGTAGATGTCATGATTTAATCTGAAAAGTACATGGTTACTCTCAATGGAAACTATTCTATTTACAAGACATTTACATATTGGATAAGCCCAAAGTTTAAAATGCTTTATGATCATAAACTTTTCTCATGTCTATAATAAACTTTTCTCATGATACAATTTAAGATACAATTAGTAGCAATTAGATATAATTTTAAACAACTAGATCATCTTACTATATCTGTCATCTTTATTTGTTAGGTTACCTAACATTCATTTCATTTAAATTATAAATTTTTAAACATTAAATGTGTTTAGGGGCTGAAGAAATAATACAGTGGGCAGGGTGCTTGCCTTGCATGTGATTGACCCTAATGTGATCCACAGCATCCCTAATGATCCCCCTGAACCCTGTCAGGGGTGATCCTCGAGCACAGAGCAAGACTAAGTTCTGAGCACTGCCAGATTCTAGAAGCTGGGGGAAATGGCCCAAGGGTTTGGATCACATGACTTACATGCATATGGCCCTGGGTTGGGTCTTCTCTATCACATGAACCCTGGGCACTATTGGACATAGAGCTGGTATTGTCCAGCACTGCATGACTGTCAGGCCTCTGGAGTATTTTAGCAAGGGACCCCTGTACTTCCAAGCACAACTGGGAAGATTAAAAAAAACAATTGTGTCTGTATGTTTTTGTATTCATAAATATTCTGTAATACAGAAAAACTGTAAGGAAGAGCAAAATTTATTTTCCTACACTTACCATTGTATTAAAAATTTTCCCAGAGTTTTCAACAGTATACCATTTAACTGTCAACATATATTGTCTTATCAATAGCTCAAGATCACTAACTTCCCTATTGCTGTGTCCATAGTGATATTTTCACTCCAGTTTATTAGTTAAACTTCCTTGTTGGGAAGGAACCAGAAAATGGCTTTATGAGTGATTGCTTTTTTTTCTCCAAGGAAACAATCCCATTGTTTTTTGTTTTATTTATTTTTTGCTTTAGAAGCAAAACCCATTATGCATTTATAGCCAAAAGTGT
Source organism: Sorex fumeus (assembly GCF_029834395.1). Lineage (NCBI taxonomy): Eukaryota > Metazoa > Chordata > Mammalia > Eulipotyphla > Soricidae > Sorex > Sorex fumeus. The sequence goes on from NW_026606248.1 coordinate 4,515,338, forward strand.
CCTCAGAAGACAAGATATCACAGAAAAAATAAGCAGAAAGCCAGTAGAGTTAGACACACCTATTGCCCTTAATTGAGTCTTAAGATTACACCACTAAACTTTCTAAGTTCCCAGGAGAAGAAACCTCAAGGGAAACTGTCTCCTAACTTGATGACAAGATGAGCAACCTATGATGGGTTAAGTATATTGGGTATAAGATGATAAGCTGTGGTATGTTTGTTCTCTAGAGTTTCTAAGAAACCATTGTTAGGAAGGTGTTTAGACATAAGGTAAGATAAGTGTACTGATCAAGGCTTTGTTCCTTCACCTGTCACCCCTACCAAGATTCAGTAATACAGTGAAAGCAGCCAGGGACCTCGAGAACAGATGCATAGAAAAAATAATCATTTTTGTTGTGTTTTATTAAGAGTCATATCTAGATAGCTAAAAAATCTCCAATGGGATATGAACCTCTGTGCAGAAAATTGGTAATGGGATGCCCATAGATATATACCCTGAGATATCCTGGAAAGTTTATTTTCATCATTTTGCTTCTATATCTTGGATTATGAGAGCAGATTTTAAATATATATACATATATATGTGTATATTGTCTGGTTTGTACTTTGGGTTTTGGGGAAACATTTTAAAGGATATATAATTTCTTTTTTAAGTTTCCAGAATTGTAGTCTTAACATGTGTTTCATAAGCATCACCTGAAAACTTGTTGGCAATACAGATACTTATGCAACAATATAGCCCTTGGGAATCAAAAACTCCAATGGAGACACATTAACAGTCTAAGAATCCTGTCTCTTCCTGTGAGCATGAATGCTCATTCACAGTTTTCCACAACTCATTCTTCAGAAGAACAGGGGATGCTCCGAATCTGGAGAAGACACATTCACAGAGACATAACCTTTGATTATAATATTTAATACAATTTGGCTTCTTTTACTGAACTGATTATAGTCCTGGAGGATCTACCCTGTACCTATTATTCTTAAAAATCACTTCCCTGAACTTGAGTCAAGGTATGAAAAAATAGAAAGTCTTGATTCATGGGAGAACCAGACCCCAATAAGGTTGTTTTTTGTATCTCAGATATTTCTTTGAGGGGGAGGCAGGGTCACACTCGGCGATGCTCAGGGGTTGCTCCTGGCTTTGCGCTCAGAAATTACTCTTGGCGGTGCTCGAGGGACCGTATGGGATGCTGGGAATCGAACTCAGGTTGGATGCATGCGAGGCAAATGCCCTACCTGCTGTGCTATCACCCCAGCCCCATCTCAGATATTTCTTATTTCTTCAAATATTTTTATTTATCCAGAGTGATTGAAATAAAAAGTATAATTGAATCCCATCATCATTGTGGAAATGGCTTTCAGAGAGACTGGTCAGATGAATACTATTACTTCCCATTTTCAATCAGTCTTAAGTTGCCTACCACTGATAAATAGCAGTCTGGAATGCTGAAGTCAGTGAGAGGAAAAATAAAATCGACCTGTCATTCTTGTTTCAGTTTCTTTCTTGAGGCAAGAAGAGACTCCAGAATCTGATAAGATGTTCCAGGGTGAGACAGAAGGCTCTATATTTTCCTTGCAAATTTGAAATTCTGAGACTTTAAAATATATATACTTCATTTTATCCCTTTTAAAACTTCTGCAGTATCATTTATAGCCAATTTTCAGTTAGATTTTTTGCTTCATGATGAGAAAGCATATAAAAAAGTCTAGGGTGAGGGAGATAGTACAGGTTTTGGGTATATGCCTTTCATTTGCTCAATATCTAGAATCACAACGTTACCAGAGAATCTCTGGGTGCAGTTTGGGGTCTCTGATCTCTGATAATTGTGATCCTGTGGGTTCCTGGCACCACCAGCTCAGAGCAGCACTGAATCCTCAGTCGATTTCATTGAAAGACCTGCCAAAAAGAGTTGGTGGAGAATTGCCATGAGTGGTTCCTGGACCACACTGAGTACCGTGTGGGAGTTCCCTCCATCAAAAGTCCAATTCCTATTTTCCTTGTGAGTTCTAAAAAACTTATTTCCTAAACCCACTTGGAAATTAGGGTACTACCCTAAAGTGTTCCTTTCAAAGGTGATGGAACAAGTATACATCTAAGTTCTATTTAAAAGCTGTAAATTCCTCTGTTCATCTAAATAATAGAGCTTGGTTAATTACTGTATGAATCAGAGCAGACTAATTCTGAAAACACAGCCCAAATTAAAAGATAATGAATGAAACATAGGTTCACTCTGTTTTTCAAAGCTTCAGGTATCTCTGATTACACATGAAAAGCTTACCTTTATTTATCATTTTCTTTATCTCATTGGGGATGATATTTCTTCATGAGCATTTGACTAGAGCATTTTAAAATGAAAGTCTTATATGGGCAAATAGGGAATTAGAGAAAAGCAGCAATGAGATTTCTGTGTATTGATCTTATCACTCATTTCAAAGATGAGATAATACTTTCTATCAACTGCAAACACTTTCATTTAGCTCCCATAAAACTAGTATTAGTTCCATTTATTTTATCCTCAGTACCAGGATTTAGTTATATTTATTCAATTCTCAGAACTTATATTTTGCACAATGAACAGTCAATGCTGAATCACTGCTTACTTCTCATAGAGCATTAAAAAATAAAGAGGAAAAAAATCAGGTCTTTGAAATAGTCCTTGTGTAACCTACCTCCCTCCCTCCCTCCCTCCCTCCCTCCCTCCCTCCCTCCCTCCCTCCTTTCTTTCTTTCTTTCTTTCTTTCTTTCTTTCTTTCTTTCTTTCTTTCTTTCCTTTCCTTTCCTTCTTTCCTTCTTTCCTTCTGTCTCTCTCTCTCCCTCCCCAACAGAGTTTGGAGAATGGGATCACTCACAGTGATTCTTATAGGCCTTGTGGCTTCTTTGGATACTTAATCTGGTATTCTTGGGGACCACCAGGGGCTATTCCTGATGTTAATTAAGCAGCTATGTGGTGCTACAGGTCAAACTTGGGACGTTGAGCATTACTGTGCATATGCCAGTGCTATGAGCAATGTACCTGCCAAGTTATTTCACATAAGATATAAATTTTGAATTCAAGATAGAAAATAATAGTGAATAGTGTCTTAATAATATGATGCTAACTGTTTATTCTTTTTATTTTAAAATGCTATTGTTTATTGTCCCAAAGACTAGGAACATACTAAGCTGTAGTATGCCAACTGATTCCCTAGTTAGTACCTAGAAGCTCATTATCCCAGCTCCTGACATGACTTAAGGCTCCAAGGAAATTGTCCTCAGCAGAATTAACTTCTATGCTCAAAGTTATACCTCTGCTGAGGTCACCCTATGGTTCAACAGCTGTCAAATGTGAGGACACAGGCTTGGTTCATTGCCCAAAGGAGAGAAACCTGGAAGAATTACACCTGTGTGATCAAATGAAAGACCAGCTGATGTGACCGGCAGCCTGCTCCCTCCATAGCCATCTAGCTGGCCCTTCTCCCCCCTTAGAGGTAATGATTCTGATTATATTACCCAATCCGTCTCCTAATAATAATCTGTAATATTCTCTCTTTCCCAAAAAACTCACCTGAGATATTACTAGCTATAATGCAATTTGATCATTTATGTAAGAGTGATAATTTTTGTTTGTTTGTTTGCTTTTGAGGTCACACCCAGCAATACACAGAGGCTTCTCCTGGCTCTGCACTCAGGAATTAATCCTGGCGGTGTTCAGGGGACCATACGGGATGCTGGGAATCAGACTCGGGTCGGCCACATGCAAGGCAAACGCCCTACCTGCTGTGCTATCACTCCAGCCCCGATAACTTTGTTTTTAAATAAGAAAAACATCACAAAAATCCATCTGAACCCAAGAAACTCATATTGACCAACTTAAGGAGCGTGCACATGTAGCATCTGAAATGTCAAGACAGTGGTTGTCTTGTTAGTGGCTGTCAACTGAGAATTTATAGCTGTTGCCTTCAACCCCAGGTCCATATACAGAAAGGTTGAATTAGTGTTCTACTAGTAGTGGTTGTAATTGCTAGTCCATAGACCCATATGCAGACTGGTGCTGGAACTACGATGTAAAAGGCTGAAAAATGCCGCGTTTCGAAAAGAGTAGGGTGTGTGATAAATTTTGAATACAAATTCTCTGTCTTAGTACTGAATTAACTTGGTGGCTTTAGATTGACCACTTAAAAACAGAAAATTGAAGAGGGGTAGAGATACAGTGTAGTGGATAAAGCACTTGTCTTGCATATAGCTAACCTCAGTTTGATTGTGAACTGTGTATATGTCCCCGCCAACCCTGCTAGGAGCATTTCTGAAACTTGAGTCAGAAAGTAAGACCTGAGAAATGCCAGATGTGGCTCAAAAACAAAAGAAACATAAAAAATAAACAGGCAAATTAAAAATAAACCTGTAATGCTGGCTTACAAAATACGTATCACCAATTCATCAATAATAGTAGTACAGCTACTATTGTGCTGGAGTGATAGCACAGTGGGTAGGGCATTTGCCTTTCATGCAGCTGCCCTGGGTTCAATTCCTCTGCCCCCCCTCAGAGAGCCCAGCAAGCTACCGAGAGTATTTTGCCTGCACGGCAGAGCCTGGCAAGCTCCCCATGGCGTATTCGATATGCCATAAACAGTAACAACAGGTCTCACAATGGAGACATTACTGGTGCCCGCTCTAGCAAATTGATGAACAACGGGAGGACAGTGCTACAGTGCTACAGCTATTATTGCAGGAGGGAATAATACTTTAATAATACTTGTTCATAGTTTTAGCAGTGCAAGACCAGTTAAATAAAATGCTTCACCTTGATAGCACAGCGGTAGGGCATTTGCCTTGCGTGCAGCCAGCCTGGCCGAGCCAGGTTCGATTCCTCCGCCCCTCTTGGAGAGCCTGGCAAGCTACCGAGAGTATTCAATATACCAAACACAGTAACAAGAAGTCTCACAATGGAGATGCTACTGGGCCTGCTCAAGCAATCTCTTTACCCAAGGAATAGGACAAACTATTTCAAAACATTGTCAATTAAAATAACCCAGTAAGTCCAAGATACATTTACAAAATGCAAGTTTTGTGGCCCGGGAAATAGGACAATGGGTAGGGTGATTGCCTTGCATGTGGCCACCTCAGGTTAAATCCTCAGCATCCATATACTCCTCTCAGCATGGTCAGGAGTAAGCCCTAAGCATCACCAGATGTGGCCAAAACAACAGCAAAGAAAAAAAAGGGCAAATTCTTGGATTCAAATCCCACTCTACAGATTCAGAATTACTGCTCGGGTGGTGATAGGGATGCAAGGTAGTAAGAAAACACTTCTGGTAACTTGCACCATTTGTATGGAAGAGTCGAAGAATAGGGGTTTCAAGAGGAAAGGAGCCCAAATGTAGCACCTGGTATGGATTAGCTACAACATTGTTTTCTAAGACTTGGGACAGGATAAATGAAGTGATTTAAAAAATTTCTTTTCTTTATGGGTCACACCCAGCAATGCTCAGGGGTTACTACTGGCTTTACACTCAGGAATAACTCCTGGTGGTGCTCAGGAGACCATATGGGATACTGAGAATCGAGTCCGGGTTGATCACATGCAGGGCAAATGCCCTACTTGCTATGCTATTGCTTCAACCCCTCTTTTAATTTTTATTAAGACACCATGATTTGCAAAGTTGTCCATCACAGAATTAGTCCAAGCAAACAATGCTCCACACCAATCCCATGACTAATGTCACCCTCCCTCCACCAATGTCCCCAGGTTCCCTCCCACCTGTCAGCCTTGGCAGTCATATACCAAATTTATCGCATATTATGTGCTCCAATTAAACTTAAAGGAGTGGCAAATGGAACCATCAGAAAATAAATAAATGAAAGCCAATTTGTGATGATTAATTGCCATTCCTGTAAGTTTTATTGGAGCAAGTAATATGAAATAAGTATGCCTTCCAAGGGGGCAGACTGGGGAGTGAGAGGAAACCTGGAGACGTTGGTGGATGGAAGGGGACACTGGTGGTGGGATTGGTGTTGAAACAGTCTATGCATGAAGTAACTCTATTATGTACAATTTTATAAGTCACAATCTTAATACAAATTAATTAGAAGAGGCAATGCTTGACTTTGGAAAAACTATTTTTCTTTCACAATCCTTGGGTTCACTACAGTAGATCTCATTATTTTGAAGTTGTAGAATGCTCATTAAACAGCACAACTACAATTAGTGCTACACATTTACAAGCTGCTAGAGGTACCCTTTTGGAGTCAAATACCTGTTAACCTGTTTCTACTTCTATGAGATGTGCTAGGAATTAAATTTTCATTTCAGCTGTCCCACCTCATCTCCTTTTCATTCTTCATTTTCTCAGATGCACCTGAATGAAGTTCAGATTTCCATCTGAGGGACAAGGTGAGAAGCCTTAGAAGTGACTGCATGTTTACACTAAGGAATAATCACACCGAGGGGATTAAGAAAGCCTGGACTGCCATGTAAAGCTTGCAGCTAATTGTCATTTAAATCATGGGGTTGATGAATAACATCTCAGGAATAATGAGTATTCAGCTTGACAAATAGTTCTTTAAAAATTATCTAACACAATTTTGGCATATTGCTATTCGTCAAATTATTCCTGTGCCAGATGCTTATTCAAAATCTGTTGCCCATTGCCAAATGGCCTCTCCGCACATATTCTCATTAGATAACATTGATATTCAACGCAGAGAATGTATGACATATAACTGAGGACAAAGACATAGGTATTTGTATTCTACTCTTACAATGCCTGTTGGCACTCAAAACACCTCTACCTGCTAGTTCAAGCCCACTTATTCTCCATCTTCTTGTTTTGGGCTTTCAGAACACTTATCACAGTATAAAAGTACAGCTTGCATTTTGAGCAAAATCGGAGTGAAAAAGTGGCTTGATGAAGAGTCACATTTATAACATGCACAATTTCTGTCATTTTTGAAATATGCTGCATTTTCTGATTGGAGACATTTTTACATCCTAATATAGGACCTGTCACTCCACAGCACAAATTATACTAGGGTGAGAGGAGTTTGCAATGGTTCTCTTGTCAAGATAGAGAACTTTAGGCCACACATCTGACCCATTCAAACCCATCATTCTTAAAAAGAACATAAAAATCATATTTTTAGTTGCAAACTCTCAAGGATAGCAAGAGTTTGTCTCTAGAGATTAATCCAGTTTTTAAATCTCAATGCTGCAACAGGAAGGAGAAAGGTGTCTGGCTATACTTAGTCTTTCAAATGAATTTATATTACTCAAAGAGGTGAACAGAAAAATCCATGATTGACAGACAACTACACTATTACAACACTATTCAATGTTTACAATTCTCTCCTCAGGGATATTTAGAATCAACCAAAAAAGAATGAAATGTTTAGGAACTACTCAGGGGTACTTTCAGTAAAATGTTTTAAATAATGATTGGCCAAAGCTCACTAGACACTTTGTAAATGTCAGACACACATTAAATATATTAAATGGACACGTTCAATATCTATAAAACAAGATAAGTGATTTACAATCAATTTCACACTTGTCTAGGAATGGCTCCTTGGTGGAAGACAAGATCTTCCTCTTTGAGGCACATCAATTCCAAGTCTTTATTTTGGCATATGTTTTAAAAATTATCTTTGTAATTAAGGTAACATGTTTGCAGCATTATTAATATTTAATGATTTCTGTGTATAGTTACTGCACCTCACCACCACCAAAATGCTCACTATTCTTTTTCAATGTCCTGAACTTACTCTGGTCCACCTCTTTCTTTTCCTTTCTTTCATTTTTTGGGGGGTCACACCAAGTGATATATAGGGGCTACTCTTGGCTGATGCACTCAGGAATTACTCTGGGATGGTGGGAATTGAACCCAGGTCGACCGCATGCAAGGCAAATGCCCTACCTGCTGTGCTATCGCACCAGCTTGCAGGTCCACCTCTTTTATTTCCTCCATCTCATTATTCTCCAACCTTCTTGGTAATTTCAGTTTTGTAACCCAAGGCCAAAGGTTTATCATTCAATACTATTTGCTTATTTTCTTTACAGATGTGTTATATAATCCAGTCTTGATTCTTCTTCCTTTGACTAGTTGTACTTAATATAATACCCTGCAGTTCTATCCAAGTCACAACAAACTGAAAATTTTACCCTTTCTGATGGCTGCATAGTTCAATTTCATGGCATTGCCATACATGCCACAGCTTCTTTATACATCAATATAAATTGGATATTTGGATATTTGGATAGTTTACATATCCTGGCTTGAACTTAATGTTACAATGAAAATAAGTGTGAATAGATTTATTATTTTTTTTGAAATTTGGAAGCAGATGTCTACAGATGGATTGCTGGGTTATATTGAGATGGTATTCTTACTCTTTTGACGAATCTCTATATTGGTTTTCACTGAGGCAGAACCAGACGACATCCCCACCAAAAGCAAATAGAGGTTCCTTTTCCCAACAATACCCAGAGGAGGACACTATTGCAGTCTTTGCTCGCAAGTTATGTTCATTAATGACTCTGAACTCCATTTCATTCTTCTATATTTCTTGTTGTTTCCTACCTACTTACAACTTCAACTAAGTATTATTAATGTATTCTAATTTTTAACATTCTAGTTACCAATTTATTTCTCTTCTCCTTTAATAATTAATATTTCTCATAGATTCATTTAACAAATGTTTGTTGGGAGCCATGATGAACTGTGAAGGTCTGTGGCTCCAAGAGGTTCACAATATTCAGTTCCTCAATGCACATGAGTTGCCTATATGGACTGACTAAATCTAATTTCTCTCAATATGAAGGTTAGTTTTTCTTTGACAGGATATTTGTGGATGATATGAGATAACATCCATAAACTCTGCTGTCCTTTCAGTGCATAAAAGGTTAGTTTAATGCTGAGCCAGAGATTACAGGAGTGAAGGTGCTTGCTCTACAGAAAAACTGGTATCAGTCCCAATCTGCACCACTAGGTATGGCCAAAAACAAAACAAAACAACAAAGCAAAACAAAACTTTGGACTCTGGATCTAGCCTACCCAAGTTAGAAAGTTTGGCTGCATCATTTACTGGCTGTATTTCCAAGTCATGTAAACTTTCTGTTTTTCCATTTCCTCATTGTGCCATGCAGATAGCCATAGTATTTATCTCATAAGATTATTATTTTAGATGAATCAATTTTCAAAGCCCTGAGATTTCTTCATGTTACGTAGAGCATAATTACATGCATTGGAACTATCATTATTATCTAGCTATACAACTCTACTGATATTACTTCCATTAAAATTAATGACAAAATCCCAAATTTATCAACTAAATAAATTGTCTTGTTGTATTTGACATTTCTTAAAAATCTGCTTTCCTGGGCTCCATAAATATCACCTTTGGACTCTTCATCATTGACCGGGTACTTTGTTCTTGTTTTACTAACACCTTTTTTGTGGAATCTCCTTTCCAAATGTGCTGATAACTAGGTATCTGTCCATGAGTCACTCTTTAAACTCAGACTTTAGCTGACTGAAGGGATTTACTCTCATGACCTTGCTCACTTCCCAGCCAGTTCCTCTCTTACATTCAGAGCCAGATTCATAACTCTGTGATTGCCTTACTTCTAGATTATGTGAGATGATCCTTATATTCTATCATTGGTATCAAAATTTTAACACTCTCTTATGATTAAGAAATGATTAGATATCCCTGAGTTATTGCATCATTCGTTTTTGCTCTTGCATTCCATTTTGTCTCCCAAAATAATTCCTATTGAATGAGTCAATCAGGCCATGCACTCCATGGAAAAGGGTCTGTAAAATCAAGTCAAACTCCAAGAAGGCATTATAAGAGAATAAAGCTGAAATAAAAAATAGAAACTTTTGTTTCTACCATTTTTATTGAATCAGGAGCCCTCTTGGTTTTTTATATTCCTACTTTTGACAACATGTGAATACAGAGAAATATTTCTTTATAATAAGAAATATGTGTGAGGCTCAGCCCAAGCATGTGGAAAGTGGCCTAGAGAGTGGTGGCAGTTGATAGTGGAGGTCAGCCGCTGGAGCTGAGTCCCTTGGGGCAGAGAGGACTCTCACCCGCCCCCCTCTGGGGCACCCCGGGTAAAAACAACCTGGCGCAGAGTCCGGTGGCGTGATTACGGGGACCTCATTTTATGTGCTCTCTTCTGGAAGAAACAGCCAAAGAGGGTGGCTTATGGGTGTGGCCCAGCCACATCATAAGACACTTCCTGCCCATTTTCCATAATTACAACTCCATAGCGATAGCACAGTGGGTAAGGCGTTTGCCTTGCATGCAGCCGACCAGGTCGGCCCAGGTTCAATTCCTCTGCCCCTCTTGGAGAGTCCGGCAAGCTACCGAGAGTATCTCACCCACATGGCAAAGCCTGGCAAGCTACCCATTATGTGTTCAATATGCCAAACACAGTAACAACAAGTCTCACAATGGAGATGTTACTGGGCCCACTTGAACAAATCAATGAACAATGAGAAGACAGAGCTACCACACTATATTTGATGGGGTTCAGAAAGTTGGAAACAAATCATAGAGGGAAATATATATATATATGTATATATATATATATGTATATGAGCCCAGCAAGATACCGAGAGTATTCTGCCTGCATGGCAAAGCTTGGCAAGCTCCCCGTGGCATATTCGATATGCCAAAAACAGTAACAATAACGGGTCTCATTCCCCTGATCCTGAAAGAGCCTTCAATCATTGGAAAAGACGAGTAAGGAAAGGCTGCTAAAATCTCAGGACTGTGATGAATGGAGACGTTACTGGCACCTGTTCTCGTAAATTGATGAACAATGGAATGATAGTGATACAGTGATTGAGTGAATAAGAAATATGCTATAAACATGATTTTAAATAACCACACTTATGTGGACATAATGTTGACAAGGAGAAACAGACATGGGGCTAAGGATTGTTGAAAAGCCCATGAATAGTCTAAATAGAACAGATACTATTCAGTTAAAGCCAATAGATATGTGAAATATGAACTCATGAATGTTAGAATTTTAAAAAGTCAATAGACTAATCAAACATGAACGCAAGCTAGATTTTATCAGAGGGTCACCAATTTGCAATCCAATGTAAAACATAAATCTGACTGTGCAAATTACCTATTATAAAGCACTAGGATGGCTTATTCCTTAAGGAATTCTGTCCAAGATCTTTAGCATACCAGGTAATAACTGTAGTGTTCTCGCCTCTATGGCATCCCTCTTACCTTGCAAATGTTGCTTTATTCTCTTTCTTTTTTCTCATCGTGCTATGACAACAGAAATAATAGTCTCATTTCCTGTATACTTAATTCAATATTGTCCTTACATCTATACCACTATTTCCTCTAGCTGTAGCACGAGCAATTTATGACTGACTAAATCCTGTTCAACATGCAATGTTCAACAATGTCCTGTATACCCCCTCCAACAAGAGGTCTCCTCTCACTCTTCTCTGTGTATTTTCCTTCTTCTAGTACTTCAATATTTGTGGAAAGGTCAGTATTCCTTGTAGTAGTTTTCAACTTCCCTGATATCAGGGGGGCTGGAGCGATAGCTCAGCGAGTAGGGCATTTGCCTGGCATGTGGCTGACCCGGTTTGATTCCTCATCCTCTCTCAGAGAGCCTGGCAAGCTACAGAGATAATCTCATGTGCACAGAAAAGCCTGGCAAGCTACCTGTGACCTGTTCGATATATCAAACACAGTAACAAGTCTCACAATTTGTTGTGAGGCGTTACTGGCGCCTGCTCAAGCAAAATGATGGATAAGGGGAGGACAGTGCTACAGTGCAGTGCTGATATCAGGGGTCTTTCATATTCAGGTTTATACTTTTGCATCTTTTATATTAATGTTCATGTTTATACCTTTGCATCTTTATATTCACATATTTGAATGGTATGGGCTGGAGTGATAGCACAGCGGGTAGGGCTTTTGCCTTGCACGCAGCCAACCTGGGTTCGATTTCTCTGTCCCTCTTGGAGAGCCCGGCAAGCTACCCCTCTTGGAGTATCCCACCCACTGGGCCTTGCAAGATCCCCATGGAGTATTCAATATGCCAAAAACAGTAGCAACAAGTCTCACAATGGAGATGTTACTGGTGCCTGCTTGAGCAAATCCATGAACAAAAGGAGGGCAGTGCTACAGTGCTACCTTTGCATGGGACTTATTCCAGTGTCTTTAATATTCATATACCTAGTTTCCTGTCATTCATATTTATACATTTGTATGTAACTTATCCCGGAGGACACACAGTAGGCTGCTAATAAAACATTTTTGTAAGGCGTGTGAATGTGAGCCAACTTGAGGCTACTTAAATTTTTATACAGTCTATTGTAGTTTCTCAAATGATCATCAATTCTCATGGAACTCATAAAAGATTTTACACTTACAGAGCAGAGTCATTCCAACATGGTATTATTACTTCTTCTTTGCATCAGTCTTAAAAGAAAAGTTTACTCCTATTTTACAGGGAGAAAGTGGAAATTCAGAGAAGTTAGGCAACTTATTCACGTCATTTTATCATGAAGAGTTGCTAAATTTTACTTCTGTCTTTCATATTCAGTCTTCCTTTTATAATATCAGAACTACTCTCAATGCAGTTCGGTGTTTTGGTGAGTAGAAATAAAAAGGTCTGTGACCTTAAATGGGGAAAATTACATTTTTATGTTTACTAACCTTTGGCTTAAATTATCATCCCTTCAATTATATAAGAAGGCAACAGACTACATGAGAATCAGCAGCGGTTTAGGCATGAATAGAAATCACAAAGATTTTTCCTATCACTGCTCTGTTATTGCAGATTAGCAAAATACTATTCATGATCTTTATTATTTAAGAATTTCATGTTTTATTAGACTTACTGGTGAAATTTATTGCAATATTAATAAAAGAGTGTGTATATTGCTTTTACAAATTTACACTTAAAATATTTTAAAAGTGGATTTTAACACATTTGACTTCTTGGTTAGTTCAGATGCTCTAATTTATACGTTGAAAGTATTATCCCATGAAGGGTCTGTAGTTTCTTTTAAGGGCTCAATAACATAAGCAGATTAAAATATGTTACTTCTTATGCATTTCAAGGATACAAAGGCCTGTCACACGGAGGGCTACTTTCTTGCAGAAATAATCACATCCTTCACACATGGTGCCACAGACTTTCTGGGCTCATATCCTAGTTTTTTTCTTTCTGTATAGGTTTGATAAATTATTTAAACTTGATACTTTAATTTCCTCATTTTTAGTGATTTTATAAGTTTGCTATGGAGGGATCACCAATTTTCACAAGCGGGCCCAGTAACATCTCACAACAAATTGTGACACCTGTTGTTACTGTTTTTTGGAATATTGAATATGTCAGGGGGAGCTTTCTAGGCTTTGCCGTGGGCGGGGAGATACTCTTGGTAGTTGCCGGGCACTCCGAGAGGGGTGAAAGAATCGAACCCGGGTCGGCCATGTTGGCTGCGTGCAAGGCAAATGCCTTACCCGCTGTGCTATCGCTCCAGCCCACAGGATGGATCAAGTTAATATATTTAAGCATGTTGAGTTTTATATCTGGAAAATTCTACTATATATATACATATATCATATGTGCATATATACTGTATATATATGTTAATTCTGAAATCTATCTTTATAAAACATAGATTTAGAATTCTTTCAAAACAGGATTGTAATAGCCATTATTAATAAGACAAAGAGGACTAAAATGGTGAAAATTATTTTCTATTCTCATAATTACCCAATTTATGAGCCTGAGCATGTTTCCCTATTTTTTAAGTTTAAAACGTTCTTATTCATATTTTAAAATAATACTTCTCTGGAAATTCTTATTGTTAAATTTTCAACCAATATTCAAACTCTTCTACCTATTGTCTGTGTCTTTTAGTTAATGATCAAAGCAGAAAATAGATTTAAGAACAATGTTCATACATCAACGATAAAAAAGATACGTTTTCTGGAGTAAATAAATTCAGCTAGCAGAATAAGTGCACCAGAGAAAATGAAGCAATATTAATGCTACTTAATGAGTATTAGTTTCATTTCCTTTACTCCATTTTTAACTATGAGATATCATTCCAATATTATATAAATACTTGCAAAATTTTCTTAAATAAATAAATGGTGACAGTCATGATACAGACTCACCAAAGAGAATCTGCTTCATCATGATTTACTGTTGGACAAACCCACAAATTCATGAGCAAATAACTGATGCCTCTAAGAAAAGGGTGATGACCAAAGGCAAGAAGTCACCAGAAGGATACAGTCCTCTCCCTTCTGACTCTCCTGAAAATGACTTTGTAAAATAGCAATTGCATTTAGATCATCTCTTTCTGTCCAGTGGACACCTACTCTCCCTTCCTGTGTCTCAGCTGCAGATGAACTTGTGTCTAATTAACTAGACATAGCAATGAGCCATTCATTACATTGAATCTTTGTTATCTCATAAAAAGTTAACCTTTCTGCCTTTAACCTCCAAATGGGTTGAGAAGAAAAGTCAACTCACTTTGTGAGTCATTTTAGATGTAAGTCTTCTATCTAGCTAGTAGATTTTGAGTACTGAAGTGTATAATTCAATTCCCTTTAATTTCCATTCTTTAATGACAAGAATATATGAATTATTTGCCCTTGTAATTGACTGTGCTTCTGATGAGTTTATAGCTAATTATTAACTTACAGCACAAAGAAACCTTATCTGAGGTACAGATAGAAGGGTAGAGACCAGATCTCTTTGCTATTTTATCCCCCATTCTATACTCAGGAGTTACAAAACATTTTCTGTAATGGAACAGATACTGCATATGTTGGTGGTGGTGTTCAGGGGATAATATGGGATGCCAGGATTGAGTAAGGCAAATGCCCTCCCTACCCACTGTACCCAATGCTCTATCCCCCAATGTGAAATTTTTATAGATGAGTGATAGCTAAAAATTGGTTAGGAGGAAATATCTTCTCAGAATCAAACATATCAGAATCACCTGAATTTCCCAGCTATTATGGTCCCTGGTTGGACTATTCAACTCTACTATTTAACTCTACTAAGTATGAAAGCAGCATAAGGCAAGTGTAAAGAGATGACTTATTGTGTTCCAATAAAACTTTATTTATACAAAGCTGATGTTTCACATTGGGTGTGGAAAATAAAATTTGTTGACTTCTGTATTGGGTTAAATGTCTGGAATGAGTTTCCAAAACAGAAGCAGTGTTATCATTTGGAATTTTTTTAGATAAGCATATATTTTTAGCTCTGTCCTAGATAAAATTTTTAAAAATTAGATAAATCTATGCTTGAAGAAGACTTACAGGTGATTCTGATATGTTTGATTCTGAGAAGATATTTCCTCCTAACCAATTTTTAGCTATCACTCATCTATAAAAATTTCACATTGGGGGATAGAGCATTGGGTACAGTGGGTAGGGAGGGCATTTGCCTTACTCAATCCTGGCATCCCATATTATCCCCTGAACACCACCAGCAATAATTCCTAAATTCAGAGCCAGAAGTAATGATTAAGCACTGTCAGGTTTGGACCCAAAGCAAGAAAACAAACAAATTTCATGCTAATAGTTAATTTTAATATCTACAACTACATTTGTTTTATGTATGTGTTCAATGCAGCATTTGTCAGAGAAAATTTACTTGCCATTACTTCATTGCATAGATAATTGTTTATTTGTTGACTGATTCAAACAATAATTGCATAAAATAAGTCATCCTTCATAATTAAATTATACAAAGGTACATATCCTACCACTATATATTTCAGTTCAAATTATATACTGTTTGTTGTGTTAAGGGGTTTTTCTTTCAATTTTAGTAGAGTGATTGATATGTCTCAAAAATTTAAAGTTAAAAATGGGGATAACCCACGAATAGCTAAAGCAATTCTTGGGAAAAAGAAAATGGTAGGAATCAACCTCCCTAACTTCAAACTCTACTACAAAGCATTAATAATTAAAATAGCATGGTACTGGAACAAAGGCAAAGCTATAGACCAATAGAACAGGGTTGAATAGACTGACATCTCCCCACAAGCATATGATCATCTAATCTTTGATAAGGGGTCAAGAAAAGTGAGGTGGAGCAAGGAAAGCCTCTTTAACAAATTGTGCTGGCAAAACTGGATGGCTACATGCAAAAAAGTGGGCTCAGATCTCTGCGTAACGCCATGTACCAAAGTAAGATCAAAGTGGATTAAAGACCTCAACATCAGACCAGAATCCATAAGATACTGTCACTGTCACTGTCACTGTCACTGTCCTCCCATTGTTCATTGATTTGCTTGAGCTGGCCCAGTAACACCTCCATTGTGACACTTGTTGTTACTGTGTTTGGCATATTGAATATGTCAGGAGTAGCTTGCCAGGCTTTGCAGTGTGGGTGAGATACTCTCGGTAGCTTGTTGGGCTCTCCCAGAAGGGCAGAGGAATTGAACTCTGATTGGCCATGTTGGCTGCGTGCAAGGCAAATGCCCTACCCGCTGTGCTATCGCTCCAGCCCCCATAAGATACATTGAAGAAAAAGTTGGCAAAACCCTCCATGACAATGAAGCTAATGGTGTCTTCAAAGATGTCACGCCACTGGCCAAGCAAGTGAAAACAGAGATAGACAAATGGACTATCTTAAACTAAGATGCTTCTGCACCTCCAAAGAAACAAGAACCAAAATACAAAGACAGTCTACAGAATGGGAAAGGGTATTCACCGAACACACATCCAACAAGGGGTTGATATCAAGGATATACAACGTACTGGTTGAACTTCCACAAGAAGAAAACATCCAACCCCATCAAAAAATGGGGCGAACAAATGAATAGAAACTTTCTCAAAGAAGAAATCCGAATGGCTAAAAGGCACATGAGAAAATGCTCCACACCATTAATCACCAGGGAGATGCAGATCAAAACAACAATGAGATATCATTTCACACCACAGAGATTGGCCCACATTCAAAAGAACAAAAGCAACCTATGTTGGCACGGATGTGGTGAGAAAGGGACCCTCCTTCACTGCTGGTGGGAACGCCGACTGGTCCAGCCCTTTTGGAAAACAGTATGGAAGATTCTTGAAAAAATTAGAAATTGAACTCCCATTTGACCAAACAATACCACTCCTGGGAATATATCCCAGAGAGGCAAAAAAATATAGTCGAAGTGACATCTGCACTTGTGTGTTCATTGCAGCAATCTTTACAATAGCCAGAATATGGAAAAAACCTGAATGCCCGAGAACAGATGACTGGTTAAAGAAACTTTGGTATATTTACACAATGGAGTACTATGAAGCTGTTAGAAAAGCTGAAGTCATGAAATTTACATACAAGTGGTACTACATGGAAAGTATCATGATAAGCGAAATGACTCAGAAAGAGAGGGATAGACATAGAAAGATTGCATTCATCTGGGGAACATAAAGTAACAAAATAGGAGACTAATACCCAAGAATGGCCGAGATTAGTACCAGGAATTTTGCTTCATGGCTTGTAGGCCAGCCACACATCCTGGGGAAAAGGGAGCTCAAATAGAGAAAGAAGGGAGCACCAAATAAAGGGTGCTGGGAGGATCCTTCCAGGATGGGAGAAGCATACTGAAAGTAGACTATAGACCAAACATGATTGCTACTCATTGCCTCTTTTGCAAAACCACAACACCCAATAGGAGAGAGAGAACAAAAGGGAATGCTCTGCCACAGAGGCAGGGTGGGATGGAGGGAATGGGGTTGGGAGGGATACTGGAATCCGTGGTGGTGGGAAATGGGCACTGGTGGAGGGATGGGTACTCTATCATTGTATAATTGAAACCCAAGCACAAAAATTTGTAAGTCTACAACTGTACCTCATGGTGTCTCACTAATAAAAATTAAAAATAAAATTAAAAAAATAAAAATGGGGATAGAACTGTTTTATATAATCTGCTAAGTAATTACACAGTAAAACGGCTAGTTTTGCAAGGAAGGAAATAAACTTTTCAAATTATGAAGTTTATAAACTATAAAATGTCTTAAAATAAATGTAGACCATCCCAGTCTTAACTAATATAAGAAATTATTAAAAACTCAACATAGGAAATACATAAAAATAACTTTAATTCTCATTTAGATTACTGGACAATAATTGGTAAGTTATAAAAATACACTTTTCAGTAAAACAACTGTGAAATTGATGCCATAATTAATACTTTATGTGTAAAACAAAATGCGATATTTAGACAAAGTTGAGCAATACTTAGTGACTTGTAAATGGTAAGATATTTGAAACAAGTTCCATCTAGGTTAATAGTAAGTAGTATTTTATGATCATAGTTTATTTAAACTCTTGCATATATTTTAATGAACTATGCTTTGGCTTTTTAGTGAAGATTTACACTACTTCAATAATGGAACATTTACTGTAAAGAGCATTTAGGTGCTCTTTTCTCCAGCCTCTTTTACTTAAGGAGGGACCTGTGACTTTCCCTGGTGAATGGCATTTGAGTTGAATGATATTTGTCACATGAGAGTGAGAAAACAAAGAAATAAAGCAGACATGAAAAATATTTCTAAAAATTAAATTGGAGGTGATTACTGGAAAGTGAATATTATAGAGGGCAAGTAAGTCAGAAGACTTTAAATATTTGAGGGCACTTTGTTGACCCAACTACAAGGAAAGAGTAGATTAAAGTTGCCATCCATGTTCTGATAGAAGTTTCTGCAATGCTCACTGGGCAGGATTTCATAATGCTGTGAAATGGTAATCACCATTTCCTGTTCTTTTCCTTTTCTCTGTGCTCTGAAAGGGTCTTAAAAAATTGATCTTCCTCTGTCCTAACACCTATAAATTGGTATGTAGATTACTTGTGCAACAGATTAACACTGGAATCTATGGGACAGGATTTTTAGAAAGAATCTAACCTAGATCCAACGGAGAAGCTATTCATAATGTAGAGAGCTTGGGCTAGGAGCTATCAGTTTTAGGGGAGGAAAAAGAGTTCTCTGGATGAGAAAATACTTGGATCTGAACATAAATATTTGAAAGGTAACAACATGTCATCTCAAGTATTATTCCAGAGAATAAGAACGTAATCAAGGAGAGTCAACCTTCCTAGGAACTCTATTTACCGGCTTCCTGGCAATAAGATGGGGCTATATTTGAACAGAATGTGATTATAAATTGTGTAAATCCTTTCAAGATTAAGGTGATTAAAAAGTAGATGGGCCTTTTTCACTATCTTCTACTTAATATGGATTCCAAGAGTTAGAATATAGAAAGGCCAAGGCTTCCTAAATCGTTTCATATAAGAGAGCTACTTGCCATTTGGGTATACAAGTATCACTTTTTATGTGAGTGAGAAGTAAATTTCTGTCCTGTTAAATCAGCATATCAAGCAACTGGAGCTGTTGAGACGTGCAACATTAAGTTACCTCCTCTCAACTCTTTCCAGAGTAAGAGTTGATGGAACATCTTAGGAACTATTGTAGAATAATATTTTTCTGGTTTCAATAAGTATGCATATATAGTGATGGTTATGCTGGATCACTTTGCATTCAGACCCTTAAGAATTATTTTTTTTGAACTGTGCTGTGCCATCAGCTCTGGTCAAGGAAAAACTGGCACATTCCATGAATTCTGTGAATTTGAAGTATAGAATTCTTCTTTCCTTCCATGCTCTCTCCCCTCTTCCATTCCTCCTCCAGGTTTGTTCTTTCTCCACTTACTATCAGCAGTCACTGCAAATACTCTATTGGGGTGTTGGGATGTGCTGAAGACAGAACTATTTGACAGTCTCCTCTTTATTCAAATCTCAAAATAATTCTCTCCAGACTGTGCCAGGAATAGCTATTCCCTCCTAAGCAATTTGGTGAAATATTCTGGAAACTTTAGAAATATTAAAATGAGTATTGTTTCTCTCTCTGCACTGGTTGTTAGAAGGCTTACAGCTGATTTGTGGCCCATTGATGGAAAACCCTATATTGCTCAGTGGGCTTCTTCTTACCTCTATCCTCATTTTCCCTGTGTTCTGACAGAGAGGTTCACCTTTATTACACTTTATCTTTGTGTGACTGTGCTGAAGGTATGCATATATGTTACCTGTAATATTTAGGTGAATATTTATAAAAAAATAAAAAAACAGAAGCTGTTTTTATTACTATTTAGAGATTTCTAATAAAGTGGACTGAATTTGGACCACAGAAGTGAAGTTGACTAAGAATGAGAGCCAAGGTGTCATGAAGATGAGCATCTGTCTCCCTTAGCAACAGCAATTATTAATACCAAGTGACTCACTTCATTTTTGAAGCTCTATGCTGATTTTAATTTCAACTTTTTACAGAGACATCTGCTCACTCCATATTTGTGCTAAATTGAAATTACAGTCCAAGTTTTGGAATGGACCCTGAGCCATCTTTTAATCTACTCTATTTTGTACAATATACACCTGCTTGCCTCACATTTAGGTACTATGCTATTAGATCATCAATTAACGAACACTTGCTCAAATTTAAATATTGCTGAAACTCAAGAAAGTCATTTGGTCACAACTTGTTCTTTTAAATGTTGTTGTTCAACCCTTTGTCACCTCTAATACTCTCCAAAGTGCCAGCCAATCTAATTGGTGATTTCTATTCTTCTGGTCCTTGTTTTTTTCTATAAATTATACAAAGCTTAAGAATTTGTTTTACCAGGTATCTATAAATCACTTGTCAATGTTTTAATTCATTCAGTGATAATATCGGGAAGAGATTTTAAAAAGTTGCAGATGAGGACATTGAGGCAGAAAATGCTTGAACTCATTAAAATGTCTATATTATACTCTTATCATATAGGTTAAATGTGAATAAGTTATCTTTAATGCTTATGGGATGTTTACTTGCAAATATGGAAAGAACAGAGAATATTTTATTTTTCTGGGATGTTTACTAATGAAAAATAACAGAAATAATTTTATCTCTAGAAAATTAACATTCCAACTCATGGCATTCCACTCCCCTGCCTAAGTTGTTGACTGTTACAGTTTGGTTCTAGAATTAGGTTACATCTTATTATCCTTTATGTGGAACTTTTAAAAAATTGCAAATGTCCAAGTACCATCCTGGTTCAACTAAAATACAATGGCATGTGACCAAGGTATGAGAGACATTTTAAAGAAATGTCTTACATGTGGAGATTTGTTGTAGTTGTCAGTCATCTGAAAATAAATTGCTTCTACATTCCATGAGTTGCAACTTAATTTCAGTCCTTTCCATTTTTTTCCCAAAAGTGGAATGAACTCTGCTTTCCATTATTATCATTGTATTGACCAATATGTTACATGAAGACCTTTGAAATCCTATGAAGATTCTCTGAATTTGCACAATGCAGAACTTCCCAGTTGTATGGCTTATGTGATACAGGATTTCCTTGGGGAGGTACTTCTCACATAAAATTTGCAGTTTTGCCAGTTAAAATGTGATGTGCCTTTTTTGGAAAAGAGACAAACTTTGTAAGAGAACTAAAATTTCAGTCCACTGTACTGCAGGTGCTCTTGATTAATAAGGGGATTTTGCTTGGCTGCAGAAAGAGTGTACTTTGAGCATACTGAATTTGATGATTTTTTTAAATTCAAAATGAAGAGGTCTAATAATCTCTCTCCTGAACAAAGAGACTTGAAGATCTGAAGTTTGCAAGAATAGATCTAGTTAGATGGGAACTATTTGTGTCACTGTAGCCCTGGGAATGAATTAATGAATGAAGTTACCTTGGACAAACGTCTCCAGAGTGAAGAGAAAAGGAGCTCAGATTTTGAAAAAAAGGTTTGAAAAGAAGGTTTGAAAGAAAACCAAAACTTCCAGGGAGGAGTAGGTCAGTCTATACCTAATGAGCCCCATGTTCAATGAAAGGCACGCTCCTTGTTCTTTCCTGAAAGCAATCAAAGTATTTAAGGTCTTTCAGACTTAAGTTACTTGCACAGATCACTAGGAAGTTAGAAAATGAGTTCTCCTATTATTTCAACTGGCAATGGAATAGAAGATAATAGTTTAGTATCTTTTCTTCTGGATATTAAGTCACATTCAGCTTGTCTTCTTATCTTTATATCTCTATGGCAATTGCTTGTATACTATGATACAACTTCCTGTCACCTGTCATGTTTCATGGTTGGAAGTAATCAACTAAAGAGGCTTGTATTACTATCAAAATGAAAGTTCTGGACAAGTTTCCAATCTCAAAATCCAGATGTGCTAATTAATGAAAACATAAAAAACATAAATTTAATATTCCTTTTTCCAAATTATCATGTTTCTATTATGACCTAACACAATTAAAGTCTCACTATATACTAGAGAGTAAATTATTGTTTTTCTGACTTATATGAATAATTTCATTTAATATTCTGTACAACTTGTTTTTGCCTTTTTTGTGGGGGGTCACATCTAGCAGTACTTGAAGTTTGAGCCTAACTCTGTGCTCAGGAATCACTCTTGATGGTGCTTAGGGGACCACATGCTATGCTGGGACCCAGGGTGGAAACATGCAAGGCAAATGCCCTACATGATGTACTATCTTTCTGGCCCCTCTCATCAACACTTTTATGGCATACTTTCTATTCCTTTTTTACTGGTTCAGAAACTATGGTTTCATAAGAATAACATTGTGAAGAATTTGTTGACCAAGGAGTAGCCAAATTAGAGTTGAAATTTAGATATCTGTGTGTTCCAAGATGTAGTGGTTCTATACTGTCTTAGATATATTCTATTGTTTGAAAACAAATGCATTCTTAATATCTGACAGGGGTACTGCTTTCAGACTGTGATTAAGACTTGCACATTCAATCTGGTAACAGTGTGAACTTAAGCAAGAGCCTGCTTATTTTCAGCCTTAGTTTCTTTAACAGTACCATTGAGATTTAAAAAATAACAGTAGCCAACTCATTTGTAGCTGTAAAAATTAAGTGAAAATGTCATGTTTTTGAAGAGGCTACCTGTCTCTGTATAACTCATTAATGTCTAAACTTGAAGAAATTCTTGTAATTTTTCTATTAGAATTCTTAAGTGTAATCAGAAATTACTACAGTGCACACATGGTTTTATTGTATAATTTTAAAAATTCATGGGTTTGAATATTTTGAAGGGAGTAGAACTTGGTCATTTGAAGAGAAAGCCTTTTTTCATGAAAATCTTGCATACTCTTTTGAATTTCACATATTATCCTAGATTTCAGGAACAGATCTAGCATCCTTTGATATTGTTGATATGGAATCTCTCTTATGGGTAGGTGAGGCATTATAAAGGACATGGGACTATTGATTATTGAATAAATAGTCAAAGAAAATATATGTTAATCAAAAAGAAAATGAAGTGATATGAGCCTTTATTTTTCTACAGTTTTTAAATATATTCTATGTAAGAAGTCAAATAGATTGACAACCCTTCCAACTTACAGGTCAAAATATTGCCTAAAAATTCAGATTGGTGGAACTGCAAAAATAGAGCCTTGAAATTTAGATCACTTGGATTTGTTTGTTTGATTTGAAGGTTGTTGTGAGAATCCTTTACAGCAGTGCAATTGATCAGGAATAGAGAGTATGTGAGACATTAAGATGTTAGCAGAGGTGTGGAAGGTAGTTATATCTAAAATTCAATTTGAATTGCTTTGCTTTGACATTGTCCGAAGTGTTTTACAAAGGTCTGAAATCTGTTATTAGACATTTCATATGGGGAATTTTGCTTCAGTTGAAGCTCTCAAATGTGTGTCCACTCACAAAATCTCAAGTTGACTAAATATACAATTTTGCGCAGCATACTTCCTGTATTTCTTCATTGCTGTCTTATCTTAAGTATTTGATTTGTATATAGTAGTTTTTTAAAAGAAACTATATTAGGAACTGGAGAGGTACAGCTTGGTTACATTTCTATTGTTGGATCCCTTGACCCCTTCTATCTTTTAAACTCCTACTATTCTTTGACTTTCAGTTACTATGGCTTTCTCTCAAGTTCCTGATCAAAAAGGAAGGATTTCACTCCTGCTGTTCTTTTTACCTGGGATTCTTTTAACCTGGCTAGCTTGAATTATAACTTACGTTTCAGTCCTCTTGCACTTTTTCACAGAAGTCTCTGCTTCTAGTCTTATTTTAATTCTTTGTTAATATCTTACTAAAGTATTCAGTTATTTTCCATCTGAACATGCAATAATTACTTTTATGTGTTTTGTTTTCCCATTTGACTAGATCCATGCCTGTCTCTTCCAATGAAATCAATGGAAGGAAGGAGTTATCTTTGTTTCTAACTCTACAATCAAGTTTTTTTTTAATTTTTATTAGTGAAAAACACCATGAGGTACACTTGTAGACTTACAAATTTTTGTGCTTGGGTTTCAGTTATACAATGATCGAGTACCCATCCCTCCTTCAGTGCCCACTCACCACCACCAAAGATCCCACCTATACAATCGAGTTTTGCTTAATTTATGGCATAATGTTCACTGTATCACTGTCATCCCGTTGTTCATCAATTTACAAGAGCAGGCACCAGTAATGTCTCCTTTCATCCCCGTCCTGAGATTTTAGCAGCCTTTCATTACTCGTATTTCCCAATGATTGGAGGCTCTTTCAGGGTCAGGAAAATGATACCTGTTTTTGTTACTGTTTTTGCAGATTCCGGTGGCATGGTTATGGGAGCCTCATTTTATGCCCCCTTCCAGGAGAAGCAGCCATGAGTTAACAATGTTAATATCTTAAAAATATTTGTTGAGTGCCAGAATACAGTGGGTAATATCCTTGCCTTGAATCAGACATCTTGAGTTCAACTACCAGCTCCTGGTATGGTTCTGAGTGCAGAGCCAGGAGTAAGCACTGAGCACTATCAGGTGTTGACCACTATTCCTCACCTCAAATAATAACTGATGGATAAATGAGTATGTCTCTACAGCAGATAAGATGATATACCCAAGAAAGATTATGCTATATTATGTAAAGTCACACTAAATATTTCACAGATTACTCCATGGATGAAGAGGAAGGCTTTTATTACCCTGGAAAGTGGTGGATGAGAGGAGAAACTCTGGAGATGGGGTAGCAGTTGGAAATGAAGCCACAATCAAATGGGATGTGGGATTGAGGGCGCATTTTATTTTATTATTTTATTTTATTTTGCTTTTTAGGTAACACCCATCAATGCACAGGGGTTACTCTTGGCTCACATGCTCAGGAATTACTCCTGGCAGTGCTCGGGGGACCAAGTGGGATGCTGGGAATTGAACCTTTGTCGGTCGTGTGCAAAGCAAACACCTTACCCACTGTGCTATCACTCCAGCCCCTTGAGGGCACATTTTAATCAGATAAGTTAGCTAAATTCAGCTTAAGAGGTCAGATTATAAAATTGTGGAATTGAAACTAGGGAATGGAGTTAAATGGATGGATTTGAGATGCATGGGATGTGAATAATGAAGGTATGTGTATTGGTGGATTCATGCTTAAATAATAGCTTTGTGCTATAATTTTTAGTCTTTCTATACCTGGAAACATTTCAGTCCATTAAGGCAGATTTAAAAAGAATAAACTTTATAATAAGAATATTCACAGTTAAATAGCTACAGCAACATGATGCAAGTGTATTATGTTTTAGGCAGCAATAATTTTTTCACGGACCATTGGGATTTTCTGTTATAAAGGCCTTTGGCAATAGTGGGTTATCAGTTTAGAAATGGTGAGATGACACTTGAGGCCAATGCGTTGGCAATGGGCTTGAGTGCATGCTGCATATGCAGAAGCCATGAGTTTGACCCATGTTGCTCCATGGTCCCCCAAGCACCACCAGCAGAGACTCCCAGTACTGAGATGGAAATAGACTCCAAGTGCATTGGGATATTTTTAGATAAAGGAACATCAGTGTTCTAGTTTTCTAGTTTTTTGAATGAAGTCATTATTCTCCATAAAATAAGCAGATACTCTGAACTTTTCCTACCCATGCTTATGATGTTATCTCTTTGTAATTTCTATAGCTCCTTGTTTAGGATCCCATATTTATCAAGACTTGGAAGAAATGACTTAACATCCTAAAAGTACCAGAAACTTTCTCTATAAAATGGGGATTATAATAATTCCATCTTATAGGTTGCTCTTTTAAGAATTATCTAAAATAATTTGTACAATACATAGGGCTAATATAGAGCAAAGATTCAGTTATAATAAAACAGTTTAATTAGCATTTCGGGAGGTGGTTCCCAAACAATGTGCAGGGGGCATGGGGACCAGATGATAGAACAACTAGACACTATGGTTCAACGTTCAAGTCAGCAAAGCTGCTAAGACCAAGAGGTATATGTGGCTGGGGTCACCAGCTTTATATCTGGTGCTGTTCATGGTAAAATATTCGGTGCTAGGTATTGAATTCAGGGAATTGTACATACGTACAAAGTGTATGCTTTAGCTCTCTAGCCTGCGGCCTTCCTTCCTTCCTTCCTTCCTTCCTTCCTTCCTTCCTTCCTTCCTTCCTTCCTTCCTTCCTTCCTTCCTTCCTTCCCTCCACCTTCCACCTACCTTCCTTCTTTCACTTTTGGCACATATACTTGGGAAAACTAAGGTGAGTTGCCATGAACAGGTGTAAGCTATCTAGTTTGCAGAGCAAAAGAATGAGGCAACTATGCAGAGAGAAGTTTAGATGAAAGGTGATAATATTTCTGAGACTGAGTTCTTATGAACATAAATGCCTTATAACTGTGGCTCATTCTTATCCTCCTTGAGACTTACTACATGGTAAACTCTGTTTGGATTTCATGAACCAATATTTTCAGAAAACTTTTCTTTTCTACTTGAACCACTCAAAAGTACCTATATTTCTTGCACTACAAAGGGTGTTGATGATAACAGATATGTAACATAAATAAAATTAGTGTAGGAACTAAAGAAGAACATCATTGACAACTTATAAATTAGTATGTTGGCCATTCTAAGTTTGATACAATTGTCTTTGAATGACTGGGTAATTACCTAATCATTTTATCAGCCTACAGAATAAGCAGCCTACAGAATATGCTTGATATTGAATGTTACTTCAGCAAATTTTACTCTTACATTTAAAAAATGATGCAATAATTAAAATATAAAATACAATTAAGCATAATAAGTAGAGTATGTGGCTAGGGAAGGTGACAGTGTTCCACCAATATCTGAACCAGGGTGAAATCTTGACCCCATCTTCTCTTGTACTGTTGTTTCATAAACTTTCCTCATTTTGCTTTTGGTTTTGTTTAGCTTACAGGTCACACCTGGAGGCCCTTATGCCTTCTTCCTGGCTGTGCACTCAGGGATCACTCCTGACAGCCTGGTGGCACCATAGCAGGTACCAGAGCTCAAACCTGGGTTAGCTGTCTGCAAAGCAACTTACCTACCTACTGAATTCTCTCTCCAGCCCATAAAATTTCCTTTCATGACCACCTTATCTTTGAAGAAACCCAAAGATTTTCTCTCATTATGGGGGTTCATAAATATTCTAAAACTACCTCTGGAAAGTGGAATGCCAGGGAAGCCTCAGGACACTGCGTGGTTATGACTCCTGTTTAACCTATGCTATCTGTATTTTTCATGGACAATCTTTATTGTAAGTAAATAGAATGGATTTGATGAAAGGGTGTTCAGCTATCCTGTACAGTGCTCTCCTGGCTGCCATCTGATAAGGTGGCTCCATAGGTGGTGATACTTATCTCCCTTGGTAGTAGCAGACAGTCTTTCTAGTAGGCTATATTTCTTCTACCCAACTATTGCTTTCTTTCCCCTGACCTTTCTCAGCTCACAGAAGCCTTATTAGACTGGAAGCCTAGAAAATTAATTATGCAATTTTTAAAATCCGAATCTTTGAATAGATTTCAAATTTAAATGCTAAATATTTGGGTCTTTGTTCTCCTGTTAGTAGATGATTCCTGTCTTCTTGTTTCGGTGTGGATAGGCCTTAAAAAATGCTAGAGCCTGAGAGTATGATGGAATATTTCATTGCTCTGTTTTTCAGAATATTATTCATCTGCATACATTTCTACACAGTTCTCAGAAGGGGACATGTTTCACCATTTCTTTAGATGAAGTTATCATAATCTTTCACGTAGAAATATACCAATATCCTCAGCAGTTTTCAATACTGTTATGGAAGGACATTGTTATAGATTTTCCTAGAAGTGTAAAATAATTCACAAGCCTTGCTCGTTATTCATAGGGACAGCACATTAATAACAGAGGACCCTGAAATCTCATTTTTTTCTAAGCTGGAATCCAGCTAGAGGGATGAGAAACTGCCTCCTTAGATTTAGAGCAATATATTTTTTCCCTTTTTGTTAAAAATAAAAAAAGAGAAGAAAAGAAACTAAGAGTTGATTAAAAGTACTGTCTTATCAAACAAGAAAGATCTTTGAAAATACCTGAGCTCTTCGGAAATAAATAGATGCCAATGACTTTGCAGCAACTTTAAGGAACAAATTTTATTGTTAAATTTGGAATTATATACCATAATTCCATTTGGTAAAGAACATTTCATCCTGGGGCTGGAGTGATAGTACAGCGGGTAAGGTGTTTGCCTTGCACGCAGCTGACCTGGGTTTGATTCCCAGCATCCCATATGGTGCCCCGAGCACCTCCAGGAGTAATTCCTGAGTACATGAGCCAGGAGTAACCCCTGAAAGTCACTGGGTGTGACCCAAAATGCAAAAAAAGAAAAAAAGAAGAACATTTCATCTAGATAACTGATATCTGACATGACAATGCAATCTCTAACCCTTATACACGCACACACACACACACACACACACACACACACACACACGTTGTTTAAACACCATGACAAGCATTTGTGAAAAAATATTTTTTACCAGTAAAGTACCTACAAAGATGGTACTTGCATCAGGTCTTACTATTACTTTTTTTAATGTTCAAGTGTATACATTAATACACTTCCATAAAATTTTTGGGAGGTCATACCCGGCAATGCACAGGGGTTACTCCTGGTTCTGCACTCAGGAATTACCCCTGGGGTGCTCAGGGGACCATATGGTATGCTGGGAATCGAACCCAGGTTGGCCGCGTGCAAGGCACACGCACTACCTTCTGTGCTATTGCTCCAGTCCCTCATACAATTTTTTATCCACTGAAATGACAGCAAAATTCTTAGATTCCATAGGTTATATTAAGTTTCATGAATATGATTCTGTTAAGGAAATGCATATAATTATATATACAAGAACTTTACATATAATTATACTACACTCTACACTGTAAGAATTTATAGGCCATGTAATTTGTATTATTCTCCTCAAACATTAAGTCTCATTACAAATTTCCTATTTATCTTCTTCCATTTTGGTGAACCAAATAAAGTAGGTAAATAATTGAGTTTGTAAGCTGTTTATCATTGAGAATGATTTATATGCAATTTTCTCTCATTCTTACTTAATACTGTGTACTTACAAACTCTTTATATCTGCCTCTATTTGATTAATGAAGCATAGAATTTTAGTATTCAATTTACTTCTCTCCAATTGAATATTGAACATTTTCTCATGTTTACTAGTCATTCTTTAGCTAAGAGAGAAAAATATTTAAGGTTTTTATTAATGCTACAAATACAATTTTAGTTCACTACATATATTATACCATTACACTATGATGTTTTCAGTGTCAATGCTTTAGTTTTAGATGCATAGGATTTACAGAAATCTGGTCATTGTTCCTCCTACCAACTGAGTTGTGAAATGATTAATGGGAAAGGGAAGAAGAAGGAGAAATTTATCCTTCTTAGTCCATAGCAATATTATAACAGATAGCGCACTTGCCTTGCAATTGACTAACTGGGTTAATCCCTTGCATCACAAATGATCCCCTAAGCTTGCCAGGAGTGATCCCTGAACAGGACGTCAGATGTAAGCCCCTAGCACCACTGGGTGTGGCCCTAATCGTGTCCCCCTCCAGCAAAAAATCCTTTCTTTATTTTTTCTGCGTTTATATAGTTATATATACTTCAAATTTATAAGTTGCTGTTATACCAAATAGCAAATTTTAAAACCCCCTAGTTAATTTTCTTATTAACAAACTTTAAAACCCCCTAGTTAATTTTCTTAATGTTCCAATAAACTAGGAGCTGACCATCTACTGTCTCAAGGACTAGACAGGTAACATTCATATGCTGGAGCAAGGTGTGGAATCAGGGAATGATGAGTTCAAGGAAAGCGAGAATGGCCCATTCAAGACACACAATCTCAAGTTTCCTACCCTTCTGCCCATCTAAATATGGTTTCTGCCAGTGAGGCTACCAGTGGCTAGCTGCTACTATAAACTTTAAAAATGGCAAAATTTACTGTTAGAGGTTTGGGAATATCTGAAGACTCAATTTTTATTCTCTTTATTCAAATTAAGAACAAATGTAAAGAAAGATCTTTTAATAGATGGTCTAAAATCTTTGTCAGTTCTTACACATTCTTTTTCTCTTTTCTCTTACTAATGGGATTTGGATCACTCATAAACCTGGGCAAGCTTAAGTGCCAAGAAGGGAAGCCAAGGAAAATTTACATGTTACGAAGAAATTATACCTGAAAATGCCAGTTTTACTAAAGATTCTATAAAAGACCCTCTTCAAATGAGAACAATGGAATCTGCTTTTAGAAATACCTCCTGGAGACGCCATTTGAGCTCAGCATTCCATCTATTAAACAACTTATAGTCTGTCTTGAAAGAACAAAGAAAGTTTCAAACAGAGACAGTAATGAAGGGACCACAGACCACTGCTGTGGCATATGTCCCTGATCCACCAAAGCAATTCATTATCCTGATGTTTTAGTCTGTGCAGATGACACGTAACAAATGGAGGAACCGAAATAGGTCATCTTCTCTGTCCCCTACAATGTTTAATATTTGCGAATAAAAATAAGAGATTAATATTTTAATTTAATTATTCTGGACGGTGTTCAGATAATTTTCAAACTGCAACTGAGCCTGAGATATCATCGAGATATTACAAATCACATTACTGCTAGAACCTACTGTGCAGTGTGAGAGTCGACATTGGACTTTCAAGTGGATTCAGAAGACCTAAAAATCATTCCCAGAAACGGGACTACTACCACCAGTCTATTCCATGGAATGCCATGTTTAGAGAAGGTGAAAAGTTTTACCAAGAGAAAGGATTTCTAACCACAAAAGTTTGGGAAATTCTGGCTCAATCAGATCCCTCTCTGCACAACTTTTCAGAGTCTTTAATAGAGAAAGTTTTCAATCAGGGTATTTAATACGATAATTTGAAAATCTATTAATATATTTGTATATATTTCATATGTATTTCACCATGTTTTTAAGAAAACTGATGAATTTGGAATTCTCTTCAATTCTCAAATCCTTTTCTACACTAGGGTTACCTCTAGGGAATATTGTGATGTGTGTTCAAGAAAAATTTTATCATGTAGCTCAAAAAGAGTAATGTCTAACAAAACTTTTTTGACATAAATTATGGTTCTGTAATATAATTCAATTTTTAAAACTTTGCTTTAGAAGGAGGGGGTTGAGTCATATCCAGTTATGCTCATGGGATATTTCTGGATCTGAGTTCAGGAGTAACCTCTGGCACTGCTTGGGAGACTATATGTGGTGCCAGCAATTTGTTTGTTTTGGTTCTGGGACCACACCCAGAAGTTTTCATCCTGACTCTGACCTCAGGAACTAATTTTCATGGCTGATGGGACCATTTGGGATTTTGTGGATCCAGCCCAGGTCTGCTGAGTGCATTGAAAGTACCCACTGTACTATTACTCGGGCCCCATTTTTTTTCCTAAATAAAATGTTATATCAGATGTGAGAACTCAGGTACTTGTCCTCAAGCAGTCAAAACTAAGAGTAGAGGACTGAATATCAGATGGCAAAATTCAGAAAATAATTTAAATAAATTGTTGTAGAAGAGAAGGGAAAAGAAAGAGGAGATTTGATTATGAGAGGAGTCTCCTGATGCAGGATTCCAGGAGAAGGAAAAACATTTTCACTTTTAATACCTTTTACACAAAGGGGAGAAGTGAGCACTTTTCATTTAGTTTAGAGTAGTTCACTGGTAAAGCAGGATGAGAACATTAAGATGATTATCTTCCAAGTCTGGTCACTAGATAGGGCCTAGGGTCTCCAGATTATTTGACAACACCTAGGCTCACTCATGACATTCCATAGCAATAATTTCTTTTTTTAGGAACAAGTTTCTAATCTCATCCTTCCTACTCCTTTTTTGTCCCTTTCATTCCCCAATTTTTAATTGGAGGTTCCACTGCTGCAGGGGAATAGAGGTGAATAAACCAGCTGGCTACTTCCAGATATTTGGGCCATGGACAGAGCCCTCTCGAAAAAGGATCTTCCATGGGTGCTCTGTAGAAGTAAAAAATATGTTCAATTTAGGCTACAGCATCATCTGTAGCTTAGAGGGTTTTGAACAAGATAAGTTTGTTTAAGGTACTTGAGAGGTATGGGCCAAATATTTTAACACAGTAAAGAAATGAAAAGACCCAAAACTTTATGCTCTTTCCCCATCCTCGAAGTGAATGGTCTTCATTTGGTTACTTGGTTGACAGGGTAAACCCAATAATTAAAGAGTATTCATCTCCTTTTTTTATGTAGCGTAGAGAAAGAGACAAGGGGTATGTGAATATACTTTTAGAGGGGATAGAAAAATGGGGAAGATATGAGAGAGAGAGAGAGGGAGAGAGGGATAGACAGACAGACAGAGACAGAGACAGAGGCAGAGAGATTGGAGGCTATCCTTGTTTTGTACAAATATCTAATGTAGCATTGGAGGTCCCTAAGCATTGCTGTGTATGGCCAAGGAAGCCCTTGAGTTCTGCTGGGGTGATCCTGGTCATACAAGACCGTAATATTGAATTGATAACCTAATTGGTTGGGTGTTGCCAGGAGTGACTCCCAGTATCCCTGAGCACTGCTTTGAAACCCTCCCAAAATAAAAAAAAATTAAGTATTTTTTCCAAATATCATATGTAAAGCTCTTTGCTAATACTGTACTAAAATTATATTTAATTTGAAATAATCTGACCTCAGCTTTTGAGTCATAAAGTTTAATCCAACATAGGCTTTCTGTGGAAATTATGTCTGTTCTAACTTTTTTAAAAAATGCAAATAAAAATGACCTGAAATTTCAAAGAAAAGCAAATAACAGCAAATTGGAACTTATTATGGAAAAGGAACTATATCAAATAGCATATGGCAAGGATAAATGTGACATATGAACACCAACTGCTATCACCGAATCTTGTTTTCATTTATTCTTAGGCTGACAAAGGAAAGTGCACAAAACCTGTGTGAAGGTGATTGTTATATTAGTGCTGGTATATATTTTCCTTGGAGTATTATGCAACTATAACAATGTTGCATTTGGTTAGAGGGACTTGGAGTCATACAAAGAAATGCTCTGAACACAGTACCTGGGACATATTGGTTGTAGTAACTCCAGGCAGAACGCAGTGACCATGTGCTTCAATAAATGAACCCAACGTTCCAACACACCACAGTCCATTTCCCAAAATGTTGCTTTAGAACACTGTTTATTAAATTTGAAAATGTTCATCCATAGAAAATGATGTTCTTAGTAAACTATGCTATATGTATAACATCATGACGTTCAATCTAATTATAACATTCAGCTTACTCTGTGAGTTTCTCTTTAGTAATGGGTTAAGATAGGAAGGATATCTTAGAGAGCAGTAATAATTTCTGAGCAATCATATTATGGGTGGCCATAACATTTTCAAATTCCTATAATGAACAGTGCAGTCTCTGCCCCCGCGCCTCGGTGTTCCTTCCCGGAGTCCCTTGGAGGGGAGCGGGTTGAGCTTTCCTCCCCGCCCCGGCCAGGGCTACGGCAGCCGGAGACCTCCAGGACCAGCCACCACCATGCTGAGACCACTCTCCGCACCCATGAAGGTACTGGCAGAGGGACGCAGCCACGCGGGTTCCGGGGCCGAGACCTCCACGCCTACTCGAATTGGAGTCGAGCATCTTCCACCCAGATCCTCCAAATTCCAGTAGGCGGGGGTCACACCCACCACCTGGCCCCCTGGCGCCGTGTAATCCCATCAGCGGCCAAGACTCAGAGACTATAAAATCCAGATCCCGGATGAGAGCAGTGCAGTCTCTGCCCCCGCGCCTCGGTGTTCCTTCCCGGAGTCCCTTGGAGGGGAGCGGGTTGAGCTTTCCTCCCCGCCCCGGCCAGGGCTATGGCAGCCGGAGACCTCCAGGACCAGCCACCACCATGCTGAGACCACTCTCCGCACCCATGAAGGTACTGGCAGAGGGACGCAGCCACGCGGGTTCCGGGGCCGAGACCTCCACGCCTACTCGAATTGGAGTCGAGCATCTTCCACCCAGATCCTCCAAATTCCAGTAGGCGGGGGTCACACCCACCACCTGGCCCCCTGGCGCCGTGTAATCCCATCAGCGGCCAAGACTCAGAGACTATAAAATCCAGATCCCGGATGAGAGCAGTGCAGTCTCTGCCCCCGCGCCTCGGTGTTCCTTCCCGGAGTCCCTTGGAGGGGAGCGGGTTGAGCTTTCCTCCCCGCCCCGGCCAGGGCTACGGCAGCCGGAGACCTCCAGGACCAGCCACCACCATGCTGAGACCACTCTCCGCACCCATGAAGGTACTGGCAGAGGGACACAGCCACGCGGGTTCCGGGGCCGAGACCTCCACGCCTACTCGAATTGGAGTCGAGCATCTTCCACCCAGATCCTCCAAATTCCAGTAGGCGGGGGTCACACCCACCACCTGGCCCCCTGGCGCCGTGTAATCCCATCAGCGGCCAAGACTCAGAGACTATAAAATCCAGATCCCGGATGAGAGCAGTGCAGTCTCTGCCCCCGCGCCTCGGTGTTCCTTCCCGGAGTCCCTTGGAGGGGAGCGGGTTGAGCTTTCCTCCCCGCCCCGGCCAGGGCTACGGCAGCCGGAGACCTCCAGGACCAGCCACCACCATGCTGAGACCACTCTCCGCACCCATGAAGGTACTGGCAGAGGGACGCAGCCACGCGGGTTCCGGGGCCGAGACCTCCACGCCTACTCGAATTGGAGTCGAGCATCTTCCACCCAGATCCTCCAAATTCCAGTAGGCGGGGGTCACACCCACCACCTGGCCCCCTGGCGCCGTGTAATCCCATCAGCGGCCAAGACTCAGAGACTATAAAATCCAGATCCCGGATGAGAGCAGTGCAGTCTCTGCCCCCGCGCCTCGGTGTTCCTTCCCGGAGTCCCTTGGAGGGGAGCGGGTTGAGCTTTCCTCCCCGCCCCGGCCAGGGCTACGGCAGCCGGAGACCTCCAGGACCAGCCACCACCATGCTGAGACCACTCTCCGCACCCATGAAGGTACTGGCAGAGGGACGCAGCCACGCGGGTTCCGGGGCCGAGACCTCCACGCCTACTCGAATTGGAGTCGAGCATCTTCCACCCAGATCCTCCAAATTCCAGTAGGCGGGGGTCACACCCACCACCTGGCCCCCTGGCGCCGTGTAATCCCATCAGCGGCCAAGACTCAGAGACTATAAAATCCAGATCCCGGATGAGAGCAGTGCAGTCTCTGCCCCCGCGCCTCGGTGTTCCTTCCCGGAGTCCCTTGGAGGGGAGCGGGTTGAGCTTTCCTCCCCGCCCCGGCCAGGGCTACGGCAGCCGGAGACCTCCAGGACCAGCCACCACCATGCTGAGACCACTCTCCGCACCCATGAAGGTACTGGCAGAGGGACACAGCCACGCGGGTTCCGGGGCCGAGACCTCCACGCCTACTCGAATTGGAGTCGAGCATCTTCCACCCAGATCCTCCAAATTCCAGTAGGCGGGGGTCACACCCACCACCTGGCCCCCTGGCGCCGTGTAATCCCATCAGCGGCCAAGACTCAGAGACTATAAAATCCAGATCCCGGATGAGAGCAGTGCAGTCTCTGCCCCCGCGCCTCGGTGTTCCTTCCCGGAGTCCCTTGGAGGGGAGCGGGTTGAGCTTTCCTCCCCGCCCCGGCCAGGGCTACGGCAGCCGGAGACCTCCAGGACCAGCCACCACCATGCTGAGACCACTCTCCGCACCCATGAAGGTACTGGCAGAGGGACGCAGCCACGCGGGTTCCGGGGCCGAGACCTCCACGCCTACTCGAATTGGAGTCGAGCATCTTCCACCCAGATCCTCCAAATTCCAGTAGGCGGGGGTCACACCCACCACCTGGCCCCCTGGCGCCGTGTAATCCCATCAGCGGCCAAGACTCAGAGACTATAAAATCCAGATCCCGGATGAGAGCAGTGCAGTCTCTGCCCCCGCGCCTCGGTGTTCCTTCCCGGAGTCCCTTGGAGGGGAGCGGGTTGAGCTTTCCTCCCCGCCCCGGCCAGGGCTACGGCAGCCGGAGACCTCCAGGACCAGCCACCACCATGCTGAGACCACTCTCCGCACCCATGAAGGTACTGGCAGAGGGACACAGCCACGCGGGTTCCGGGGCCGAGACCTCCACGCCTACTCGAATTGGAGTCGAGCATCTTCCACCCAGATCCTCCAAATTCCAGTAGGCGGGGGTCACACCCACCACCTGGCCCCCTGGCGCCGTGTAATCCCATCAGCGGCCAAGACTCAGAGACTATAAAATCCAGATCCCGGATGAGAGCAGTGCAGTCTCTGCCCCCGCGCCTCGGTGTTCCTTCCCGGAGTCCCTTGGAGGGGAGCGGGTTGAGCTTTCCTCCCCGCCCCGGCCAGGGCTACGGCAGCCGGAGACCTCCAGGACCAGCCACCACCATGCTGAGACCACTCTCCGCACCCATGAAGGTACTGGCAGAGGGACGCAGCCACGCGGGTTCCGGGGCCGAGACCTCCACGCCTACTCGAATTGGAGTCGAGCATCTTCCACCCAGATCCTCCAAATTCCAGTAGGCGGGGGTCACACCCACCACCTGGCCCCCTGGCGCCGTGTAATCCCATCAGCGGCCAAGACTCAGAGACTATAAAATCCAGATCCCGGATGAGAGCAGTGCAGTCTCTGCCCCCGCGCCTCGGTGTTCCTTCCCGGAGTCCCTTGGAGGGGAGCGGGTTGAGCTTTCCTCCCCGCCCCGGCCAGGGCTACGGCAGCCGGAGACCTCCAGGACCAGCCACCACCATGCTGAGACCACTCTCCGCACCCATGAAGGTACTGGCAGAGGGACGCAGCCACGCGGGTTCCGGGGCCGAGACCTCCACGCCTACTCGAATTGGAGTCGAGCATCTTCCACCCAGATCCTCCAAATTCCAGTAGGCGGGGGTCACACCCACCACCTGGCCCCCTGGCGCCGTGTAATCCCATCAGCGGCCAAGACTCAGAGACTATAAAATCCAGATCCCGGATGAGAGCAGTGCAGTCTCTGCCCCCGCGCCTCGGTGTTCCTTCCCGGAGTCCCTTGGAGGGGAGCGGGTTGAGCTTTCCTCCCCGCCCCGGCCAGGGCTACGGCAGCCGGAGACCTCCAGGACCAGCCACCACCATGCTGAGACCACTCTCCGCACCCATGAAGGTACTGGCAGAGGGACGCAGCCACGCGGGTTCCGGGGCCGAGACCTCCACGCCTACTCGAATTGGAGTCGAGCATCTTCCACCCAGATCCTCCAAATTCCAGTAGGCGGGGGTCACACCCACCACCTGGCCCCCTGGCGCCGTGTAATCCCATCAGCGGCCAAGACTCAGAGACTATAAAATCCAGATCCCGGATGAGAGCAGTGCAGTCTCTGCCCCCGCGCCTCGGTGTTCCTTCCCGGAGTCCCTTGGAGGGGAGCGGGTTGAGCTTTCCTCCCCGCCCCGGCCAGGGCTACGGCAGCCGGAGACCTCCAGGACCAGCCACCACCATGCTGAGACCACTCTCCGCACCCATGAAGGTACTGGCAGAGGGACACAGCCACGCGGGTTCCGGGGCCGAGACCTCCACGCCTACTCGAATTGGAGTCGAGCATCTTCCACCCAGATCCTCCAAATTCCAGTAGGCGGGGGTCACACCCACCACCTGGCCCCCTGGCGCCGTGTAATCCCATCAGCGGCCAAGACTCAGAGACTATAAAATCCAGATCCCGGATGAGAGCAGTGCAGTCTCTGCCCCCGCGCCTCGGTGTTCCTTCCCGGAGTCCCTTGGAGGGGAGCGGGTTGAGCTTTCCTCCCCGCCCCGGCCAGGGCTACGGCAGCCGGAGACCTCCAGGACCAGCCACCACCATGCTGAGACCACTCTCCGCACCCATGAAGGTACTGGCAGAGGGACGCAGCCACGCGGGTTCCGGGGCCGAGACCTCCACGCCTACTCGAATTGGAGTCGAGCATCTTCCACCCAGATCCTCCAAATTCCAGTAGGCGGGGGTCACACCCACCACCTGGCCCCCTGGCGCCGTGTAATCCCATCAGCGGCCAAGACTCAGAGACTATAAAATCCAGATCCCGGATGAGAGCAGTGCAGTCTCTGCCCCCGCGCCTCGGTGTTCCTTCCCGGAGTCCCTTGGAGGGGAGCGGGTTGAGCTTTCCTCCCCGCCCCGGCCAGGGCTACGGCAGCCGGAGACCTCCAGGACCAGCCACCACCATGCTGAGACCACTCTCCGCACCCATGAAGGTACTGGCAGAGGGACACAGCCACGCGGGTTCCGGGGCCGAGACCTCCACGCCTACTCGAATTGGAGTCGAGCATCTTCCACCCAGATCCTCCAAATTCCAGTAGGCGGGGGTCACACCCACCACCTGGCCCCCTGGCGCCGTGTAATCCCATCAGCGGCCAAGACTCAGAGACTATAAAATCCAGATCCCGGATGAGAGCAGTGCAGTCTCTGCCCCCGCGCCTCGGTGTTCCTTCCCGGAGTCCCTTGGAGGGGAGCGGGTTGAGCTTTCCTCCCCGCCCCGGCCAGGGCTACGGCAGCCGGAGACCTCCAGGACCAGCCACCACCATGCTGAGACCACTCTCCGCACCCATGAAGGTACTGGCAGAGGGACGCAGCCACGCGGGTTCCGGGGCCGAGACCTCCACGCCTACTCGAATTGGAGTCGAGCATCTTCCACCCAGATCCTCCAAATTCCAGTAGGCGGGGGTCACACCCACCACCTGGCCCCCTGGCGCCGTGTAATCCCATCAGCGGCCAAGACTCAGAGACTATAAAATCCAGATCCCGGATGAGAGCAGTGCAGTCTCTGCCCCCGCGCCTCGGTGTTCCTTCCCGGAGTCCCTTGGAGGGGAGCGGGTTGAGCTTTCCTCCCCGCCCCGGCCAGGGCTACGGCAGCCGGAGACCTCCAGGACCAGCCACCACCATGCTGAGACCACTCTCCGCACCCATGAAGGTACTGGCAGAGGGACGCAGCCACGCGGGTTCCGGGGCCGAGACCTCCACGCCTACTCGAATTGGAGTCGAGCATCTTCCACCCAGATCCTCCAAATTCCAGTAGGCGGGGGTCACACCCACCACCTGGCCCCCTGGCGCCGTGTAATCCCATCAGCGGCCAAGACTCAGAGACTATAAAATCCAGATCCCGGATGAGAGCAGTGCAGTCTCTGCCCCCGCGCCTCGGTGTTCCTTCCCGGAGTCCCTTGGAGGGGAGCGGGTTGAGCTTTCCTCCCCGCCCCGGCCAGGGCTACGGCAGCCGGAGACCTCCAGGACCAGCCACCACCATGCTGAGACCACTCTCCGCACCCATGAAGGTACTGGCAGAGGGACACAGCCACGCGGGTTCCGGGGCCGAGACCTCCACGCCTACTCGAATTGGAGTCGAGCATCTTCCACCCAGATCCTCCAAATTCCAGTAGGCGGGGGTCACACCCACCACCTGGCCCCCTGGCGCCGTGTAATCCCATCAGCGGCCAAGACTCAGAGACTATAAAATCCAGATCCCGGATGAGAGCAGTGCAGTCTCTGCCCCCGCGCCTCGGTGTTCCTTCCCGGAGTCCCTTGGAGGGGAGCGGGTTGAGCTTTCCTCCCCGCCCCGGCCAGGGCTACGGCAGCCGGAGACCTCCAGGACCAGCCACCACCATGCTGAGACCACTCTCCGCACCCATGAAGGTACTGGCAGAGGGACGCAGCCACGCGGGTTCCGGGGCCGAGACCTCCACGCCTACTCGAATTGGAGTCGAGCATCTTCCACCCAGATCCTCCAAATTCCAGTAGGCGGGGGTCACACCCACCACCTGGCCCCCTGGCGCCGTGTAATCCCATCAGCGGCCAAGACTCAGAGACTATAAAATCCAGATCCCGGATGAGAGCAGTGCAGTCTCTGCCCCCGCGCCTCGGTGTTCCTTCCCGGAGTCCCTTGGAGGGGAGCGGGTTGAGCTTTCCTCCCCGCCCCGGCCAGGGCTACGGCAGCCGGAGACCTCCAGGACCAGCCACCACCATGCTGAGACCACTCTCCGCACCCATGAAGGTACTGGCAGAGGGACACAGCCACGCGGGTTCCGGGGCCGAGACCTCCACGCCTACTCGAATTGGAGTCGAGCATCTTCCACCCAGATCCTCCAAATTCCAGTAGGCGGGGGTCACACCCACCACCTGGCCCCCTGGCGCCGTGTAATCCCATCAGCGGCCAAGACTCAGAGACTATAAAATCCAGATCCCGGATGAGAGCAGTGCAGTCTCTGCCCCCGCGCCTCGGTGTTCCTTCCCGGAGTCCCTTGGAGGGGAGCGGGTTGAGCTTTCCTCCCCGCCCCGGCCAGGGCTACGGCAGCCGGAGACCTCCAGGACCAGCCACCACCATGCTGAGACCACTCTCCGCACCCATGAAGGTACTGGCAGAGGGACGCAGCCACGCGGGTTCCGGGGCCGAGACCTCCACGCCTACTCGAATTGGAGTCGAGCATCTTCCACCCAGATCCTCCAAATTCCAGTAGGCGGGGGTCACACCCACCACCTGGCCCCCTGGCGCCGTGTAATCCCATCAGCGGCCAAGACTCAGAGACTATAAAATCCAGATCCCGGATGAGAGCAGTGCAGTCTCTGCCCCCGCGCCTCGGTGTTCCTTCCCGGAGTCCCTTGGAGGGGAGCGGGTTGAGCTTTCCTCCCCGCCCCGGCCAGGGCTACGGCAGCCGGAGACCTCCAGGACCAGCCACCACCATGCTGAGACCACTCTCCGCACCCATGAAGGTACTGGCAGAGGGACGCAGCCACGCGGGTTCCGGGGCCGAGACCTCCACGCCTACTCGAATTGGAGTCGAGCATCTTCCACCCAGATCCTCCAAATTCCAGTAGGCGGGGGTCACACCCACCACCTGGCCCCCTGGCGCCGTGTAATCCCATCAGCGGCCAAGACTCAGAGACTATAAAATCCAGATCCCGGATGAGAGCAGTGCAGTCTCTGCCCCCGCGCCTCGGTGTTCCTTCCCGGAGTCCCTTGGAGGGGAGCGGGTTGAGCTTTCCTCCCCGCCCCGGCCAGGGCTACGGCAGCCGGAGACCTCCAGGACCAGCCACCACCATGCTGAGACCACTCTCCGCACCCATGAAGGTACTGGCAGAGGGACACAGCCACGCGGGTTCCGGGGCCGAGACCTCCACGCCTACTCGAATTGGAGTCGAGCATCTTCCACCCAGATCCTCCAAATTCCAGTAGGCGGGGGTCACACCCACCACCTGGCCCCCTGGCGCCGTGTAATCCCATCAGCGGCCAAGACTCAGAGACTATAAAATCCAGATCCCGGATGAGAGCAGTGCAGTCTCTGCCCCCGCGCCTCGGTGTTCCTTCCCGGAGTCCCTTGGAGGGGAGCGGGTTGAGCTTTCCTCCCCGCCCCGGCCAGGGCTACGGCAGCCGGAGACCTCCAGGACCAGCCACCACCATGCTGAGACCACTCTCCGCACCCATGAAGGTACTGGCAGAGGGACGCAGCCACGCGGGTTCCGGGGCCGAGACCTCCACGCCTACTCGAATTGGAGTCGAGCATC
Source organism: Sorex fumeus (assembly GCF_029834395.1). Taxonomy (NCBI): domain Eukaryota; kingdom Metazoa; phylum Chordata; class Mammalia; order Eulipotyphla; family Soricidae; genus Sorex; species Sorex fumeus. The sequence continues at coordinate 4,557,192 of NW_026606248.1, forward strand.
TTCCACCCAGATCCTCCAAATTCCAGTAGGCGGGGGTCACACCCACCACCTGGCCCCCTGGCGCCGTGTAATCCCATCAGCGGCCAAGACTCAGAGACTATAAAATCCAGATCCCGGATGAGAGCAGTGCAGTCTCTGCCCCCGCGCCTCGGTGTTCCTTCCCGGAGTCCCTTGGAGGGGAGCGGGTTGAGCTTTCCTCCCCGCCCCGGCCAGGGCTACGGCAGCCGGAGACCTCCAGGACCAGCCACCACCATGCTGAGACCACTCTCCGCACCCATGAAGGTACTGGCAGAGGGACACAGCCACGCGGGTTCCGGGGCCGAGACCTCCACGCCTACTCGAATTGGAGTCGAGCATCTTCCACCCAGATCCTCCAAATTCCAGTAGGCGGGGGTCACACCCACCACCTGGCCCCCTGGCGCCGTGTAATCCCATCAGCGGCCAAGACTCAGAGACTATAAAATCCAGATCCCGGATGAGAGCAGTGCAGTCTCTGCCCCCGCGCCTCGGTGTTCCTTCCCGGAGTCCCTTGGAGGGGAGCGGGTTGAGCTTTCCTCCCCGCCCCGGCCAGGGCTACGGCAGCCGGAGACCTCCAGGACCAGCCACCACCATGCTGAGACCACTCTCCGCACCCATGAAGGTACTGGCAGAGGGACGCAGCCACGCGGGTTCCGGGGCCGAGACCTCCACGCCTACTCGAATTGGAGTCGAGCATCTTCCACCCAGATCCTCCAAATTCCAGTAGGCGGGGGTCACACCCACCACCTGGCCCCCTGGCGCCGTGTAATCCCATCAGCGGCCAAGACTCAGAGACTATAAAATCCAGATCCCGGATGAGAGCAGTGCAGTCTCTGCCCCCGCGCCTCGGTGTTCCTTCCCGGAGTCCCTTGGAGGGGAGCGGGTTGAGCTTTCCTCCCCGCCCCGGCCAGGGCTACGGCAGCCGGAGACCTCCAGGACCAGCCACCACCATGCTGAGACCACTCTCCGCACCCATGAAGGTACTGGCAGAGGGACGCAGCCACGCGGGTTCCGGGGCCGAGACCTCCACGCCTACTCGAATTGGAGTCGAGCATCTTCCACCCAGATCCTCCAAATTCCAGTAGGCGGGGGTCACACCCACCACCTGGCCCCCTGGCGCCGTGTAATCCCATCAGCGGCCAAGACTCAGAGACTATAAAATCCAGATCCCGGATGAGAGCAGTGCAGTCTCTGCCCCCGCGCCTCGGTGTTCCTTCCCGGAGTCCCTTGGAGGGGAGCGGGTTGAGCTTTCCTCCCCGCCCCGGCCAGGGCTACGGCAGCCGGAGACCTCCAGGACCAGCCACCACCATGCTGAGACCACTCTCCGCACCCATGAAGGTACTGGCAGAGGGACACAGCCACGCGGGTTCCGGGGCCGAGACCTCCACGCCTACTCGAATTGGAGTCGAGCATCTTCCACCCAGATCCTCCAAATTCCAGTAGGCGGGGGTCACACCCACCACCTGGCCCCCTGGCGCCGTGTAATCCCATCAGCGGCCAAGACTCAGAGACTATAAAATCCAGATCCCGGATGAGAGCAGTGCAGTCTCTGCCCCCGCGCCTCGGTGTTCCTTCCCGGAGTCCCTTGGAGGGGAGCGGGTTGAGCTTTCCTCCCCGCCCCGGCCAGGGCTACGGCAGCCGGAGACCTCCAGGACCAGCCACCACCATGCTGAGACCACTCTCCGCACCCATGAAGGTACTGGCAGAGGGACGCAGCCACGCGGGTTCCGGGGCCGAGACCTCCACGCCTACTCGAATTGGAGTCGAGCATCTTCCACCCAGATCCTCCAAATTCCAGTAGGCGGGGGTCACACCCACCACCTGGCCCCCTGGCGCCGTGTAATCCCATCAGCGGCCAAGACTCAGAGACTATAAAATCCAGATCCCGGATGAGAGCAGTGCAGTCTCTGCCCCCGCGCCTCGGTGTTCCTTCCCGGAGTCCCTTGGAGGGGAGCGGGTTGAGCTTTCCTCCCCGCCCCGGCCAGGGCTACGGCAGCCGGAGACCTCCAGGACCAGCCACCACCATGCTGAGACCACTCTCCGCACCCATGAAGGTACTGGCAGAGGGACACAGCCACGCGGGTTCCGGGGCCGAGACCTCCACGCCTACTCGAATTGGAGTCGAGCATCTTCCACCCAGATCCTCCAAATTCCAGTAGGCGGGGGTCACACCCACCACCTGGCCCCCTGGCGCCGTGTAATCCCATCAGCGGCCAAGACTCAGAGACTATAAAATCCAGATCCCGGATGAGAGCAGTGCAGTCTCTGCCCCCGCGCCTCGGTGTTCCTTCCCGGAGTCCCTTGGAGGGGAGCGGGTTGAGCTTTCCTCCCCGCCCCGGCCAGGGCTACGGCAGCCGGAGACCTCCAGGACCAGCCACCACCATGCTGAGACCACTCTCCGCACCCATGAAGGTACTGGCAGAGGGACGCAGCCACGCGGGTTCCGGGGCCGAGACCTCCACGCCTACTCGAATTGGAGTCGAGCATCTTCCACCCAGATCCTCCAAATTCCAGTAGGCGGGGGTCACACCCACCACCTGGCCCCCTGGCGCCGTGTAATCCCATCAGCGGCCAAGACTCAGAGACTATAAAATCCAGATCCCGGATGAGAGCAGTGCAGTCTCTGCCCCCGCGCCTCGGTGTTCCTTCCCGGAGTCCCTTGGAGGGGAGCGGGTTGAGCTTTCCTCCCCGCCCCGGCCAGGGCTACGGCAGCCGGAGACCTCCAGGACCAGCCACCACCATGCTGAGACCACTCTCCGCACCCATGAAGGTACTGGCAGAGGGACGCAGCCACGCGGGTTCCGGGGCCGAGACCTCCACGCCTACTCGAATTGGAGTCGAGCATCTTCCACCCAGATCCTCCAAATTCCAGTAGGCGGGGGTCACACCCACCACCTGGCCCCCTGGCGCCGTGTAATCCCATCAGCGGCCAAGACTCAGAGACTATAAAATCCAGATCCCGGATGAGAGCAGTGCAGTCTCTGCCCCCGCGCCTCGGTGTTCCTTCCCGGAGTCCCTTGGAGGGGAGCGGGTTGAGCTTTCCTCCCCGCCCCGGCCAGGGCTACGGCAGCCGGAGACCTCCAGGACCAGCCACCACCATGCTGAGACCACTCTCCGCACCCATGAAGGTACTGGCAGAGGGACACAGCCACGCGGGTTCCGGGGCCGAGACCTCCACGCCTACTCGAATTGGAGTCGAGCATCTTCCACCCAGATCCTCCAAATTCCAGTAGGCGGGGGTCACACCCACCACCTGGCCCCCTGGCGCCGTGTAATCCCATCAGCGGCCAAGACTCAGAGACTATAAAATCCAGATCCCGGATGAGAGCAGTGCAGTCTCTGCCCCCGCGCCTCGGTGTTCCTTCCCGGAGTCCCTTGGAGGGGAGCGGGTTGAGCTTTCCTCCCCGCCCCGGCCAGGGCTACGGCAGCCGGAGACCTCCAGGACCAGCCACCACCATGCTGAGACCACTCTCCGCACCCATGAAGGTACTGGCAGAGGGACGCAGCCACGCGGGTTCCGGGGCCGAGACCTCCACGCCTACTCGAATTGGAGTCGAGCATCTTCCACCCAGATCCTCCAAATTCCAGTAGGCGGGGGTCACACCCACCACCTGGCCCCCTGGCGCCGTGTAATCCCATCAGCGGCCAAGACTCAGAGACTATAAAATCCAGATCCCGGATGAGAGCAGTGCAGTCTCTGCCCCCGCGCCTCGGTGTTCCTTCCCGGAGTCCCTTGGAGGGGAGCGGGTTGAGCTTTCCTCCCCGCCCCGGCCAGGGCTACGGCAGCCGGAGACCTCCAGGACCAGCCACCACCATGCTGAGACCACTCTCCGCACCCATGAAGGTACTGGCAGAGGGACACAGCCACGCGGGTTCCGGGGCCGAGACCTCCACGCCTACTCGAATTGGAGTCGAGCATCTTCCACCCAGATCCTCCAAATTCCAGTAGGCGGGGGTCACACCCACCACCTGGCCCCCTGGCGCCGTGTAATCCCATCAGCGGCCAAGACTCAGAGACTATAAAATCCAGATCCCGGAACCGCGCGGCCGCAAGTGCGGCCGCGCGACATCTTATTATCTCATTCCTACTTTGGACAAACTTGCAGGCTGTCGAATGTAGCCTGCCCACAGGGCAGAGTCTGGCAAACTCCCCGTGGCCTACCAAATATGCCAAATACCAGTAACAATGATGGGTCTCATTCTCCTAAAGAGCCCTGAATATAATCTCAGGGCTAGGATGAAAGAGACGTTACTGGGGCCTGCTCGAGGCAATCGACGATTAACAGGGTGATGAAATGAAAAATGAAATGAAATGAACATGGATTTCTAAAGATGATTTATGAACACTGGTGATATCCAGGCTAGTTCAAGAAAAAACTTTGGATACAATACACTCTGTATTAATATGAAGCAAAACTTCATAAAACAATGTTTCTGCTTAGTTATACTCCAAGCATTAGTAAGACAGGTGGTACAGACTGGACATTATATAATTTTCTTAATTCCTTTGCAACCTTTTAAATTAGAAACAATTATTCCCATTTTACAGAAGATGAGACAGGTTTTAAAGCAAGTATATCTTAACTATTGATTAGTAACTGGTATGACCAGGATTCTTAAATTTGAATAATTACACTGTTTACTCTCTTAATAACTTCCTTGGGATTATTAATATATATTCACATTATTACATTTAAATTGTGTGTAGAGAACTAAGTCATAAAAACTGATCTGATCCTGTCATGCCCATGCACTCAAGAATTTTGGGGAAGTAGAATGATACATCAACTATAAATAATTGGCTTAAAACTATAGAATGTGATATACTTTATTGAATTCAGCCTTGAAGATAGAGTAATTGGCCAATAATGTGTTTGGATTTCTAAAGTCAAACAAATTTGTTTTGAGAGATGAAGTACAACTATTTCAAGGTTTAACGCGCTGAACAGGGCCAGATGCCATTTCCCCTTCCGCAAGTAGAGAAAATGAATTATTCTTTGTGTCCTACATCCAAATCCTGAAGACAATGCTATTTCTAGATTATTAGAGATTAAAAATGAACAAAACCCCCAACAAAACTAAAAACAAAATAGAGATTTATAGACAACCAACTCAATGTTTTCTTTGGCAGAGAAGAAACAATAAGAAACAATAAGAAGCAATCATGGTTTTATAATGTTTAATGGCTTCTTGGGCCAAGAATATTTCCTCCTTTGAGAGTATTAAATGACATTCAGGTTAACTTCCTACTTCCCAGTGTTGGAGGTACTTCACTATGTTTTCTGTGACCTCGACCAGTAGAGTCATAGTGCAGGTTTTCATCCTTGGCAATCTTTGGCACTTTGGTTACTTGATGATTTTGGCCGCACAGTTTCCATTATTCTTAATCATATAAACATTGAACTTATATATGTAAGTATAATGTATATTATTTTTATTTAGCTTCCATAATTATACTGCATAAATATGTATATATGTGTATATATGTATATACACACTCACACACACACACATATATATATATTTATGCACACACACGATGCCTGGTAAACACCTAGATGAACCCTAGAGAAATAAGAAACAGCCACTCACCATCAACACAGGAAGGTCGGTTTCTTGTCGTTCCAGCTACTTTCCCAGGCAGACAGGAACATTTTACTGTTTGCGACCGCTCCTCGATGCGATTCTTATTACAGCATCTGTGTGCTGCTATCACTTCACATGTCCCTCCTTCTGGCAAGAGAGAAAGAATAGGACGCTGATTAGGAATAGCTCCGTGCACACTCAGTTTTATGAGAGGATATGTAGAGAGACTGGATAAAGGGACAGAAATTGTAAAATAATTCAGTTAAGGCATAATTTTAAGGGACTCTCTTCTATTCCTCATATATAAAATCAGCAGATGTATGTATACAAGGTTATAGATGATGCATGCATAATCTCCAAGAAGATAGGCACTGAAGCAGCAGAAAGCTCCGATAAACAGTTCTCAAGTGGTGACAATTCCAGCCATATGTACAAAGAGGCAGAGGAGGAAAGAATGCCTGAAACTAACACAAAATAAAGATGCTGCCTGATTTAAATGTATCGTATTTTGGGAACTCATCCTGTGTTATCTTTGCATTTAGAATTTTTTGAGTTACCACTAATAACTAGCAACCAACACTCCAGTGATACAGACAATGCAATAGCAGAAAACCTGGCTAGAAATAAGATCTTCCTCCTACTTCCTTCCTCCTACCCACTCTCAGGAGGTTGAATGGAAAATAGTTGGGAAGTCATTTGCCAAATTTAGATCTCACCCAGAAATGATATAAAGACTCCTTGGGGGAAAAATAGGTGTGCAATTTAAATGGTACCTCAAATCAGAAACCGAGGCATTTAATTTCTCTGAAGTGTTACAGGTTAGCCATGTGCTTACCAGCAAACACTGGTAACTTAATATATATGTCTCTAACAGATTCTTGGAAGATCCTTCTGGGCTTGTCAAAAAGTTGGTGAGCATTCAGGTGGATCTTTTCAGACTGCAGTATATCAACTAAGTTAGTGCTTCAGGGACACAAAAGATAATCCAACTGACTCCAAACTAGGAATTAACTCACCCAACATCAAGTTTTTGACTCTGCTAAAATGTTGACCAAAAATGGGTCTGTAACATCTAAGATTCATTAGGAAAAAACCAAGCAACCATTTGTAAAGTAACTAAATTGTATACAAATTTGTAGTAAACTGTGAGAGATAGGGTTGCAACCCATTCTAGGTGGGTAGTTATGAAAGACTGATGAGAAAGGAGAGGAGGAAAACCTTAGGATACATCTCCATCTTGTCTTGAAAACAAACAGTGCGAGTCAGTTGTTTTCAAGGTAATAATGAAGGTATGGGTGGTTTTGTTATTTGCCCTCCCAATGTATTTGACAAAATCTGGAGGCCATTAAGGGCGAGATACTATAAACTATATACTATAGCACAGCGGGTAGGGCGTTCGCCTTACAAGCGGCCAACATGGCCGACCCGAGTTCGATTCCTCCGCCCCTCTTGGAGAGCCCGGCAACCTACCAAGAGTATTCGATATGCCAAACACAGTAACAACAAAGTCTCCAACGGAGACGTTACTGGGCCCGCTCGAGCAAATCGACGATCAACGGGAGGGCCTTTACCTTTACCCTTTACTATAAACTAAAGGGTATAGGCCAGAGATGTCCCACAAAACAAAGGAAACCCCAGAAAAAATAATTTACTGCCTCTAAATATCAATAGTGATGAGGTTGAGAAATCCTAGATTAACAAGGAAGAAACACTCAAGAACTCTTGGGCATAAGGTACACGAATTTGCTTTCCTTCTATTTTTATTTCTTCTCTCTCTCTATTTCTCTGTCTGTCTATTTCTCTCCCCTCTCTCTCTCATCATCTTTATTTTGGGGTCACACCCATCAGTGATCAATGCACTCAGTGATCACTGCTGTTTGGACTCAGGGTACCATATTGGGTGCTGAAGATGGAAGCCAAGTCTGCTGCATGCAAAGCAAACAACTAACCCAATGTTTCATCTCTGCAGCCCCTGTTCCTTCTCTTTGCACTCTACACTCTTCTTCATATGCACAATTGTAGCCACTATCTATGATCCAAGGAGAACAATAGACTTGGTCGGAATCAGTGTGGTTGTTTGTTTTATCACAACCTATCATCAACAATTGGTATAGGAACCCCACAGCATTCGGTGGTATGGGAGAATGGGTCACACTACATGCTCAGGACTACTCCTGAATCTGTGCTTGATAGTAATTCCACCCAAAGCATTGTGGAAGATGGGATCACTATTGACTGTATGCAAGGCAAATGTCTCAATTCCTGTACTATCTAGTTAGCCTTCTCAACTTTTTAAAAGTGGATGAGGAGTATATGAATTAATAGAAATTCACACCTTAGAACAGTACCAAGTTCTTCATAGACAGATGGAAGAAGACATCCACTTATTTTTGAAGAATTATAAAATCTTCTCAAGTTATAAGTTCAAAGGTAGGACTTTAACAAGTGATGATTAAACTGAAAGAATTTTACTTATGTGAAAATCTTGGGCATTTTTACAAACAAAACTTTTAATTATAGAATAGTTTCATATTTACAGAAAATGTGTGAAGTTACTATGAAGTTCTTTATCTGTCAAATTTTTCCCCCTTATTTTTAGTCTCCTAATAAAAACTTTTATATTGGTACGAAAAATGAGCCATGTTGATATATTGTCACTATCCAAAGTCTATTCTTTACTCAGAGTTTCATAGTCTTTTGGTTTTAGGGGTCCATACAAAGTTCCATATTACATTTGTTTGTCTCTTCAGATTCCTCGTTAGTTCTCACAAATTCCTTTCTTTTTGGTGACCCTGTCAGTTATGAGCAATGTTGCTCAGGTATTTGTAAAATGTTTCTTAATTAGGATTAATTTGATTCTTTTTCATATTTGGGCTGAGTTTATGTATTTGGAAAGGAAATCATGGAGGTAAAATGCTATTGTCATTACAAGATATTAAGAACATACTGTCAACATGACTTATCACTAATGGTGACCGTGGTCTTTTATCACTGTGGTGCATGTTATTTTTTTTCATTGCAAAGTTACTCTTCCCTTCAGCAAATTTGGCCTCTCTCATACTGTCCTCTGTGGAAGTAGGTGACTATGCGCTGCTCATATTTAATAGGTGATATGTTATGCTTTAACTTCTTGATAACTTCTAAATTTATTAGAAATTCTTCTCTGAGGTAGATTTGTCCCTCTATACTTTATTAACTTATTCATTGATTTATAACATTTACACTCATAAATGCATATTTCATATTTTGTGTTAAAACCCCAAATTAGATTATTTTTTTGTGAAAAATGTTCTAGGTTTGGTCATTGTGTAGACTTTTAGTTATTTTCCATGCTTTTTATTTCCATTTCTATTATTTTTAAAGTACATTTTACTGCCTTTCAAGATATTCCAGGCTCATCTTGTATATATCTTGACACAGTTGTAGAATCAACCATTTATCTAAGGAACATGTAAAGACATTCTAAATTATACTTTTAAGTTGATGTAACTAAGGTTTAAGATCTGAGGAAAGCAACACACCAGTGAAGAAACCTGGTCTGCAGACTCCACAACTCCCGGAGAATTCTCCAGGCCCCACACCGAGCCAATATCACCGGGAGGTCCCAGATGGGGTAGATGCTGTCTCCCCGCCTTCTCCAGATAGAATCCTGTATGTGGGATGGCTCTGGTATGCACGCACCAGAACTATTCTTTACTGATATGCAAAGTGGGCCATGGAAAGTAAATGATCTTGTGTCTGTCCCTGGAAGGCAGGCTTGAATGATGGTGGGAAAATTTGAGCAAAATATAATGCCTAAATGAAATGCATCTGCTTTGTGCACTAAACTATGGTGCTATGCCGCCCTGGGAGGGGAACAGTGTTTGTCCCTCTGCCTGTCCCCCTTGCAGCGGCATCATGGTCGCCTGCATCTTTTAGAGCCTAATATACAGCCAGGTATGAGACTGGATTGACGAGGCACATGGGGCCTCGTGGCATGGCAGGTGGAACCAGCCCTGCTCCCCACCCTGCCAAGGCCCTGGGTTGCTGGTGAAGGGACAGGTGTTTGATCTTCATTATTGTATGACCAACCAAGACTTAAACTGAAAGGCTTTGTGACTATTCTCATGGTGATTCAATAAATAAAACTATATATATATATATATATATATGCATACTATTTTAATTTAAAGGTAAAGGTAAAGGCCCTCCCGTTGTTCATTGGTTTGCTCGAGTGGGCCCAGTAACGTCTCCATTGGAGACTTTGTTGTTACTGTGTTTGGCATATTGAATATGTCACGGGTTAGCTTGCCAGGCTCTGCCGTGCGGGCGAGATACTCTTGGTAGCTTGCCGAGCTCTCCGAGAGGGGCGGAGGAATCGAACTCGGGTTGGCCATGTTGGCTGCGTGCAAGGCAAACGCCCTACCGCTGTGCTATCGCTCCAGGCAACTATTTTAATTTAAAAAAAAAGATCTGAGGAAAGCATGAAAATGAAGGGATATCCCATCTGGTGGGTGAGACCTCAGCTCAAATCTATGTTGCAATGTGAGACAAATGGAGATTTCGTTTTTGGAGAAGAATCTCCCAAATGGTGCTCACTGGGTCCACAGGCTGAGTGATTCTTAGCCAACAGGACTGGTGGTTCAATGTGAGGACTTGGGGATGCTATGCTGCCCGAGTTCTGTGGTGCTTTGGGTTAAACCAAAGTGTACCATATGCAAGGCATTCGCTTTAACTCCTGTACTATCTTTCTGCATAACAAAGAGGATTTTTCGAGCCAAGGACTAAAGTTATCTGGATATTATTCCAAGGTGATCACCTGTCTACTGTATCCAGCAGGAATTAAAGAAGTCCAAAGAAGCTATAAGCATAATAAAACAGGTCTTTACAAAACTCTTAAAAGGGAGGAGGTTTGAACTTGGATGATCAGCACAATGTTTCTTTCTTGGTGCACACTTATCATTGTGATGAGATTTGACAGAATAACACATTGTACTCTTGAAAACTGCAATCAGACTGTTTTAGCTTAGAATGGTCTCTTACAAGGTCTCTTAGTCAAGTCAATAATAGCTGGTTATATATTTCATGAAAATACCACTAATTTTAATGTTACCGCTTGACTTTAATATATAACAAGAGGAACATTTTGATAGAGAACAGCACATGGTATATGAAAACTCTCAAGATATCCTGAATATCATTCGATTTAGAGTCAAGTCAGCAGGTATAGTGATAGAAATGTGGGAATTTCCAATTCATTGCAGTAAGTTACATAATTTGAACTATGAGGTGACAGCTAGAGACCTAAAGACAGCCCCTCAGAGCAATGATAAAGATACATCAAATTAATAGCTTCATGTCATCTCACTGATCACTGCCATTTATCGAGCTCTTAATTAAAGAACCATTGTGTGTTGTACTTAACATTTCACCCACACTTTTATAAATCTTCCAGACAATAACATGTACATTGTATAAACTGCATGAGATACTCTCAGATAAAAAACAAAAACTAAAACTAATTCTCAGAAAGGTAGAATAACTTTTCCAGAATCACTCTGGTTTGTTGGAATCCCTTCCATGTCTAAATCTTTTTAAACATATTCTTTTGTTGTAATTTATTTGTTGTTTTTTTTTGGTGAGTTTTTTGGGGGGGAGGGTGGGGGGCGTGAGGACACGGCAACACCCAGCTGTGCTCAGAGGCTAAATTTCTGACTCTCTGTGCTCAGGGATCTCTCCTGGCAGACTCAGAAGACTATATGGAGTCCAACCCAGGTCAAGCATATGCAAACAAATACCTTACCTGCTGTACTACCTCTTTGGTTCTAAGCAGAAATTCTTGGTTGACAAAATCTTCCAAAAGTAAGTCAGACATTTTGCTTAGGATACTTAACAAGATGAAGTAGACAATCTTTCCCAGTGTCTTTCTGATCTCATTTTGTAGGTGAAAAAAAATTAGTAGAGAGAATTAAGTTTTATACTTCTGCTCCAGGGACACCAGTCTCCTTGCTTGAATATGGCAGACATGAAAACTCCTGGTAGGGGCTGAAGCAATAGCACAGCAGATAGGGCCTTTGCCTGGTGCGCAGCCAACCTGGGTTCAATTCCCAGCATCCCATATGAACCCCTGAGCACTGTCAGGAGTAATTCTTGAGTGCAGAGCCAGGAGTAATCCCTGCGTATACTGGGTGTGACCCGAAAATCAAAATAAAATAAAATAAAATAAAATATAAGAAAACTCTTGGGAAATCTTCTAAACCCAGGGAGGTTCTGTTCTAAATCAGAGGCTCAGACTCTGGCTCAGTCAACTCTTCCACATCTTTTGTTGTAGTGTTTTATCAGAATAACACTTAATCACCTAATTTAAATCATACATCTCTTGCCTAACATCCAAGATTTCCCTTACTTTTCTCTATGCCCACTACTTCATAACTACCTACACCATTCAAATAATATGTAACTTATTTATTATACTTATTGTTTATGTTTTCCACTGGAATACAGTATTCTCAAGGACAAAAGTCCTATTACTTTATTTATTAAACATTGTATATTATGGGCCCTCCCGTCGATCATCGATTTATGGGAAATATTAAAAGTTCTTTTACTTAATTTTCAAAATACATCTTGGAAGAACTGACCTCCTGTTATTTACATTTTCTATTAAGGATGAAAATTTAGAGTAGCTAAATAGCATAGTCACATTAACTAATACTACTAATAGTACTATAAGCATTATCTATTGAATATTACCATGTGCTTGACATTATGATAGATACTATGATAGATACATTATAAACCCTTAGTCCATTTTATACTTGCATGAGTCCAGTGAGGGCAAAACTCCCAATCATCATCCACATTGTGTAGTAGAGTCAATACAGATCAAGAGTAGTAAATACATGCCAGTATTTTACCTAGTAAATACCTGGCAATAAACAGATTTACAACCCACATACACTGACACCCATGTTCTGTGATCTTTCTCTAGTCCTACCCTAGCACACCTGCTGTCATTTATCTGAAAAAGAGGGGGGGGGGGGTTCAGAACTGGAGGTTGACCAGTGCTCTGTTTTCATTAAAACATTGTATATGAAGTCAGTGACACCAGACCACATCTTCCTCTGACTCCCAGCTGATGGGTCTGCATGCTGAAGTCAGAAAGGTGTTGCTCTAAATAACAAACTCATCTGGTCTTGACAAGTTGAACCATGGTTTCAATTATGCCTCCTCTGTAGGAGCTCCAATTTGGATCCACAGCCAGGCCTCGAAGTCCACAAGACCCTACATTTAGAAAGCCTGATTGGTCCTGTCATACCAAAATCTCTTGGTTCCCTTGGTTTATATTTGTGACTGACCTCACTGTAGTCAATCAGAGAAATTGAATCTTTCAATAAATCCTGACCACAAGATCTTGATCTGCTGATTTGTGTTCACAAAGTAAAAATATTAGATCTTTGACAGGTAAAGGCTCACTTACATCTGCACTCCCTTGCTCAGAAGTTTTCAAATTATGCTTTGTGGGACTCTGTGGTTTATCTGAGGGGGCTCAGTTCCTTCCACAGGAGGAAAGGAGAAGGAAACTTTAGTTATTGTATTTTTAATATTATTAATAATGCTGTATTCATTAAATAGACAATTTCCTAAAGGAAAATCTTAAAAAATGACTATAAATTGATGATGAACTCTCTAAAGCTAGCATCAGTCAACAATATTTTTCTGGGTGAATTAATAGATGATTTCACAAAATTAAAAATTGAACTGGCAATCTATCAAGTATTTTGGCACAATCAAATAACAATATAGTTTTTACTTCTTGAAAAGTGTTTTGATATCTTACTGTATCTAGGATATAAACTTGTGAAGCATACTCTTTCCTCTAGATGCTCTTACTTCTAAGCTATTTCAATAACCCATATCACTTCATTACAGCAAAGACATAATAAAAATTATCAAATTCTATGAAAACAAATATAATTTTGGACCTCTATTATAACCACAGGTATAGAATTTTTCAAGAACTTCTGTAAATGGTTGCAAAGTTTTTTTTATCTATTGTCCTCAGCTATCTATTTAAAACTGGGAACTGAAAATCAAAAATTTTCTCAGGCTTTTCCCCAAATAAAGAGTTAGAGTGATCATTCCTCTGAAATGTTTCCCTTTGAGTCTATTTTAACTTCATTTCAAGATGACCCAGTGAATTGTCCTTTTAAACCTAGTTGCCCTTTTAATCATGATGATAATATGTCAATATGAGCTTTTCACACTTTTCTTTGGCCTTATATACATATATATGTATATATATATATGGTTTTTTGGTTTGGTTTTGGGTACACATCCAGCTGTGTTTAGAGATTATTCCCAACTCAATGCTCAGGGATCATACCTAGCAGGGATCATGGAACCATTTGGGGGGTTCCTAGGATAAAATCCAGGTTGGCTGTATGCAAGGTAAGTGTCATACCAATTATACTATCTCTCCAGCTTGCTAATTTTATATTTTATCTCAATGCAAATAAAAGTGATTTCAAGGTAATCTCTAACCTTCCACAAAAACATCATCTAAGAGTTTGTAAAATAGATGTCCATTTTTGTGCTCATAAATTTTTCTGAAAATAGTTTCTTTTCTGAATTTTATCCAGGACTTTTAGTTTTAGCAAAAAAGTCAGGCAAAACAACTTATTAGCTGTTAGCAGATAATGAGGCACAGAGAACAAGATAATTTAGTGACTGGTTTTACTATTGACTATTCCAATTTACCAGGTTATTGTTTACATGACCACTTTGATTTATTTACACAGAACAAATATAAGTCAAAATATTATGAAAATAGCCTCATGCCCTAAATCCAAATCTATAACATATTTCATGTTTGTTTAGGATGGAAGGTGAAAGTTAAAATTATCTGGCTTTATAAAGGCCATACTGATAGTGAAATTGGTTATATGGGCATCTATTTCCTAGAATCTCTAAAAACTTCCAAAATGATAGCCAAACTTGCCATTTCCTTCCCCACACTTGTTCAGGTACAATCAGAAGTTTACCGATAGGGAAATTGGGCAATTTTATTAGGTAACTCTTCAGTTCACTTCCTAGTCTTTCTATTGAACTTGTCAGCTCTGAGTTCCTTATCAAAATCAACTGCTAACATCAGAATAGTTTCTAATATTCTAGAGTGAGGAGAGCATGAATATATATATATATATATATTTATATATATATATATATATGTTTGTTTTTGAGCTTCATCCACCTATGATCAGAGGTTACTCCTGGCTTTGCACTGAAGAATCACTCCTGACACTGATTAGGGAAACACGGGCTGGGATCGAACCAAGGTACAAGACAAATGCCCTACCTGCTGTACTGTCACTCAGCCCCTCCCCCAATTTATCCTTTTCTGGCAATAGGATCAAACTTTTATGTGAACTGGAGATACTAAAATATGCCAGAGGACAATGTGCTCCTAGTAATGATTGTTCCATACCAGCTCAATGTGTCAATCTTGTACTTTACAAGTGAGGAAGCAAAAGTAGATGAATTGATAAGGATAATGTTTCTTCATTCAAAAGCCTCTTTTTCACTATGACAATCATATGCCCTGGTGGAGCGGGAAGATAAGAATGGAATGTTGGCAGGAAAATGGCCAAATCTTGAACATCGACAACAGAAAAATAGTTGCTCCAAGAATAGAATGCATTCAAAATAGCTCATATGATCCAACTGAATTGCTCTTAGTTATTCATTGTGTTGACTCTTTATGGATGAGTACTGGTATGACTTTTCTAGTGCATGAACCTACCCATCTGCTGAAAATTTGACTTTCAATACTATATTTTTATGATTTCATGTCTATTAAACATGGTAAAACAATTCAAATTTATCACATTATAAGTTGTTCTAAAAGCAAAATAGTAGAGCATTATTCAGATAGTATAGAAGAGGATTGTTTTAAAAAATAAAAAGAGAGTTTGCAGAGTGGGAAGGTGTTTGCCTTGCATATGGCCAGCCCAGACTCTATCCCTGGAATCACATATGATCCCAGGAGACCTGCCACAAGTGATCCCTGAGCACAGAACCAGGAAAATGTCTTGATAACTACCAGGTGTGGTTTCCTCAAAGAACAAACCACCACTACCACTACCACCATCACCACCACCACCAACAACAACAACATCAACAACAACAACAACAACAAACAACAAACCCACATAAAAACAGAAAGAAATAGAACTTAAGTATAAACCTTGTATAGTTTCCTTCTGTATTACTCAGGTCTTATTTAACAATACTTTAAATTAGGTCCTGTTATCTGAATGTACAATTGAATGCAACTGCCCTCAAAATAATGATAGTGCATTATTTAAATACTGTAAAACAGTTTTATGCTCTTATTGTATAGGAAAGGTAGAACATTTCTATAGAACATTTCTGTTTTACACCTCTATATTCACTGGACTTGCATCTGGCTGATGTTTGGCATTTGTTTATTGAATGAACCACTTCCCCAAAGACAAGAATTACATCACTACTGCATACAAAAAAATTCTCTTTTTCAGCATGTTTTCTAATTGGGGTCACTTTGCTTGACTGTCATGTATATAATTAGACCATATATGATGCTATAGGAAATATTATTGACTTCTTTATCTCTAGCATCTTAAGTCCTATTAGGCATTTACACACTTGCTAATTAAATAACCAGTGGGAGGAAGAAAGAGAAGAAACAAATGGAGAAAAAGAAAAGGTAAAGATGAGAGAGAAAAGGGAGAAAAGACTGAATACAAATTACTCTCTCTTGGCAACTTTTTTCTAACTATACAATTATCTTTTAAGAAAACGAACTTGATGTTTGCCGTAGAGGCAAGTGGGGGCAGGGGAGGTGGCAGAAGAATAACTGGGACATTGGTGGTGTGTAGTGTACACTGGTGAAGGGACCGGTTTTGGAATATTGTGTGACTAACACCCAATCATGAAAAATTTTGTAACTGTATCTCATGGTGATTCAATTAAAAAATAAATAATTTTTTTAAAAAATAAAATGAACTTGAATGATAAGTGTAGCTTTTGCAAAGAAGTCACCTTCTAATTTACCTAGTCATACGTATTTATATGCTAATTGAAATGACTTGAAAATGAAATAGGAATTAAGAGGAACCATAAGGAAATTATAGTCATCAGTAAAACTTATAATAATCATTAAAATATTTTATATATTATTCATAATATATTATACAATAAAATTCAAATAACATTATAAATAACAGGAGACTGATTATTATTCAGATAATTTCATTTTCAATTTTACTTCATGTGGTTCTTTTATTTAAAAACCTATATGTAAGCACAGATTTTCTGTTTTCAGTTTTTAAGAATTCTTGATCAAAGCCTTATATATAGCTCTTAGAAACAATTGTAGTTGATGTCAGAAATGCATATTTAAAACTGTGTTAAAAATGTTTTATTGACCCAATGGACTGGAAGGAAGTTCCAAATGTCTTTGTAAATCATTGACAAGAGAGACACTAATGGAACTTTAAGCATGTTTTGGCTAAGAAGGGCAAAATGGTGCTCAATTTGTTCATGTTCAAGATTATAGAAACTTCCATATCCTCCCTTTTAGTGCTGTGGTATATATAGAGACAATGTAGAAAAGAGGAACAAATTCTAGGTCAGACTGCTACACACGGAGGCATGACAAATAGGATCACATATTCCTGGAAGCTAATTAACGAGATTTTAGTTCGGGGTCTGCTGCTTCCTATTATTTTCCATTCTACACCTCAAACTATTCATCTATAAAGGGTGTATAGTAATAATTTCATAGGGCTGATATGAAGACTGAATGGGTATTAAAAATTAAGTAGAGACAAATCAACATCTGCAATTGCATAACTATATTTGCCAATATGCGCGGAAAAATTTCACTCTGTTTTACCATTCTCTATACTGACAAGAACAGTTTTTTTACACCAATATTCCTATTCTTCCTCTAATGGCTAGGAAATAAGACTTCTAAAAATAATGCAATGTAATAAACTCAGTAGTGCTTAGATTTTTAACTCTTTAAAAATAGTTATACTTTATGTATGATGATACTTCTAAAGTAGCATTTTAATAAGTGCTCTAATAACATGAGTACAAGTTAAATACAAAGGAGTACCAATGAGGTTATGGGTATTATTTTCATGACTATTGTCATTCAAATACTGCAGAATGCTTATTATTTTTCAGCATAATGCTCTGGATGGCATTTGTGAGGACAACATAAGCCATATAATCTGGATATCATATTGACTTGAATTTATTCTCAAATATGCCTGAGAATTTTTTGTTGAAACAAGCCTATCAATACAACATATCTATCTGCCTGTTTTCTGTCTGCAAATTTGCTTGTCTTGTCAGAACTGACCTTCAATACATTGAAAATTAATGCAGTCTTATAAATGACTTATTGCCTAATAGGGAAATTTACTCAAAGATTGGGTGGCGCGTCAAAAAGTAGAGAGAAGAAATGAACAGAAAAGAATTTTCTTCAAAAAGAAATACAAATGGCCAACAAGACCTATAGGATAACACTGTTTTGTCCTTCCTGTATAGCTTCAAGTAGTTTAGGTTTATTGGGTTGCTCCGATCACAGTGCTCCCATTCCTCTGTGTTTATTTGTAACTTCTTTCTTTGTGCTCTGTTAACTTGCAAATATTGTTTTCTCTTCTCCTTAAGTCCTTTGCATAGTTTATTCAGAGCAATGTCCTTTTTCTATGGACACAAGAAGACATGCTTTTGTAATGTGACTCTCAGTGATATTTCCCTCTTGGGCATCTGTTCGCTCACCTAAGCCTCAGCTGTCTTTACGTACTAGAGCTCCCCAAAGCAGGGTCCCGATGAGGGGCTGGATGGAACCAGGGAAAACGGTAAGCTATGTGCTACCCTGGCATCGAGATGGGCCTGGCCAAAGCGCCATAATGCTTAACTGTAAGTTAAGAGCTTGGTCATGGACAAATGCTGTCATAAAAAGTAATAACCAGATTTGGACACTGCTAGGGTTAGGAAAGATTAATCTGGCCTGAGTTCTGTGAACCTGGTGAGCCCTCAGGAAGGGTTTTCTTATGTGGATTTTGCTACCTGACTGGGTGCAGTTTCAGCCCGGAGTGCAGGGGAGTTGAAGAGAGGAGGCTGAAGGAGGAGAGAGCTCAGGGTGGCAAGATTGACTGCGGAGAGGCTAGCAAGGGGGACAGAGAGAGATGAATGTAGAAGAATACAGGAGTAGGCATGTGGAGAGAGAGATCCCAGTCTGCGAGATGGAGCATAGGAAGATGAGTGGGAGAGACAGAAGGAGACAGGAATGAGGGGTAGAGAGTGAGACTAGAATGGGAGGCTCAGAGAGACTGGGGCAGGCACTTGGGAAGAATGGAATAAACAGCATCTGATCAATCAACCAGCTTGGTCCTTATTTCCTCCACGGTCTGCCCCACGGCCTGGGTTGCCCTGGCTATGGGAGTGGCCCGGGCCCACCCCGAATGCAAGCTACAAGGGGGAGACCCCTGGGGGGGCCTGGCCGCCCCTAAAAGAGATTATACAAAGAACCATGATAAAAGCTCTACATCACTACTCATTAGGCAGATGCAAATCAAGACAACAATGAGCTATTATCTCATACCACAGAAACTAACATACATTAAAAAGAACAAGAACAACCAATGTTGACACAGATGCAGGGAGAAAGGTCTCATTCATTGTTGGTAAGAATGCTGACTGATCCAGCCTTTTTGGAAAATAATATGGAAATTCCTCAAAAACTAAAAATTGAGCTTCCATATAATCCAGCAACACCACTTCTAGGACTATATCCTGCGGACTCAAAATCACACAACAAAATGTCATTTGTACTTCTAAGTTTATTGCAGCACTGTTCCTAATAGCCAGAATCTGGAAACAACCTGAGTGCCCAGGAATAGATGACTGGCTAAAGAAACCATAGTATATACACAGTGGGATACTATGTAGTTGGTGGGAAGAATGAAGTCATGAAATTTGCTTATAAATGGATGGACATGGATCATATCATGCTGAGTCATATGAGTCAGAAGAAGAAGGGCAGACAGAGTGATCGTACTCATTTGTAAGATATATAAAAAAAATCATAATAAGAGACTAATACCCAGGACAGTAGAAACAAGGGCAAGGATGGTCAGAAGTTTGCATCAGTGCTGGAGGAGAGTGCAGTTAAGATAGAGAAGGGACCACAATGATAATGCCGGTTGAAAATGATCACTCTGGATGGGAGATGTGTGTTGAAAGTAGGTAAAGGACCAAACATTGTGGCCTCCTAGTTTCTGCTTGCAAACCATAATTTATTGCAAACCATAATGGCCAAAAGTAGAGGGGGACAGGGGGAAGAAGAAAAGTGCCTTCTATATATATTCTGCAATGGATGTGGGGGTGACCAGAAGGATACTGAGGACTATGGTGGTGGGAAATGTACATTGGTGTCAAGATTGATGTTGCAGCACTGTATGACAAACCAGATCATGATCAGCTTTATAACTATGTATCTCAAAGATATTCAATTAAACAAAAATTTTACAAAATAGTTCAAGGAAAATTATTTTCTAATTAAAAAAGAATAGATAACTTGATCACTTGACATCCTGTTACTCATCGATTTGCTTAAGTGCACACCAGTAACATCTCCACTCGTCACTGTCATATGATAATGTAGCCCAGTGGCGTCTGCTTGCTCCAGGAACATGAAGAGCCTTAAATCGATCATTCAGGTTCTTGACGAAGAAGTCTGACCATCTCATAGGTAGGCGGCCATGTGATCTTTTGATGCCCTGTGGAATCCAGTTGGTAACGGCTCTAGTCCAGTGGTCATTACCAAATCACACTATGTGTCCAGTCCATCTGATTTTCGACGCCTTGGCAAATGAGACAGTGTCCCTGATTTTTGATTAACGGAGGTCAGAACTCCCAATTCTTTCTCTCACTTGAGTAAAGCATGATACTCCAAGCAAAGCTCTTTCAATTCCTCTTTGGGAGACTCAAATAGTGTTGTCATCCAGTTTTCATAGGGTCTAAGTCTCTGAGGTCTTTATTAATGCAAGAAGAACAGTGGAATCATAGAGATGTGCACAGAGCCGGAGGTTCTTCATCCTCTTAGCTATTTGAAGGTGTTCCAAGCTGCTCTCTTCCTCCTGCACAACTCAGGTGCCAGGTCATTCGTCATGTTGACTTCTTGACCTAGGTACACATAACTGTTGCATTCAGAGATTTTCGTTCCATTGAGAGTGAATGGAACATCTGGAATGAGACCATTTCTCATAAACATTGTCTTCGTGAGATTCAGTTGTAGTCTGACACTTCCACACTCATGGTCGAAGTTGGCCAGCATTTGTGCTGCTTGGCTGATCTTTGGTGTTATTAGAATGACGTCATCAGTGAAGCGGAGGTGGTGTAGTTGCTGACTGTCTATCTTCACTCCCATTCCTTCCCATTCCAGTCGTCGCATGACGTTTTTGAGGGTGGCACTGAAGAGTTTCAGTGAAATGGTCTCCGAAACCCTGCCGAACGCCTCTCTTGACATGGATGATCACTTCCTTGTAGAATGGTGTGATCCTTGTAGTGAATCCATAATACAGCTCATGGAGGATCCTGATGTATTGCGTTTGAACGCCCTGTTTGCTAGGGCTTCGAAGAGCTCTTCTGTCTCAACAGAATCAAAGGCCTTAGACAGAATGGCATCTTGAACTCCGAAGAAACCTCAATGAGCTTGGTTACCATGTGCATCTGGTTGATTGTGCTGCATACTTTTCACTCCCTCCACTACCCTGCCACCACCATGCTCCAGGCCACTTTCTGGATGCTTGGGCTGAGCCCCACAGAACCAGGTAAGCAGATCTTTGTGACCTTGGACTCAAGGCTCAATGGGACCCGGAAACAGAGACCCTCTGCCTGCTTCCACCAATCTCCGGCGACCCAGGGATCAAAACCAGAGGCACCCCACTGCCCTGCCCTGCCTGCTACCACCAATCTCTGGCAACCCAGGGATCACACTAAGAAGCCCCACCCTGCCTGTACTAGATAAATACCTCATCAACCAACCTCCACTACCTCCACTACCTCCACTACCTAGCAGCCACCATGCTCTAGGCTGCTTTTTGGACAGCGTGCCTTCTTTGCTGCCACACAACACATCATAAGACATTTAATACCCTTCTTCCAAGATTACCACACCATATTTGATGGGGTTCAAATACGGTTTGAACCACGGGAACAACTGCAAGGGTGATTAGAGGCCACCCTAAAAATCTCTATCCCTCTCAGAGAGCCTGGCAAGGTACTGAGAGTATCCCGCTTGCATGGCAGAGCCTGGCACGCTTTCTATGGTGTATTTGATATGCCAAAAACAGTAAATGAAACTAATATCCAAGGCTAGGGAAGACAGGGGGCAGGAGGACTGGTCAATGGTTGGAAGCTTGCCCCAGGGGGACAAAGAGCAGTTAGGATAAATAAGGGATCAGTACGAGAATCATAGTTGGAAATGATCATTTTGAACAGGAACTGAGTGTTGAAATTAGGTAAAGGGATATGCCTGATAACCTTTTAGTATCTGTATTACAAACCATAATGCCCAATGCCCAAAAGAAAAGAGAGAGAGGGGGAGGGAGGAAGAGGGAGAAAGAAGAGGGGGAAGGCACGAGGGGAGGGAAAGAGGGAGAGAGAAAATGAAAAAAGAAAAATGCCTGCCATAGAGACACGCTGGGAAGGGAGTAGCTGGAGGGAAAGTGATGACATTGATGGTGGGAAATGTACACTGGTGAAGGGAAAGGATGGGTGTTGGAGCATTACATTACTGAAATCCAGTCATGAAGAACTTTGTAACTATCTCACTGTAGTTCAATTTTAACAAAATTAAATTTTTTTAAAAGTGGGACTTTAACCTGGTATGTTGATGGAAGCTTCTGGGCACACAGAACTTATTTGCTTGCTGGTTGTTTCAATTTTACATGGTCTTGTTGAAGTAACGCATTACTTTTTAAGACGACGATAGTATAAAAGGCATATTTTTCCCTTAAGACTATGTAAATATATTCTTTAAATATGCTTAATGATAATAACTAGGGCGAAGCCATCTCTAAGGTATTTATCCAATAAAATAGCCTTTTGCATTTATATCTTCCAGAAAAGACTAGAATGAGATATTACAGCTTAGTTTCATCCTCTGAACATATACCTAATGTAAGCTTAGCCCTTGTCATCTCAGTATTTTATTAGTTTAGCTGAGAGGGAATAAAAAATATTATATTTATTTATATCCTAAGATTGTGCCTTATATCTACAGCCAGAAATATCAGAAAACTCACATTTAGGAGAAAAGGCAAACAGAAAGTTGATTTGTGTTACACATTGTAGAAGTCATTAACTATGACTCAGGTAGAGAAACTTATTATTTCTCTTTTTGACAGTGATGACAATTTAATAGTATTTGACTCTACCGAGTTGCATACAGAGTCTGGAGACATTGAAAAGGACTGTTTATCAAGATGATAAACAAGGTTTCATTTCCTCTTTGGTTGCCTGGATGTGATCAGAAGTCTAAGGCCATCTGAAAACATTTTGTCTGGCCACCAGGTGGACCTTGAGCCACTTGGGACCATCTGCACGTGAAATGATCTTCAGTTAATAAATCTTCTAGGAGCAGGTCATCAATAATGGTAGGTTTGCATGAGTACATGAGTACTGGGTAATTGGCACAGATTTGGGGACTGAAGGTAGATTATTATTCCTACCAAAAATGCTGTTCTCTGGGCCTCTCAAACATGAATTTCAAACTACAGAAATGGTTTTAACTTCTGGATTGTGTAAAATTGGGTAGATATATTTTCAACATGCCAGAAATGTCAGGTGAGTTTGTATGGGTCAGTGTAATGACACTTAGAAGTGCTTGTTCTTAGTAGTTATTATTCTTAGCTGTGGCAATTATTAATATCACTAATCATTTTTATGGAGCTGCAACTCCTGTTTTTTCTTCCTGCCCAGAAAAACATAATGTCACTTTCAGTAGAGACTACTTCTTTATCTTCCCTGGAAGGTCAATGGCCTTCTCCATTCCCAGAACATGGATTTTTGGAAGTACTGCTTCTACACCCTGGTCTAGGAGAGGAAACAAGATTCAGGAGAAGTAAGTGAATTGTGAATTCTCTAAGGAATAAGAGATTGGTATACAGATACCTGGTTCAAGCCATACACTGTATAATATTTATTAATGTAGCACCATAGCACTGTCGTCCCATTGTTCATCGATTTGCTCGAGTGGGCACCAGTAACGTCTCCATTGTGAGAGTTGTTGTTACTGTCTTTGGCATATCGAATACACCACGGGTAGCTTTCCAGGCTCTACCATGCGGGCAGGATAAGCTCAGTGGCTTGCCAGCCTCTCTGAGAGGGACGGAGGAATCTAACCTGGATCAGTCTCGTGCAAAGCAAATGCCCTACCAGCTGTGTTATTGCTCCATCCCATGGGACAACAGTGCTACAGTGCTACTGACCACAAGTCTCAATGCTTATTAATGGAAAGTAAAATGTTTATCTTTAAGTATTTCTTATGAAAATAAGTGAATCAAAGAACTTGCTATATTCTTAATACCATGATAGAAAAATCTGCAAATTAAGAGTCTGTGCAGAGGGCAGCCAAGTAAAGAAGTTGAGCACTTGCTGACACTGTTGTAAGTGTAACTGGGCCAGAAGCCAGCTGCAGAACATTAGGTCATACATGATACTTCCCACCCCACTTGACTGGGTTTGAAGTAGGCTTTTGCTACTTTCAATAGAGTTACGAAGTATAAAATCAAATGGTTATTGATTATATATTCTTTTTTCTACAGGTTCTATTATAGGCAGAATCCTATGGCTAGTACTAAAACTGAAATACCAGATCTGAGTCCTAACTTCTCAAATTCCACCTCCTTGGGAAGCCTTCCTTATCTTCCAAATTAGGTCACTCACATCTCCTTCCTTGCATTCTGGTTTCTCATATCAGTGTGTCCTTCTATATTTTAGCAGACAGACTGCTGTGATTTTACATTCGGGTATCAAATACTTTTTATTAGTATCTCCTTCCTCTAATAATAAAAGATACTATCAGGCAGAAGTCATATTTTTTATTGATCACATTATTCTCAGTGATCAACATAATGCCTAATTGGGGAAATAAATGTCACTAATTCAATATTTTCTCTGTTCTTTTTCCATACAGCTAGAATAATAACTTTGGTCAAAGTGACTACGCCTACATATTTAAAAATGACTTCTGTTACCCCTTAGTTTGTAAATAAAATTAAATTAAAAAAATAAAGTATAGTCAAAATATTTTGCTTGCCTGACCTAGTAATTGCCCCTTCCTATATACTACTATCTGTTTCTTCCTGCTTCAAATGCAGGCTTGCCAGCTGCAATCTTGAGTAGTTATTTTATGCCAGTGGGAAAGAGGAAGGTAAAAGAGAAAGACATAAGAATCTCAAAGATTCAAGTGTCGTATGTTCGACAACTGAGTTATTGTCATCAAATCTCTACTCTCAGACTTTCTATTGCTTGATGCGAAATAAACTTTTTACCAATTTTTTAAACCCATTATTCACTAGAATTTCTATTAATTACAAGTAAATTTAGACCTAATATTTACATGTTTGGATGAGATGGAGAAAAAGAGAGGGAAATGCTTAAAGTGGAAAGTAATAAATGCCATAAAACTATAAGGCAAATGATAAGTTTCTGAAGAACCATAATATCACACCTTCATCTTAATGGATTGTCACTGTCACTGTCCTCCCATTGTTCATCGATTCACTCGAGGGGGCCCAGTAACTTCTCCATTTTGAGACTTGTTGTTACTTGTTTGGCATATTGAATACTTTATGGGTAGCTTGCCAGGCTTTGCCGTGCAGGCAAGATACTCTCGGTAGCTTTGCCAGGCTCTCAGAGGGGCGGAGGAATCAAACCCGTCTCAGCCAGGCTGGCTGCACAGAAGGCAAACGCCCTACCACTGTGCTATCACTCCACCCCCTTATAATCTTAATGGATTATTAAGTAGAATTATTAAATAGATTATTAAGTAGAATTATTACAGTATAAGTACTTAACCCAAGGTCTTTGTCATTCAAGAATTTTTCTTGAGCAAAAAAAAAAAATAATAATTATTCGCTTGTTTAGTGGAATGTGGGATTTTCAGGTAGAAACACTGAATTGAACAAGTTTCTAGGAATGGAGTCAGTGGGACTCCCTGTTCATGTCCTTTAAAATCCTTTCCTTTTGAGGGGATGAAGAAAGAGTATATCAGGTAAGCCACCTCAGTTTGATCCTAGACATCTCATATGGTCCCCCAAGCACCACCCAGAATAATTCCTCAGTATAGGATCTGAAGTAACCCCTGAGCATTTCCAGCTATGAACCAGGAGATAAAAAAGATTCCTTTCCTTTTTAGCAAGTACTAGACTTTTAGAATATAAGCTACATAATAAATATAGCAAACATTATAGGATATTACTAGTACATTAGTACATATTATGTGCATAAATAATTATTATAGACATACATATTGTATATAATATTATATATCTCTATATATCTACATCTGTTCCTAGTTATGAACTCTTAATGATGTAAACTAGACAGACTGGTGCTGGTGTTGAGAAAGTAAGCAGCAAGATCTGCAAAGAAATCCATATGGCACGAAAGTACAGATGATTTCCAAGAACTGAGAGTGGCTCCCCGGAAGGACTCATATAGCACAGGAGATGAATTGTACAACCTAGTGGAACTTAGATAATGATATTTCCTCTATGTACTGTTTGATCAGGGTAAATATTTCTGTCATGTCAAACATACCTTGTACATTAACCTTAAAAAGATTCAAGATTTGTTTCATAATTTCTAGTATCTAATAAAATATGTTATTATTTCTGATTTTATAACTCCAGTTATAAAATACATGATCCAAGAATCAAAATTTCTAACATTTATACAAGACACTGTTACTGTCCTCCCATTGTTCATCCATTTGCTCGAGCGGGCTCAGTAACGTCCTCATTTTGAAACTTGTTATTGTGTTTGGCATATTGAATACGTCACCGGTAGCTTGCCAGGCTTTGCCGAGCGGGCGAGATACTCTCGGTTGTTTGCCGGGTTCTCCGAGAAGGGCAGAGGAATTGAACCCGGCTGCACACAAGGCAAAGACCCTACCACTGTGTTATTGCTCCAGCCCATTTATACAAGTATGGACATAAATTTTGATTTTTCAGAATCTGAATTTTGTGTCAGAATACAGAATCAACACATATAATTGGTTGCATTTCTATGTATAAGCAATGAGTTAGAGGAAAGGAAAATTAAGAAAACAATCCCACTTACAAATTGCATCCAAAAGATGAAATAGTGGGAGTAGACCTAATAAGAAAGGTAAACTTCCTACACAATACAGGATAGAAGAGAGCACTAAAATTAAAAGACAAAAGAGACAGAAGAAGATTTTGTGTTTTAAAAGAACACAGTTTTGTGTTTATGAATTGGAAAAATACATGTTAAAATGGCCATCTTAACTAAAGCAACTTATGCTATTGTTAGAAAATATAGTATATTGAAAAAGTAAAAAAAAAACAAATCGATAATCTGTGAGGAAACAAACTAAATTACAAAGCCTAAAATTAACTTTGTTCTTAAAGGTGTGTGTGTGTTTGTGTGTGTGTGTTTGTGTGTGTGTGTGTATGTGTGTATATGTGTGTGGTGGGGTAGGGGGATGGAGTGACAGTGTAGTAGGGAAAGCCCATACCGTACATGAACTTAGGCCAATTTAATTTAATTCCTCTAAAGTTCAATCCTACCACTCTGGGTTCTAAGAAGCACAGCATCCTTTTTTCTTTGCACTGAACCATTAGCCATGTCAGTCAAAAATTGCTAGGAGGGATTCAAGTCTCTTGAGTAATGTTTGGGAGCCCTTCCCCTCAAAGTGGGGCTAAGATAAATTATCAGAATATTATGTTAAAAGCTGTTGATTCCGTAGCATAACTTCTTATGGTATACTATGGCTTTGGGATTTCTCTGAGAATATTTGACTAGAATTTTGACTTTATTTTTTTCTATTTGTATATGCTTTACTAACTAGCACATTTAGAATCACTTAATCTCTTGAACTTTAATTTACTTCTTTGGAAAATGGAGTAAGGGATTTCTTTTGATACATGCAATTATCTATTCTGTGTGCCAATACATTATTCCATTTTTTGATAATACCATCTCAAGTTTCAATTGTAGAAAGACCATCTCTACCTCACTTTCAGGTGAACAAGTACTTTGGGGTGTTACTGTGATACAGTTATGGCTGAATAGCGCAGTTCTTTTGCAGGAGTTTTAAAATGTACCAGGTAGCCTAGCTTCCACTCCGGGTGGTGATCAGACAACTGGATCAGACAGTCTAATGGGAGCACCCAAGGCTGAGGTGTTTCAGAGCCAAGTACCACCAGTCCCAAACCTTGTGGTATTCTGGAACCTTTAGTGTTACACCTGGTGTGTTCAGAGGTTCATGTCATATTGGGCATCAAACCAGTGTTAAATGGGCATGTAATATTATGCTATCTACCTGACCCCTGAATAGCATAGCTCTTCGCAATCCAAGTTGACTAAGTCAACTAGAAAATGATTCAGAGATTGCTCTAGTGAGCACACAGGCCTGGAATATGTGTGAGTTTGGTGCATATATTATGAAACCTTCAATAAAAGCTCAATGCCAAGATATAGGAAAGTTTCTGATTTGCCGAATAGAAATAATGGGTTTGTTGAGGGCATGTGGCTCCCCGTTAAGAGAGCATGGCTCAACACACACCTCACTCCCTCTTCTGTGCTTTATATATCTTTTCCATTTAGTTACTACTTCATGAGTAAACTGTTTTTCTGAGTTCCTGAGTCACTCCATTAAGTTATCCTCCTGAAGAGATGGCAAGGAACTCCTACATTTGTCACCACGTTGAATAGAAGAATAAGAGTTAGGCACCCCATTATAACAAGAATGCAAAGCAAAATTAACCTGTGGGTTAAGTCCTTAAATTGTGTTGTCATTGTCAGTTCCAGGCAGCTGGTTGCTAGGGAAAAATTAGAGTTGAACTGATGGTTTGGGCAAATGCTGCTGGACAATTGGGAAAAGTACTGAGAGCGAAAACAAACAAACAAACAAACACAGAATTGCATGTGGCCCAAATAAATGCTAGCGAAAGAGAAAAACATATTGATATACCTAAAGTAAAATCAACAGGATCTCTGAGATAATAATGCAGGGTAGGAAACAGACAGGGAGAGGGGATGTGATGGAGTAAGTTTGAAAATGCATGAAACCCTATTATTGATGGTCTGATAAAATTTCAAATCACAATGACTAATATTGAAATATGTATAACTAATATATGCAAGAATGACTTGAATTTCAGCCATTGGTGCTTAACTCAAAATTTAGCCCTTAAGGGGCTGAAGAGATAGCACAGAGGGTAGGGCATTTGTCTTGCACACAGCCAATTCCTGGTGGTGCTCAGGGGACCATGTGGGATCCTGGGAATTGAACCCGGGTCGGCTGTAAGCAAGGCAAACACCCTACCCACTGTGCTATTGCTCCAGTCCCAAATCTGGGATTTTTTTTTTTAGTAAACAAACGTGCATATAAAAAAGTGATACATAGGGGTGTATACTTTGCAAACCTTCATGTAGCTGACCTTAGTTTGATCCTCAGCACCACACTATTACCCAGGGGCAGGGCTGGAGGTCTCCCACTCTTATAACACTTCAGAGGTGACTAGATGTCCTCAAGCCTTTGTATTGAAGCCTCTACCTCTCTCCACATACAAAGAGCATTTAAAGAGTGCATGGAATATAATAAACAAACACTATTCTCCTGTTGTTCATTGATTTACTCAAGCGGGTCCAGTAATGTCTCCATTTTGAGACTTGTTGTTACTGTGTTTGGCATATTGAATACGTCACGGGTAGCTTGCCAGGCTTTGCCGTGCAAGCGAGATACTCTCGGTAGCTTGCTAGGCTCTCTGAGAGGGGCGGAGGAATCGAACCTGGGTTGGCCGGGTCGGCCGCATGCAAGGCAAATGCCCTATCGCTGTGCTATTGCTCCAGCCCCATGGAATATAATAAATACTTCAAATTGGGTAGCCACTTTTTATGACTATTATTGTTATTGTAATAATACTGATCATATTCTTTATTATGAATTGACTTGAAATTTTATTAATCCAATATGCAGGTGGTTCTGGAAGAATTGTTAAATATCTTTAAATTTAATTGAGAGCAATTGAAAGAGTCTGTTAGATACTGATTTTTCTAATTCTTCTGTGGCAGGATATCGAATTATCTCATTATATTGATTCCTAGTAGCTGATGGTTAAGCAATCAGTTGAATCGTATTGTAATCAACTGCATGGTTGTGTCTCTGTTGCTAAGAAATCCCAGTTAGTACATGAAATGATTGACAACACACTGTGTAAAGTCTCATGGGCTCAAACATCTGTGAAACATGGGTTCAAATTCCAACTTCACTGCTTATAAATCATGTGAAACAGACACATTTTATAGGTACTCTGAGTAAAACACAGTTATAAAGACATCATAATTGTGAAGACGAATAGAATGATAAATATGCACTGCTTCTTACAACTTGACTAAAACTGATATTTGCCGTCATCTTTCTTCAGAAGTTTTAACTACATTGACTAACATGAACAAGTTGAATTAACTCTAAAGTTATCTAAATTAGACCTTAATATTTTTATGGCCACATAATATTATCAGTTGAGAAATATAGAAATAGAAGAGCTCAGATTTGAAAGGGTTGTAATTCATGAGATAATTTTTTTCATCTAAAGTAGAAGAATGCAACTTATTAAACTTAAATTCTTTATATAATTCATACAGAAATGAGTGACCTTGCAAGGAGAAGCCTTTCAAATATTATCATTTGCTTTGGTTAGATGTCAGTTTGTCAGCAAACATTTTCTGAGTGATCATCTGCAAAGCACAATATGGTTACTGAAATTTTGAGTTCCCTGAAGAAATAGTCATGCCAAGTTAATGATTTTAATGAAATAACATTAGGGAAAAGCTGGGCAAAATGTACATAAATTTCAACCTAAGGCTAAAGTTTTCTTCTTCACAGCAAATTATATTCAGGTTAATGGGGTCAACACGGGAATTGAAGCTATCAGGGAGGTCTAGTTGGCTCATACCAAATTTCTACTGCAGTCAATAATGCATGAAAGACATTTGGAGGGATTTTATTTTCATTTAGTATTTGTGTAAATGCAAGTAAGAACTTTATAAAAAAAATCTTATGAAGAAGTACCTTTCTCCTGTTTTTCTTTACATATTTTTAGTCTTTTATCTCCACATAAATTCAATTTCTTTGTACTCAATTACTTTTCACCTTCCAATCTCTTAATCCTAAATGTAATACTTTACATTTTCTTATCCGCAGTATATGGTTTTGGAAGTTTTTAGCATAAAAACAGTTAAGAGAATAAAATCAGTCAAGAGAATAGATCCAGATCATTTAGGGTGAAGTTTCATGTCAAATTCTGGGATTCGTTGAATTGTGAAGGGCAATCCAATCAAATACAATTGGTCATTTTATTTGTTTTTATTTTGGATTTTTTTAGCCACACCCAGTAGTGCTCAGGGGTTATTCCTGGCTCTGTACTCAGGGATTACTCCAGTGGGGCTGGGAGAACCATTTAGAGTGGTAGGGATTGAACCTGGGTCAGCCTTGTGCAAAGCAGTTTGTTCATTTTAAATCTTGTCTATATGAGTTGTAAGCAGTAATATGATGAAAATGGGTAAGGAACTGAAAAAACAAACACTTAAAAGGGGAACACGTAGAAGTTCCTCTCTTTGACCCTGTGCTTGAACCTGGTCAGCTCACACAATCTTTCTAACTGTCTCTTGTACCTAGGTGGTAGGTGAAAAAGATCACATCTCACCCACTTGGAGGTGGCGGAGAACAAAGGAAAGCCAATGAGACAGAGAGCAGTGGAGAAAGGAGCCTTGATAGCAAGGCCACAGAGCTGTAGCAATAGTCTAAAGAGGACCAGCACTGGACCAAGAATACAGCAGTGAGAAGGCAAGTGACATTGTACAATGGGTGACCACAGAGGTGATGCTGCTTACTGGAGAGAACAGCAAGAGATCAGAATACATGATGTCATTCACTGGAAAAAGAAAGCAGCAAGAGATAGTGTAGGATGACATTGCTTTGTCCTTTCTCCCTTGCCACAAGGAGCTTAGGTCTATCTGGTCACATCTATCAAAGTGCTCAATCCCATTATTTTGTTTATTTGTAACTACTTCTCTATGCTCTCTTCCCCAAACAGTTAATCAGCTATTCCCCTAATCAGATTCTGTTAATTTGTAAGATCAGATCTTTCTAGGACATTGGACTTTTATTATAAGTTAATATTGCCTTTCTCCTCTCATTATGTCTTTTGAATAGTTTACTTTAAGGCAATGTCCTTTTGTATAGACACAAGAAGACAATTAATATTATGCTTTTGTAACTTGGAATATAATTGGCTTTTAATATTATTCATTCCTGGGCATCTGCTTTCTCAACTAAAGCCTCAGTTGCCCTCACTTCCTAGCACCCCCAAAAGCAGGGTCCCATGAGGGACTGGATGGAACCAGGGCAAGTGGTGAGCTATGTGCTGCCCTGGCATCGATATGGGCCTGGCCAAAGTGCCACAATCCTTAACTATAAATTAAGAACTTGATCATGACAAATGGTGTCATGATCCAAAAATAACAATGAGACTAGGATCCTGCTAGAGATAGGAAAGACTAATCTGGCCTGAGCACTGCAGTCTGAGATCGGGATGACCCCAGGAGAGCAATTCTATAAGCTTAATGCATCTCTTACTGTGTCCATACAGAATGATTAAAATTATGAATGCTTATATGTTTGTTGGACAAGGAGAGGAGAAACAGACCCATGGGATTCCACCCTTGGTTGGGTGGTCCTGCTGAAAGAGAATCTGTCCTAGAAGCAGCATTCCTTGAGGGGAAGAAATTTAACCCTATTGACTGTGACCACACTTATGTGTAAGCCCAGCCCCTTATGGTTTGGGGATTTAACTAGACTGTAAGAGTGGGCTGGGAGGATGAAGATGGAGATCAAGATCCAGAGCCAGTGCCAGGAGAGAGGGGTTCCAAATTGGGGCCGGGAGAGAAGGAGAGAGAGAGACAGGAGTGAACAGGGACAAGAATAGAATAAGCAGCGTCTGATCAATCAACTGGCTTGGACCCCCCCATGGCCTGGGCTTCCCAGGCTTGCGGGGGTGGGGGGGAGGGAGGTGCGCGGCCTGGGCCACCCAGAATCTGGGCAGCCAGGGGAAGAGCTGTCGGGGCCACCTCCTGGCTGCCCTCGGGGTTTTTTACAGGATAGGACACAGACATCGTACACAGGAAGCAAAGTGACACCTGGATATCTGGTGGGCCCAGAATAACCAATTTAAGCTGCACATAAATAAATTTTAATAGATGAAACAGCAGGAATTTTGTATGTTAATCTGGAGGGGTTGGGGAGAGTGGGCCAATACCTGGTTGTTCTCAGGATTCACTCATGGCTTGGTGCTCAGGAATCACTCCTGGCAGGGCTTGGGGGTCCATATGGGGTACCAGGGATTGAACCTGAGTCAGTTGCATTCAAGAAAAGCACTTTACTTGCAAGCTGACCACTGTCTACAGAAATTTTTACACAAATATTCAAGGACTCACTTAGGATCTAAGTCCAATTTCTTGGTAAAAATTATAGTGCAAGAGGTAACTACAAAATAAAAAAGATATACAATAGTAGACTATGGACTGCCATCATATTCATTGGTAGACACATCTACTAAGAAGAATGGTAAGGGTTGAAATGATAAAAATAGTTGCACTCTCTTTCTCAATAGCATGTTATTGAATTCTGTAAGTTCAACATAGGCAGAAGTATATTGCTTTTTTTTTTGTTGGAAGATTATAGAGAAAATCAAGTTTATATCATTACTGTATTTTAAATTTTAGTTATAAAATTTTTTTACTATTTTGTTTTCTCTCCTCCATGTTATTTAAGTAAATGTATAATATCACCAATGTTGCCTTTTGCACATGAAATCTAATCATTTCTATCTTACTATTCAGAGAATGTTTGAAGACCCCTTTCTGGTTGGATCCAACTTCTATCCTTCTCTTCTGTTAAATGGTATGTGAAAACATAGGCAGGGGATAGAGACATTCTTACTTCCAGGTCAGAAAATCCTGATCATTCCCCAGCCATCTCAGAGTGTGTCTGTCTATGACAGACAAAGAAATATGAACACAATACAAGTACATCAGAGTGTTTTATCTTGTCAGATGCTAGCTCTTTTACTTCTGTAGCAATCCTAAAACTTAGTTGCTATTATTCTCATTTTGTCAGCGGGGACACTGAAAGTCAGCAGGATTTATCAGAATACACAGCTAGTAAAGATTAGAATTGGGGCTCTACCCCAGTCTTCTAGTGTTATCCCTAGAAAGAAAGTAGTGCAAGGCTACTGTTTACTTAGGTCTAAAATTTTCAGCACTTTTTTTGTACAGGGTATGTTTTATTGAGCAGAGAGAGGGTTGGAGCATAATAACGAAACCATACTGGACTGGACACCAAGATGAAAGTATGAAAGTACAAGTGTTGTATGGAACAGTTTCTAAGAATTCAAGATTGGTTTTTTATTTGGGGGACAGACTCTGTGGTGCTCAAGACATGCAAGGCCTGCCCCCCACCCACTGTATTATCTCTCCAGCCCAGAATTCAGTTAAGAAATTTTATATTATCCAACAATTTTAGATATAAGACAGTAAGTCAGGTTTTATCTGCAACTTCATCCATTTAGTCATTCAGAAAATATTTTATGGCCACATATTACTATCCTTCACTGTTCTAGGTGGGAAAATACACTAGTATAAATATCCTTAGGGTATTTATTAGTTAATGGGAAAGACCCCCCCCCCAAAATTCAATAAGATGACATATGAAATTTTAAGAAGTACCTAAAAGGGAACCTAGCTCCAGTGTGATAGTGGTTGTGGGGAGAAATGTTATTCTAAACATCTTAAAATCTAAAAGATGAACAAAATATTTATTTCAGGGACAGAAAAAAGACAAAATAATAATTTTCCAAACAAGTTATTCAGCTATTTTTAGTTAGAAAGAGGCCAACTAATGGCAATTGTTATTCATTTCCTCTCATAAAAGTATAAACTTTAAACCCCAGTCAGATGTCTATTATGTTTAGATTTAAATTTAAAAAATGCATGTACAGAAATGAAGAGGTGGACTAGAAGTTACATAGATATAGTGATCTGCAGCATTATGGAATGGTGTTAGGGTGCAATAATTTTGCAAGACCATAAATATTAACATTACTATAATAATTTAGCCTATATTTTTATAAATTATTTTGTTGATTGTTGGTGGGGGCCATACACAGATTTTCACAGTGTTTAGTTCTGGCTTTGTGCTCAGGGATCACTCCTGGCAGGTCATCTGAGGTGTCAGGAATCTAACTCCATGCAAAAGAGAAGTCCCCTACTTGATGTACTATTGCTTCGTTCCCCAGTGTATTGTAATAAACATTTTTAATGAAAAAAAATTCTCAGTCATACAATTTCTCTTTGATCAAATATCAAGAAAGTCCATGCATATATTTTAGAATAATTGCCTACAAGCGTAGTTTTTATACTTCAGTATTTTGGGGTAGAAAACAGTAATGTTTTATCGAATCCCAGAAATTAATTTAATATTACAGAAAACACAGATAATTATTTAATATAACAATAATTTTTATATGAGATGACATGAAAATTAAGAGATTAATGTAAATAGCACTATAGCACTGTCCATCCATTGTTCATCGATTTGCTGAACGGGCCCAGTAACGTCTCCATTATGAGACTTGTTGTTACTGTGTTTGGCATATCAAATACGTCACGGGTAGCTTGCCAGGTTTTGCCGTGCGGGCGAGATACTCTTGGTAGAATGCTGGGCTCTACGAGAGGGGTGGAGAAATCGAACTCAGGTCGGCCAACTTGGCTGCGTGCAAGGCAAATGCCCTACCGCTGTGTTATCGCTCCAGCCCTTAATGTAAATACATATTCTAAATCCCCTCCAAGGTTATAATCTCAGAGAGCAACTATGCGCTCCCAAACTACAGACCGCCATTTTGAGTTTAGCACAGAGAATATCACATCTGTGAGAAAACTAATTATCACTGCAAATATAATGCCTGGATTTATAGCCACCAGAATTTTTAGCACTGTTTTCAAACAACAAAGATGATTCTTGAAGCTATGGATTTGAGATTTACTCTCTGACACTCTCCTCATGCTTCAGGGCTTCATCCTTAAGAAGGTGTCTATATTCAGACTCTGAAAAGAAACATTGAGGCAAAATGAATATAGATTCAGTTTCTGACTTAACAAAGAAAATTCTGGGCACACTCGCAATCTATATGTAGGACAAGTGTATGGATTTCCATATCAAACCAACATACACACTAAAGAACAATTTTTCAAAACTAAAAGAGCTTGCAAATTGACCTCCTGGGAAAATTTTCAGGACCTAATTATTGTGCACATCATATATTTCATGAATAAATCAAAGGGCAATGGAATATTTTCAAACAAAAATCAGCTTCTCACAGTAAAAGCTTCTGAGACATGACATTTCAACTGACTCTCTACCTGATAGCAACAGAACAAACCAAGAGACCAGCAGAAATAAAGACACAATCTATAATGCTAACTCATCAGCAACACAGCTGCTCTTTTGGAGAAAGCCCCTTTGGTTAAGAAAATACTGTTTTCTTGGGAAGAGCTGGAAGATGATTATCAATAAAGGCAGACATGGGAAGACATATCTGTAGCCAGGCCACCTTCCTACAGGCTTAACAGACTCGATCAAGAGATAGCACTTGGGTAAGTTCTCATCACAGGTATAAATGAATTGAATATTCACTCATGGATCTTTCAAAGATGTACTGTTTTTGACATATGCATATGATTATGAGATTAAAGGCAAACAAACAGTAATAGAAATTATAGTCACTGCATCTCCTCAAAAGCTACCTAATTTGAGAATATGACTAGGAATGAGGCTATTTGAATCATCAAAAATACTCTAAGTTTGAATTTTTTCATTTAACAGTTTGTGACCTTGATATTTTATACAATGAGTTTTGCTTATTTGAACGTAAAATATGAATAACAATTGTATCTACCTAGTGTTACTACTGATAGAAAACTGTTTTCATGCTGTGGGGATTAATTTTAACTCAACGTCTTGTTTACAGCAGAGGTTAGAAAACTTTTTCTGTAAAGGGTCAGATAGGATATGTCATACTTCCGAGTCCATGTTGTTTCCCTAGCAACTGTGAAACCTGTCATTTTAGCTCCAAAGCAGTCTGAGACAGTACGTAAATGAGTGGGCATGACTCTGTCCCAGAGGCACTTTATTTACCAAAGCAGGGGGCTATATTATGCAATGGCTTATAGATATGCTTAGCGATAATATTTAAATAAACCTTAATGACACCAAAGACTTCACATTTTTTACAATATTCTACATTTTGTGCTAAGTGTTTCACATGGATCATTTTATTCACTTATAAGGTAGAAACTATTACAGTCCTTTTTGATAAGATTAAAGAGATCC
Source organism: Sorex fumeus (assembly GCF_029834395.1). Classification (NCBI taxonomy): domain Eukaryota; kingdom Metazoa; phylum Chordata; class Mammalia; order Eulipotyphla; family Soricidae; genus Sorex; species Sorex fumeus. The sequence goes on from NW_026606248.1 coordinate 4,594,537, forward strand.
GGACCCTTAAGGTAGCTTAAGTTACACAGGTAATGAATGTAGAAAGGAACAAGGATTCGAATTCAGGTCTTCATGCTTTAGCTTATTCTTCCTAGCCACTCACCCTCAGCTGCTACTACCAGCACCTTCCTTAGAATATTACTGTCAGGTGGAAATCAGTTTGTCGCTGAGGTTTAAGTAAAATGCTAGTATGGTTCAAGATTGAGAAAATGCATCCTCCATAATTATGATTAAGATCAGGCAGGTGGAAAATTTAGAATTTCACTTAGTTTTAACTTTGACTTAATCCATCAACATGTGGTTTTTCTGTGTATGTATCCCATATATAAATTATAATTCTCTGAATGTTGTAAAATTATTTTAAAGGAAATAAATGCATGTTGAGTTGATAAAGATTGATGATTGATCTGAATTGTTTAGGCCAACTGGAACTTAAAATATGATTCATTGTGAAACATACTCACTTGTAAAAAGAATAAATGAGATTTGAGTATTTGCTTAAATAGGTCAGGAGATAGTACAGGCATTACAGTAAGAATGAGCCCAATATGATTTTGATCCTAAGCATTGCCACACGATACCAACGCATTGCTGGGTACAGCCCTGGAGTCAACTAAGCACTGAAAGGGTCACCCAGGTAGTCTCTGGCAACATATGCCTACAAAAACTTCATCACAGCACTGAGAGTCCTGATCACCTGAGCACTTTTGGAAGCACTCCCATCACCACCTCATTCATCAAAATATATAGTAATAATGTTTGCCGAAGACTTTATTCATTGACCAGGATTTATTCAAGGGAAAATGATTTTTAATTATCATTCAAAATTTTTCAGAATGTAAGCAAAATTTTTTCTGTCTGTAGGAGGGGAAGCAATGTAGAACACAGTTTTTCCATATTCTTATTAATAGATATGTGTGCATTGTCTCATTTATCTTCAGGGGTTAAAACTCAGTAGGGTAGCCTTTGTTATTATCTGCATTTTATAGTTGAGAAACTTGAGGTTTTCATGGGGTCTGCAGCATAGTACAGTCAATGGGTACTGCTTGTCTTGCATGAAGCTGGCCCAAATTCTATCCCTGACACCCCATATTATCTACCTAGCACCACCAGTAGTGATCCCTGAATGCAAAGACACTAGTATGGCCTGAGTAATGCTACATGGTGCTCAAAACCAAAAAATAAAAAAACAGTGTTCTTAAATATGCAATGTGCAATGCTTTAAAATACTTAATGCCTTTACAAGGTATAAAAAACATATATGTACAATTGTATTTAAATGTATAATATGTACGCAGAGATTCTCATCTTTTAATTTGACCTCAATTTTACATTAACTTATTTGAGGAATATTCAAACATGCATTTGTGAAAAATGATGGATCTCAAACCTGGCCACTCATTTAAATCACTTGTATATGTATAGTACTTACCACAGAGCCTGATGCATAGAGAGCACTCAGTTATATTTGTCCTTAAGGTTAAACTGTTAAAAATGGTAAACTATAAGTCTAACTCTTTCAATGAATCTAATTAAGCAAGAAAAATTATTCCCAGTGGTCCTCGAAAATTATAAATCAGTCTATGTTGACTTTTCATTGATCTGAGAGTTGATTAAGCTTAGTTATTTACAGAATTATATGTATATACATATATATATATATATACGATATTTGAGTATTTGCTAAAATAGGTCAGGATATAGTACAGGTGTTACAGTAAAGATGAGGTCAATATGAGACATATATATATATATATGTATATATAGAGAGAAATAAAGAGAGACTATAGTCTCTCTATATATGTATACACATATACATACACACACACACACACACACATATATATATTCAGACTAAGAAAGCCTTTAGGTCAGGAATAACATCTGATCATTTACGTTCTTTTGGTTCAGTGACGACATGGAGGAGTAGTATAATATGTAGTCACTGAGCTGATCCAAATGCACATTAGGTTGGCCAGTCAGAATATATGATTTTTATTAAGTATATTTTATAAAATCAGTTTAGAATTTATAAGGAAATATTAATTTAAAGTTCTGATAGATATTACCTTATCATAAGACTGTCTAGAACAGGATACATGGCAGTATCCGGCTCCATATGGAGCAAAAAGAGCTACTGCCTTCAGTGACAAAAGCTCATCATTTTCAAGCAAAGTGAAAACACAGAGGGCAAGAAAGCTGTTTTTGCTTTGGAGAACTACAATTCAGGGGAGCACTAAAAATATCTTTAGGGGCATGTCAAAGGAGGAACTGCTACAAAGATTTGTTCTTTATTAGATCAGAGAAATTTATCCCCAATGCAACAGTTCTGTAATGTGATTAGCCTAAGGAGAGTCAAAGGTGCCATCTCCAAGAGAGAAGGCTGGTTGGAGACAATACTTTTCTTTTACTTTTTTTTTTATTTTGTTGGATCAGGCGATAAGAAGAGTTGAAAGTAATGTGACCCATAAAGAACATGTTGAGGCAAAGCTCCTGAGATCATTGAGATAACATTAAGAGACAGCTGGAGTTTCTCACAGGCGTGGGGTCATTCATCTCACAAGAACACATAAGAAGTTACTTAACAACCAAGAAACCTGGAAGTAAGATTTCTAGCAATACAACAGCATCAGGTGAAAGATTTGTATGATGCTGGCATGTTGTGGCAACTTTTAGAAACAGATGGTGTGAAGTCAAAAAATATGAAATCAATTGTAGGAGTTTTAAATAGTTTTTGTCATCAGGACATACTGAATTCCAGGGTACCCAAAGAACAGTATTTATCAAAACAGTATTTATTAAATAAATTAATTAATTAAAATAAATACTATTCTGTTACAATTTTTACAAAAAGTGAACTTATATTTTTCTTTCTATTTTGCACTTTATCATACACAGTTAGGATATTTTTCTTCTTATAGTGCATTTAGGTTACAGTACAGACTCAGCTGAGAGTGGATTATCTCCTAAGAACCATTCCCTCTCACTTCTTTCTCTTTTCACAGACACATCCCTCTTACTGGTCTGTCCTATCCATATATTTATAGCACTGTAGCACTGTCCTCTCATTGTTCATTGATTTGTTCGAGCGGGCCCAGTAACATTGTCAGACTTGTTACTGTGTTTGGCATATTGAATATGTCATGGGTAGTTTGCCAGGCTTTGCTGAGCAGGCAAGATACTCTCAGTAGCTTGCCGTGCTCTCAGAGAGGGGCAGAGGAATCGAACCTGGGCCGACCGAGTCGGCCACATGCAAGGCAAATGCCTTACCCGTTGTGCTATTGCTCCAGCCCATATATTTATAATTCAAACAAATATATTTTCAAACATGACTTTTGTCACCTTGTTTTATTGATTGGTCAGAATTAAGGAATTAATTGGCCAAAAGGGAATTTGAATTTCCTGATTCTTCCTGGTTGTTCTTTTGTATAGGTGGACCTAATCATAGAAACTATGAACAATTGTTTCATGTGGATTGAAAAGCAGAGAAAGCCAGTTTTCAGAGCAGAGAAGTGCAGAGAGGAAAGTGCCCTCATCTTTGGTCTATTTATGAGACTTCAGTGAATTTCTATCCTCGTGTCCAAGAAGACACTGCATATCCTTAAACTAGATTTCCTTTTTGTGTTTTATTCTTTCTTAAGTGGGTTTCTTTCCCCATCAAACATCCCGAACAGATACAGAAATGGGCTCTTGTTTGCAAAATCCATTCGCCTTTCTTGTGAAAGAAGGTCCTAACAAAATGAATGTTTGCTAGGCAAAATGACCCAAGTTTTCAGTTTGAATGCTGATAAGCATTTTTCACACATTGGAGTTAGCTTTGAAAATCTGGTCTCAAATTAAGATTGGCATATCTGGTCTTCCAGATGGTGATTGATATCTTTATATAAAATGAAATGACTTCTGTCTCTTATGGTAGCTCTGACATAAAAAATCTATTACATTGCCTGAGTGTGCTGGTAACTGCTGAGTAAAATATGCTTGAAAGCTTCTGTTCTCAGGGTGGAAAACAGAACAGGTATGAAGACTGTGGCTGAATAGAAAATGCAGATGGGATATAGTGTAGAAGAAAAATAATATAGTGAATTTAAGTGTCTTCATGCTAGATTTTTTTGTTGTTGTTGTTTCATTTTAAATAGCTTGAGCCTATCTCCCTGAACCTTTTTTTAGGTGAAGCTAAAAAAAAATGTTGTAAATAAAGCAGCATACCTTTAAAGTTAATGTATACTCATTAACTCTAAATACTGCTATTACTTCTGTGAAGAAGAGTAATACTTCAGTACACATAGCTGTCACTTTAGTTGGTATCAGACATTAAGCAAACACAATAGAGAATCAAACTTCTTAGTTTTTGGAGAACCCTAACAAGGCAAGCTCCCGTTTGAATAGGCAATGGTCTCTGTGATCATTTTAAATGTAGCATCCTATAGTTAACAAATGGCACTGGAAGTAAGTGACTCAAAATTGGAAAAAAATCGGGTCAGCGATATTGTACAGGGGATAAGGACCTTTCCATATGGTGAACTATGATTTGATCCAGGGCATTGCACATGGCCTTCTGAGAACATCAGGTGGGATTCCTTAGCACAGGCAGAGCTTCTGAGCACCATTAAATCTGGCCAAAAAATAAAATTAAATGGAAATAAAAGAAAATTTGAAAAATAATGTTAACTGTGAACTTTACACATTTAGTTATGGACCAGCTTATGTCTCCTCTTTCACATCAGGCATTAGAGCCAAGTAACTTTTTTCCATCTCCAATGGGAGATTTTTCCAGGAATAGTGTGAGATCATGTATACTTTCTTTATAACCTTTTAAAAATATTCTAAAAGCTTTATGTTTTCTATAAGATTCTTGGGATTGGTGCCTTGTTGAAATATTTCCAATTTGTCTCCACGCCTTGAAGAAATCATTGATTTCTTCAGTGTTAGACTGGTTATTTTTAAATTAATTGGTTGTGCTATTTTGTTTGATTTATTCAACCTTTATTATATGAAGGGCTTTGAAGTTTCTTTCCTAGATTGTGTTTTACTAGTTGAGCATTCATTTGCTTTTGACAAGGTTATGCTTACTGTGTCCTGAAATTTCTTTACCCTAGAATATTGTTTCACCTGCCAGTTCTATATTAGACTATTTGTCACATGATTAGGAATTAGTAAAAATGGCCCTTGAGCACATCCTTGGAGGAGTCCCAAAGATTGGTAGTCTATCTCTGAACCCACCTGGCTCTCTTCATCAAAGTGCTCATTAACTCAGTTTGGGCTTCCATGCTGTCAACTTCTGGAATTGATTATTCTCCATTAGAGCCTGGATCAGCTTCAATGACAGTCTTGGTCTTTACTTGCATGCACATTTTCATCAATTACTGAGACATCAAACACTGTCCTCCCGTTGTTCATCGATTTGCTTGAGTGGACCCAGTAACGTCTCCATTTTGAGACTTGTTGGTACATCTTGGTAGGTCTCGGTAGCTTGCTGGGTCTCCGAGAAGGGTGGAGGAATCAAACCCGGCTTGGCCGGGCTTGCTGTGCGCAAGGCAAAGGCCCTATCGTTGTGCTGTCAGGCTGGAGCTATAGCATTGGGCTGGTGCTATAGCACAACAGTAGGGTGGTTGCCTTACAGCAGTCAACATGGCCTACCCGAGTTTGATTGCTCCGCCCCTCTCGGAGAGCCTGGCAAGCTACCGAGAGTATTTCGCCCGCATGGCAGAGCCTGGCAAGCTACCCATGACATATTCGATATGCCAAACACAGTATCAATTGTCACAGTGGAGACGTTACTGGGCCCGCTAGAGCAAATCAATGAACAGTGGGAGGACAGTGACAGTGACTGAGCTATCATACTACCAGTGGGGTCGAGTGGCCCCAAATAGTTCAGGTTATGTTCTTCCTCTGGATTGCCAGATCGCAAACATGTCAACGATAATAATGCTGTTCAGATTACAGAAATGGACAATGACCATTTTAATTTCCAAAACAAACAATTGAACCCTAATGTCAATGTTTCCTCTAATTGGTTATTTTAAATCTATGGGGTCTTCAGTAGCATAAATATTTATCTTATGATTTGGATATAAATGAAAGAGAGACTTTTTTTGATTAAATATCTTCTTGTGATACAATGCAAAGCTGTATCATCCTCAAAATACAACTACATTAAGTATTTCACTACCTTGAGGTTTTCAAAAGTTTTGATTATCAATACTATTTCACGCAAAATCTAGATTTATAAATTTTCTGAACACTATCAGAAGAACACCTGGAAACAATAGAATAATTTGCTGGTACTAAATGCTGAGTGCTAGTCTCTCAAATATTAAAATAACAAGGGCTTACCCATTTATGAAAGTCTCCTCCACCTCTTCTATCACCACATTTAGCACTTAGATTACTTTTAAGTTTTCGCTATCCTGTATTCAGTTAATGTTGCAAGATCTGAACTAAGTGATTTTAAGCACTTTGGTTTTTATAAAATTTCTCAGAAATATTATCTGCAATTTACCAGTAAAGAAACAAAGCCTCACATAAGTTTTGATCATAATCAAAATAGCCTCATGCTTATTTGTATTGTTATTAATGGGGAGAGGAAATTGAAATATATTCTTTTGAGAGAAATGTTAGTAAGGAAAACATACGCCTAACTTCCTGCTCTTATTGATGCTGTTTCTTCCATGAGATTATTATGATATTTAGAATGAAAAGCAACCAGCTAGCTAAGCAAACAACTGAAAAACCAACCAAAGGAGATGTGGGAGAAAAAGTCGTGTCCAGGAAGTTTATACCTTAAGTACTTCGGAAGTTTATACCTTAAGTACTTTGATTCCAGCAGAAAATTCACCTCATGATAACACAAGCTTGACAAAATTTTTTTTCCCACCACTGACCCACACTACCCTGTTTAATCATTGACTAGAAATTTGAGTGGACTTGCAGGTGCTCTTAGATATTGTCTAAGGGAAATTGATTTATTGTGTAAGAATACTTTCTAAACATTCTTAGCCACATCCCAAGAACTTCAAAACTCAACAGGTGATCAATGATATCTAGACAATTAAAAAAATAAACAAAAATAAAATAAGGCATGAATTTCAACAAAGAATAGCAATTTTCTAAATTTTAAGAATACATTTGTGGTTCTGGGGTGGAGTGATAGCATAGCGGACATCATGTTTGCCTTGTATGTGGCCGACATGGGTTTGATTCCTCCACTCCTCTCGTAGAGTCCAACAAGCTACCAAGAGTATCCCACCCGCATGGCAGAGCCTGGCAAGCTACCCGTGGCATATTCAATATGCCAAAAACAGTAACAACAAGTCTCACGATGGAGTCATTACTGGTGCCAGCTTGAGCAAATTGATGAACAACGGGAGGACAGTACTACAGGGCAGTGCTATATTTATGGTTCTAATGTGTAGTTTTATAAATAAAACTTTGAAATATTATAAAATGAGACAAACTTAATAGCTTTTCGATACACTTTGATTTTTTTCCATGTGTTAAAACAATTATTTTATCATCATGCTTGGAATATTTATTTCTTTAAGTCGTTAAATTAGGTTTGGTTGTTTGTTTTTTTTTTCTTTTGTTTTTTGTGTAACACTTATCTATGCTCAGAGATTACTCCTAGAAGGGCTAAGGGGACCGTATGAGGTACCAGAGATCAAACACAGATCAATTGTGAGCAAAACAAGTGCCCTACCTGCTGAACTATCTCTCTGGCTTCACTTTTATATATGAAATAAAAGCTTATCTATTTTCATCACTTTGGTTATATTCAGTCTGCAAAATGAGTTTTTATTGGTGCTCTTAAAACTTAAAACTAAAAACAACTTAAAACAAATATTTATTCTGCAATTATGTCTTGAGATAAAAATCAAAGCATATGTGTGGCCTTATTTTTCATTTTATTTTTTAAGGTAGTATTTTTTTATCTCCTCCCCCCACCTTTTCTAAGGTATAGCACTTTCAAATATTTTCAGAAGAATTTGGATTTGTTACTAATAAAAATTCTGGAAATCTAGAAATGGTAGCTCTTGCTATTATTTGGAGAAACAATGCAAGAGGCAAAGACAAGTTATATTGAGAGTGAAAACAATGTGAGAGTGAGTGATGAGTTATGAGACATCCCTGTAGCACTGTCTGTAGCACTGTCCTCCCATTGTTCATTGATTTGCTCGAGTGGGCCCAGTAACGTCTCCATTTTGAGACTTGTCGTTACTGTGGTTGGCATATCGAATACGTCATGGGTAGCTTGCCAGGCTTTGCCGTGTGGGCGAGATACTCTCTCAGTGGCTTGCCAGGCTCTCCGAGAGGCGGAGGAATCGAAGCCTGCTCAGCCAGGCTGGCTGCACGCAAGGCAAATACTCTACTGCTGTTCTATCGCTCCAGTCCTAAAAATATGAACATCCCTAAAAATATGAAAATATTGGGACATTATTTGACAAAATAATATTATTTTCATATTGGGACAAATATGGAAATATGAACATCCATAAAAATATGAAAAATTGGGACATCCCTAAAACTGTGAAAATTTAAATGGAACAGGAGATACAAAAATTGAATTAGATAAAAGAGAAAGATCAGAAAGAAATAACAGAACAATATTATCTCTGAACTATGACTACAGTTGCCTTATAACCAATGGAGTAAAGGAGCTGACAGATAGCATCAGTTTTTACTTTTGGGTGTTTGAATTTATATCAGTAATATGTACATCCTCAACATTGACTGCTGGATTAACAATTTAATCACCCTAAAACTTGTATAGTGGAATTTTTGTTTGATGTGTGAGTTGTGAATCCATATGCATGCTACATAGAGATCCCAGAATGTCTTTTTATTGACTTCTATAATATTTGAATTACAAAACTTTTTTAAAGTAAGGATTTTGTTATTAAAATTATATTAGAATACCAGAAATTCTTATCAAGCCATAAGTTAACTATAAAAAGATTATATGAAGATATACAGATGTCTGTATATAAAATAATAATATATTTTTCCCCTCCTACAAAACTTTCCATCATACACTTGTCCTAAGTATACCATGAAAATATTCAAAAGAAAAATAACGAAAAAGTAATAAGTAATAAGAATAATGGTGAATTTATTAATTAATAATAGACTTGTGTGATGGTATCTTGCTTATCAATAGTAACTATACATAGATTTGTCAGCAATTTCACTTTAATTGTTTGTGAAGGTAAATTAAAAAGATAATAGACGTATAGGAGAAATGATTTTTGTTCTGTGTTTTTCTTTTTACTTTTACCTGAGCAAATAAGTTAATCTAAACAATATGTCAAAAAAGTAAAGTGAAGAATAGGAAAGGCATTTTTAAAATTTTGAAATTTCATACAAACTACATAAAAATCTCAATGCAGACTCAATTTCCTTGTCAGTTTGACATTCTATCAGATCATAAGGTACTTTTGTTGATATTTTTTGTTAACAGAGTTTTCTCCTATTGGACTGTGAGCTTTATTGGCCATAGAGTGGAAGGGTTTTAATTCCCACTAGAAACTATTTATAGTATAGTACTGAAATCATTGGTACTTGTGACCCAAATTTAACCTCTCACATAGAATTTAGAAATATCTACTTTTCATTTCATTTCATTTCATCATCCTGTTATTCGTCGATTGCCTCGAGCAGGCCCCAGTAACGTCTCTTTCATCCTAGCCCTGAGATTATATTCAAGGCTATTTAGGAGAATGAGACCCATCATTGTTACTGGTATCTGGCATATTTGGTACGCCACGGGGAGTTTGCCAGACTCTGCCCTGTGGGCAGGCTACATCTACTTATTTTGCTTATTATTTCAAATTCTACAATGCTCAGTGCTTCCCATGACAAAATGGTTATTGATAAAGAAAAAACTGTATGCAATCGATTTGTTTAATTTTCTACATTTATTTGAATAAGAGCTTTTAAAAGACAATGGTGAAGTTTAATATAGTTTTAAAGGTTGCCCTGGTTGGCTATTTTATTTTGATTTTTGGCCACACTGATGGTGCTCAGGGCTACTCCTGACTCCATGCTCAAAGATCACTCCTGGTGGTCTCGGAGGACCATATAGGTCTGGGGAATCTAAGAACTCTAGTCAGCTGTGTATAGGGCAAGCCAACTGTTACTCTGACTCAGTATCCAGATTGTTGTTTCTTGGGGGAAGAACTTTGCATATTTTTCCTAGGGAGATGTAGAAAACATAAAATTCCAGGCACTAAACAGCAGATTTTCATGTCTATTTGCATGTGGGGCATCTTATATTTCATTGCAATTTTAGAGAATGACTAGAGATTGAAATGAATGCAATGAAATTGTATACATAAAATATCACATTTAAATTCTTTGCTTTACAATAGGCAGCAGTTAAATTAGTTGTTAATGTTGAACTTTAGAAAGTAGGTAAAGGAACGAACATGATAGCCTCTTAGTACTGTATTGCAAACCGTAATGACCAAAAGGAGAGAGAGAGGCAAAAAGTGCAGGCTGGAATTGTGGTGGGAAGGAAACTAGGGACATTGGTGGTGGGAAATGTACTCTGATGGAGGGACGGGTGTTGGAACACTGTATGACCGAAACCTACCCATGAAAAGCTTTGTAACTGTGTCTCATGATGATTCAATTAAAAAACAAAACAAAACAAAATACAGAGCCACTTGCTCCCATTCAAGTAGTTGTCTCTCTCTCTCTCTATCTCTCTCTCTCTCTTTTTCTGTCTCTCTCTCTTTTTTTTGCCTCAAGCCTTATTAGACTCTCAATCCTCTCCTTATCTGTACTTGCAAGTGAAACTACCTATGGCATTTTGTAACAAGAGAAAAAGTAAATCTAAAGTGTTCTGAGGACATAGACCACAGGTTTCCAACATTATGGCCTCCGTGCTTGCCATTGATTTGTCCAGAACATGTTTTTCTTTCCCTCAAGATGGAGGAAAATCATGTAACTATGATGGACTGTGCAAGGTGTTTCTAGACAAAAATGTAAGATTCACTGTGGCCTGATTTTTCATATTTTGACCCATTTTAATTTTACCTTTGCAACATTTATAAACCTTAAAAATATGTTGAACACTAAGACAACTGTACCAAAGGGCAGAATGTTCAAGCAAAGGGACTTCTAAATTGATTGAGTTTACTAATGTGTCACTAGTCATTTATAAGAAATGTGCATTCCAAAGAGGGAACTAGAATTAGGTTTCAAAAGACATTTGTGCTAAACATAGCCACATAAAGCTTGTTTGGGACTTGAATCTCCAAGGGCTGACACTATTTTAAATGCTTTAGATGTTATAATTTACCTAATACTGACAAATCTATGTAGTATAATCTAATATGATTTAATGTAGATTAATGTCCTTACTATTTCACTTTTTAAGAAGTGAAGAATTTAAGGTTAACTTAGAAAAGGAAAATGTGAACCGTCAGTTCTAGATTTGACTGAGTCAAGATAAATGACTAGTGTTATGATTTCTGTTTTTTTTATCCTAAATCTTGTCTCTAACAATAATAGAATCACTTTATTGAATACACTTTATTCATCAGGCCCTTATCATTATCGATTATTTCATTTAATCTCAAATTTCAGATAAGCACTATTATTCATATTGATCTACAAAAGAGAAACTGTAATTTTAGAGACATTAAGAAAATTGCTTAAAATTTTAAGTTTGGTTTGAATGACTGCAATATGAAACTAACATTTTAAAACTCATATATTAAGACCTTACTATTAGGAAATACATCTGTCCTCATTATATTATATAAATCTTCACATATATACTCAATGTAGTTCCTATTCCCCTTTCAAATGTTTCTGCTTAAGGAGAATCATTTTGTAATGGTTTGAAATCAGAGACTTCTTATAAGGATGCTAAACAAAGGGTTTAAGTTTATGCATTTAACACCAGTGTCAGTGCCTTTCAACCTTCTGGAAGAAAAGATTCAAATCACTTCACTTTATGCTTAACTTCACTGCGTAGTTCTCTATCAGTATCAGAAACCACTGCAAAACAGAAACTAAAAAAAAAGAAACTCTTTTAATTTGAATGCCCTGTCTTTTCGATACTCTTGGTCAACATCCTTCCTTATGCTACCCCTCCTATGGGGAAAATGTTTCTTACATTGCATGGGGTAAGTCATAAGACAATGCATAGGAACAGCTATGTATAGTGTTTGTGTTGCTTAATATATGCTAGCTGTTATAAAGCTAGGCTGGAGTGATAGCATAGCGGATAGGGCATTTGCCTTGCACGCAGCTGACCCGGTTTGATTTCTCCGTCCCTCTCGGACAGCCAGGCAAGCTACCGAAGATATCCTTCCCACACGGCAGAGCCTGGCAAGCTCCCCTTGGCGTATTTCACCATCTCTATCATCCTGTTTTTCCTCAATTGCCTTGAGCAGGCACCAGTAATGTCTCCTTCATCCTAGCCCTGAGATTTTGAAAAGTGTCATATTTAAGGTTCTTTCAGGGTTAGGAGAATGAGACATATCATTGGTACTGGTATTTGGCATATTGGATACGCTATGGGGAGTTTGCCAGATTCTGCCATTTGGGCAGGTTACATTCGGTAGCCTGTCAGGTTGTCCAAAGTAAGAACAAGATAATATAATGTCTCCATCTTGGCCGTTGATGGGATTACCTGGCGCTGGGGGCAGTTGTTGGGTGTGACCCCTGCCTACTAGAAGATGAAGGATCTGGGTGGAGGATGTTCAGCCCCAATCCGAGCAGGCTTGGAGATCTCAAACCCGGGACCCGCATGCCTGTGTTCCTCTGCCGGTTCCTTCACGCATGTGGAGAGTAGTCTCAGCATGGTTGTGGTTGGTTCTGGAGGTCTTCAGCTGCTGGGGCTCTGCTTGGGGCAGGGAGGGAAACTCAACCCACCACCTTCTAAGGGGCCCCAGTGAGAACAGCCAGGCCAGGGGGCAGGAGACTCTGCTAGTAGTAACTGAAAATTAACTAAGTTCAATGTCTGTTTTCTGGCAGTTACAAAGAGAAACAGAAAAGACATTTGCATACGGTGAGATGCACAACCATCGTCTTGAGGATGAAAGACTGTAAGCAACATTCAGATGCATCAGTCAAGAGAGGATGAGTTCACTGGGAAAGTGGTGTATTTAATATGCCAAAAACAGTAACAAGAAGTCTCATAATGGAGACTTTATTAGTGCCCACTTGAGCAAATCGATGAACAATGGGAGGACAGTGCTACAGATAGTGCTATAAAGATAACTGTAATTGTTACTATTTTCTCATTTCAATCTCCCAGTAGTCATTTAACTTCATAGTAGTTTTATAGTACTACTATAGTAGTAGTTTCTCAAAGTTAAGTGCATCAATCGACTTGACTGACAAGTTGACTGTACCAAAATGAAGCTTCAATGTAGCAGAGATTTCAGTCAGCACTAATTTTCCTATTTAATCTTTGTTACATTCCTAATATTTTGTGGGTCTGAATTTCTTATCTATAGACTGAGGATAAAAGTTACACTTGTATCTACCTGATGATGAGTGAAGAGCACTTTTTCACATACCTCTTGAGGATATTTATGTAATTGCAACAGTAGTCACAGTAACTAAGATATGGAAACAACCCAAATGCCCAAGAACAGATTACTGGATAAAGGAATTATAGTGTGAGCACTTTATTCAAGTGTGCAAGCACTACAGACAAGTATGTGTGGCCATTGCAATAACAGAAGGAATTTAAGGAGAGAGATAAAGAAATAGAATAGTTTAAAATTAATTTTGCCTCTTGAAGTTAAAACAAAAGTATAGTGAACACTTTTTATAGAAATATAGGCTTCCCTAGAAACTCAGTGTTTTTTTTTATTATTTTGTTCCTATTCAATTAAAACTTTGCCCCAAATACTTCTTGAAGGTGCTCTTCTGGCCGTCTTATAACTTATTCTGTGAAATTTGGGGGATATGCCTCTTGATTCAATTAGAGCAACGAGGCTATGGAATATAATCAATTTCCATGAATGTTGTTTTCAATATTCTGTATTAGGAATTACTAAAAATTCATGAGTTATATGCCCCCTCCCTCTAAACTTAGCAAATAAAATCTAGTGCCCAGGAATGTCTATTTCAAACAAACGCTATAAGACATTCTGCTAACTGAATTCTCTGATCTAACTGTTGACATAGAATAGAAGTGGGAGATAGCATCAAGGTCTCCAGTTATACTTCCCATTTCACTTTCTGCCATTAGCCTTTGCTCCACTGAGTAAAGCTCTCAACATTTCTCCATGAGAAATTACTCTCAAGCACACTACAAACTTCTTTCCTATTATCTAACTTCTAGTCATGCTTTCCTACAATCCAAATTCATCAATTGGAAACAATTTCTATGGCATGTTGAACAAAGCAGAGACAATGCAACCCCTTATTTTCTATAGAGCAGAAGAAAGGAGTAAACTTTCACATTGGCACTATTATAACCTTAAGGTATACGGTGAAATTACCTGCCTGCATCTTTGTTGGGTACCCCTAAGAAGAAAAAAAGCTTAACTACTTTCCCTTAGGTCTTGATGGAGAATTTCATTGGTTATTCTTGGCAATGAAGTGAGAACCGATGATTTTAAAAGAACCAGCATAGGACTTCTGACGAAAATTAGCCTAGTCATTTTTAAAAGTAATGATTTTTTGTGTTTATATATTCTTAAAATTATGTTTCTCAAAAAAAGAATTGAAGTAAGGATTATTTGGGGTGGGGATAGGGAATGGGTGATTGCTCTATGTAGGACATATTTCCATGCTCTAGTTATAATGCTTTCATGAGAAAAGTCAATTTGTTTCTCTTTGGATTTGTTTTTTGATAAAGAGAGAAAAATATTATCAACCTCATAAAATTTATGAGTACAGATTGATTTTAATTGGGTAATTTCTATTCCCTAATTCTTGAAACTCAAGTAAATTTTTTCCTGTGAAATGGGGACAATAAGATATATCTCGGTTTTATCACATAACAAATTAATGAAATGAAATTATATATATAAAATCATGATTCCTTTGGGTTACAAATAATATGCATTTATAGAGGGTTGGTGTGTTCCTTTTCTCTTTTATGTCTTACTCAGGTCTGTTGCGTGAAATAGCAACTTAATCCTCTTTATTTTTGCTGAAGTCTTAGTGAAAACTATCAGTGGATACTCACTGATTATCTAAATATTACAATTACTTAAGGATTATCGTGAGTTCAGTTACTCATCAGATATTAGAATTAATTTGATTTTACAGCAATACTTTATTTTATTTTATTAACTCAATTGATAGTGTGACATACTTTCCTCCATCATTATAATAGATTATAATTACATTATCATTTTATTACTACATATTATGTAATCATATATGATTCATTATATATTCCATATATGATATAAAATATTTTATAAAATATAAAATAATTATATATTAGATTAAAATAATTGTACTAATAACACTGTAAATATTTATTTCTTGTGAACATTAAACATTGATATAAATACCCCTCACCAGCAGCCTAGAACGTTCAATAAATAAAAACATATCAATAAGTTTAAATTTTCATTAAAATACCACAAAATTTTTTTCATGGTTGCAATATACTGTCAACATACTAATGTATAGCATAGTAATTTCTACTTTAGCATAAAATCTAAGCATTTCCATATGAGTCACTGATTTTAGCATTGTTGTGCCTTTATATAAGGCCAAGCTGTGAATTTAAATAGTAGCATATGTCATAGTTTGTGTACAGACAGTTCTTCAAATGACTAACTATGGCAACATTAGTGATACCAATTTAAAATGTTCAACCTGCTGAGTCAACATTTGTCATTTTACAAATCTATACAAAGCAACTCCAATTTGCCTTAGTGTCTACTTTCTGAGTAAATAATAAGGCAAATTTTATTGGGTTCCTTTTATCCATGATTCCCTTATCTATAATTTTGAGTTAATGAAAAATATATTTGGAATCTTAATCTGGTAAGAAAACCTGAATGAACTCTTACAACAGTAGCACTGGGCTACCATGATGTATATCATGTCATATATTATAACCGTGACGAGGCAAACAGCTTTTCAGAGGATAAGTACGTATGCTCTACTAAGCATTTAAAATGATAACCATAAAAGCCTTGCATGTGTTAAAGTGGTTGCTTAAAAAAGTTGTTATTAGTGGTGCAGTCAAAGAATTATTCGGATGTATAGATCTCCATGAGAACCTATAGGATAAACATTCTCTGCAAAATCACCATGACTTTGAGCATTAGGAGGCATGGAATTGAAGAATTATTGAAGTTGATTATTTACTCTTATTATTCAAGGGGCAAATCTGTAGTACTTTTGCAATCATAACTGTGAATACTAAAGAGACATGAACTGAATTCTGATAAGTAAAAATCAGTGTTTATAAAAACATGCACAGTTACCCAGGAGAATGCCAAACTCACTAGCCCTCTTGATAACCAATTTTTTTAAAGGGAGTAATAGCTTGAATTTTCTTACACAACTTATGCAAGTTAATATGTCTTCTATTGTTTCCCTACTAATATAATCTATAAGATGGTGGTTATTTGATGGTAACTTTGCTTTGACACAGAAGCAAAGTTCAATACCAGTCAGGGATTAGTAATTTAAGAAGGTACATTCTGATGGTTATATTACTTCCTTGTTTCTCTTATCACAAGTTGCCAGAAACTTGAAGTTTTAAATGAATACAAATTATTTTTTACAGTTCAGTAGATCAGAAGCCTGCATTGCACTGGGTTAAAATCAGTGTGTCAGAAAGGGTATATTCGCTCTTGAATCCTCTGCAGGAGAATATGTTTTCATGCTTATTCTCTTACAACAGTGGGACAGCCACAGCATTTTTTCCTGATAAAAATGAATTTAAGAATTTTACCTTCATCATAGAAGATAGTGTAAGAACATATACAAAATATGTGACTATAAAAGGTAATCTCTCCCTGGAGAAATTCATAATTGATATGAGTCTGGTTTGAAATGATGACATCCAGATTTGTGAAAGAAGACTTCTTGTTAAAAGTGGTGAGGTTAGTTATATTTAAGTGATTATTAATCCACAATGTGACAGAAGAGAATGTTCAATTCATCCCAGTACAAAATGTACATATCTTGTAAGCAGAATTAAAGGTAAAGTAAGAGCTGGATGCAGTTAATTATTCCAAAGGCTTTAATGGACATTAACAGCATAAACCAGAGGGGCGGACTATGTACTGTGTTCTCAATTAAACTATTCTGAGTTTTCCACATTTACTATTCATTCACGATTTATAACATAAACCATAACAATATAATTAATGTAAACCTCTGCGATCTTAGATCTGTGAGTTTGATTTTAAAGTATGGGCATCATTCACTATGATGACTTCAGTTATGGGGGCAGAAAGTTGACTGAGATGGGGGGCAGATATGGATTATTATGAACAACTGTTGGGTCAGTTTAAGTTGTGGGGAAATCATGGAATATCCATATGGTGACCCAATTTTTAAGTATTTGAAAGGAACCAGCATTTTCTATAGAGTTTAAGAACAGTCACCAGTTTCTACTTGTAAATTCTCCAGTAAATTCTTTAATCCTCTAAGGTGCCTTTTTCTTATCTGTAGAGAGGATAAAATTGAGATAATGCCTCAGATTTATTTAAATGTTAACAAGCTACTTTACGTAAATAACTTATGATAGAATGTGATATTTTTATGTTCTCTAAAATTTTGGTCATTTTTCATGTTATAATTATAACTATTTTCTCAATATGAAGGCAGCACTGTGGCACTATAGCACCGTCCTCCCGTTGTTCATCAATTTTGCTCAAGTGGGCACCAGTAACGTCTCCATTGTGAGACTTGTTACTGTTTTTGGCATACCAAATACGTCACAGTTAGCTAGCCAGGCTTTGCGGTGTGGGTGCAATACTCTCGGTAGCTTGCTGGGCTGTCTGAGAGGGGTGGAGGAATCAAACCAGGGTCGACCCAGGTTGGCTGCATGCAAGGCAAGTGCACTACCCATTGTGCTATCGCTCCAGCCCAATATGTACCATTGTAGCACTGTCGCTCTGTCCTCCCGTTGTTCATCAATTTGTTCAAGCAGGCCCAGTAATGTCACCATTGTGAGACTTGTTACTGTGTTTGGCATACCAAATATGTCACAGGTAGCTTGCCAGGCTTTGCCGTGAGGGTGAGATACTCTCAGTAGCTTGCTGGGCTCTTGGTAGCTTGCCCAATATGAAGGTATCAAAATATATTTAGGACATAAAATTAGGAAAAAGTAAGATATAAAATTGGAATGACTCCATTACTTTATAGAAATGTAATTATATCTCTCAAAATTACATGTACAAAAATCTCATAAAAATATAGGAAAATGTTTGAATATTCACAATCAAAACTGCTAACAATAATTCTAGAGATACATATATCTTACTTGAGCTTTATTTCTATGATAACAGTATACATTTTTATTGAACGCTTGCTCCGAACATGCAACTCAAACAATCCCATGCTAAGACAATCTATTTAATTAGCACATAATTCTTTTGTAAAAATATCCACAAAACAAGCCATCTTATAAAGTGAATCCCATTATTTGTGTACAATATTTGGAGGCTTTCATAATGGGATATCATTCTGTCTTCATTAAAAGCAAAAATCCTTATCCAGCTTCCAAGATTCAAAAACTAAAATAAAATGGGTCACTTCTTCATAATTCTTTGGGATATTAAATAAATGCAACTGGGAATCCACAAGTACAAAGAACATTTATATCTCCAGTGGAAATGAAATGGTCTCTGGCCATTCTACTCGTAAGCAGCTTTTTGCACGCCAAACACTCATCAGAATGCTTGGGAAAAAGGCAATTTCCAAAAGACATTTTCTTCCTGTGTTCGATCTCAGTAGCACATTTTTAACTAACCAATTGTTTAGCTGATGAGAGTTTTCTACCTGGCTGGCTTAGCCGAAGAACATACTGTCTATTGAAGTGAGAAGTAACTACATTACTTCAGTAGAAGGGTTGGACATTTCCACAAAGAAGTAAATAAAGAGTATCCAAACTTTTCAAAGACTTAATACCAAAAAATTATGAATGTGTGATGTGTTTTTGTCTTCCATATAGTCCTAGTTATATTTCTTAAAAGAAATATCTTTCAAATAATATCATTGAACAGAGACATCTATTATAATAAGAATGATAACAGACGTGTACATATTAAGTGTCTGTCATGAATAAGAAAACTGCTTCACCAGCCTCAAAAGATGTAGTTCTGTTCAAATAGGGAAATGTTTACTTAATCCTATGTATCATCATTTAGTGGTTTTTCATTACCAGTCTACTAGACTGGTGCCAGTCTTTAAGTATAGAAAGGTTGAAAATCTTAGTAATATCTGCAGACTATGTACTACAATGCCATGTAGTACATGTGCTGGTCCTCACACATTAAAAGTTGGAGAATTCTGTTCTTTGTAATTCTGGGAGACACAGAAGAAACAAATGGTGCATTCTTGTCTACTAAGGAAGGAGTGATATATGTTTGGCATCTTTATCTCTGTATAAGACCCAGTGACACCATTCTTAAAGAATTTTTTCACTGTCTTATAAAAATGGTTTGTAGGCTGTGATGACAGTGGTAAAGCAATTGCTGCTTGAAGACTTGGATTCACATTCTAGCTCCGTCAATTTTGATGTATAAGTTGTTAAAAACAAGGCATTTGAATCCCCCCACTTTTTGTCTTTTTGGGTCACACCTGGCATTGTTTAGGAGTTACTCCTGGCTCTGCACTCAGAAATTACTCCTGGTGGTGCTTGGGAAACCGCATCTGCCAAAGATCAAACCCAGACAGGTCATGTACAATGCAAATGCCCTATTTGCTGTACAGTTGTTCCGGTCCCAGATCTCCCCAAATTTTCACTTATAAGACTGCTTACTTGGGGGTGTCTTGGAGATGCATCAGTAGGCAAAATACATCCTAACATACATGAGGCCCTGATTTTGCTCTATGGAACCACAAGGACCCTTGAGCAAAATTAAGGGTAATTCTGGTGGCACTAAACTCAGCTGGAGTAATTCTGGTGGTCTCTGAGTGCCACCAGATGTAGTACTACACTGTTTGGAAAGACCCTATCCTCTGCCTCTCATACCACTGCTCTATCTATGCCACGTAAATCATTAAAAGGAAAAAAAATAGGCAAAGGGATATAACTTAATGGTGAAGTGCTTTTCTTACATTGTGAAGTTACAGGTTTATTCCTGGCCCACTGCCAATGTCAAAATAGCCTCTGGTGCACTGCAACCAAGTGTGCATCATCTGATTCTACAATAACAGTGCATGTCTGAATATCACTACGATGATAGCAGCAAAGGGAAGAGTGAAAAAAGCTGTATGAATGATACAAAATTGTGTATTAATATTCTTATCCCAATATATGTCATACATAATAATCTATACATATTAAATGTGACAAATTACAATCATCTCAAGTCAAAAAGAATGTGTTTAAGTTCTGTATTCACCCCCTTACAACCTCAAAAAAATCATATATACTAGACTTTAACTTTCTCTAGTTTAAGGATAGTATGAAGTGTCACATCACAGGATGGGAGTGGTGTGAATGAAATAAAATAATATATCTGCTAGTCCAGGACCCAGTACATGTTAAGCTGATGGCAGCTACTGAGCACTTTTTTGAGAGACTGACAGTAGGTAACTCATTTTCCTAACTTAGATTGCTATCTCAACAGGTTTCCTTCCCTTCAGCAATGGGAAAAATTCTGAGAATCTGTGCATCCTGCTTTGTGTTAGATGCTGAACCTGAACATTATCTATTAACACTCTCTCTGGGGAAAGTTTTAATTACATACCTGGGGAAACTGAGGCTCAGACACAATATTTTTACCACAATACTATTACATATTAGTATTGTATTATTACTGACAGATTAGAATATTATGTACATTGACATCATAAAATATGTCTAGCTGTTGAAAAGTTGGGGGTGACAGACATAGAACAGTTCCACGCTGATGCAAAAGTAATGCCAATAGAAAATTATTTATATTAGATGAGGCTGTGGAAAATGGAAGAGCAGATAGACAAAATTTTGCGAGGGGTCTTGTACATACTTAAATGAACAAATTGTCCTAAAAACTTGCCTCTGACATGATGTTTAAATTAGTCCACTGAATTGGGTTACATTTGAGACATCTCCAGAACTCCATACTCAACTGTCCTTATACTTTCTCCAATGAGGACAACCTGAGAGCCTCATTCTGGGAAGGCACCACTCTCCCTCCGACCAGAGAGCTGTGAAACAACAACCTTTTCAGCTAGCCTGTGTCCCAGACATTCATACAAGCAATTCTTACTCCTACTTCTACCATTTTCTCATTGAATCAAACGATATTATTCCTCATTAAATTATGTACCTAAATTATTACAATGTAGACTCTTTCCAATAAAAATCATATTATAATAATATGCAATGGATTTGAGTTGTTAACTGAATCCTCATGTCCATATAAAGGTTTAAATCTTGAGATTCAAACCTCATAGGTCCCATGCATTAAGCTTAGCATTTAATGAACTGGTTACTCCTGACATGCTTTAATCTCTATTCCTCTCCTAGTCTGTCAGCAGGAAGGGATCTCCTTTCATGGTTCCAAGAGTCAGGTGTAATCTGTTATTTATTTTAAATCACTTGATCACTTCTCGTTACTCATTGATTTGCTCTAGTGGGTGCCAGAAACGTCTCTATTTGTCCCTATCGTGTGCTAGTGTAGCCCAATGGCATCTGTTCATTATAGGAACATGAAGAGCCTCAAACTGATTGTTCAGGGTCTTGACGAAGAAGTCTGACCATCTCATAGGTGGGCGGCCACGCGATCTTTTGACATCCCGTGGAATCCAGTCGGTAATGGCTCTAGTCCAGCAGTTGTCTCCAAATCTCATTATGTGTCCAACGCATCTGATTTTCGACTCCTTGGCAAATGAGACAGTGTGCCTGATTCTTGATCGTCAATGAGGGTTGGAACTTCGAATTCTTTCTCTCATTTGAGTGAAGTGGGAGGATACTCCAAGCATAGCTCTCTTGATTCCTCTTTGGGAGACTTGAATAGCGTCCTCATTCTGTTTTCATAGGGCCCAGATCTATGAGGCGTATGTTAATGCAGGAAGAACAGTGGAATCAAAGAGCTGTGCCTGGAGCCAGAGGTTCTTCATCGTCTTAGCTATTTCTTCAACACTCTTGAAGGCGTTCCAAGCTGTTCTCTTCCTCCTGTGCAACTCAGGTGCCAGGTCATTCGTCATGTTGACTTCTTGACCTAGGTAAACATAAATGTTGCATTTGGAGATGTTCATTCCATTGAGAGCGAATGGAATGTCAGGAACGAGACTGTTTCTCATAAACATTGTCTTTGTGAGCTTCAGATGTAGTCGACCTTTCTACACTCACAGTCCAAGTCGGCCAGCATTTGTTCCGCTTGGCTAATGTTTGGTGTTATTAGAACGATGTCATCAGCAAAGCGGAGGTGGTGTAGTTGTCGGCCTTCTATCTTCACTCCCATTCCTTCCCATTCCAGTCGTTGCATGACGTTCTCAAGGGTGGCACTGAAGAGTTTCGGTGAAATAGTATCACCCTGCTGAACCCCTCTCTTGACATGGATGATCACTTCCTTGTGGAATGGTGAGATCCTGGTAGTGAATCTGTAATACATCTCATGAAGGATCCTGATGTATTGAGTTTGAACACCCTGTTTGGCTAGGGCTTTGATGACTGCTTCCATCTCAACAGAATCAAAGGACTTCTTTAAATCAATGAAAGTTAGGCAGACTGGCATCTTGAACTCCTGAGAAACTTCCATGAGCCTGATTATCTTGTGGATATGGTTGATCATGCTGAATCCTTTGCGGAAACTGTCTTGCTTGCATCGTTGTCCTTCATCTAGTATTCTGCCAATCCTATTTATGATGACTCAAGTGAACAGTTTGTAGATGACAAACAGGCAGATCGGGCAATAGTTGCCAATGTCCTGGATGTCTCCCTTCTTGTACAGTCCTTCTTGTCTCCCTTCTTGTACAGTAGTACAGTCCTGCTGGTTTCCATTGGGACAGAACCTTGCATTCAGACAGGTAGTGTGTGAAGAGCGGAGCCAGTGTATTGTTGAGTACTGACAGCAGATTCTTTAGGTTTCGGGTCTGACCTTGTCTGGGCCAATCAATGAAATGGCATGTCAGATTTCAGAAGTGAGATCGTTGGGAATGACATAGCCATCCTGCAGAATTCGGTACATGGGCAGGTGGACGTGGCTATTGAAGAGATCCGAGTAGAAGTCATGGATAATCTTCTCCATTGATCTTCTGGAAGATGTGATAGATCCATCAGGTCATTGGAGGGGAGTTATCTTGGTCTTGTAGTTGGCAAAGAACAGGTGGGCATTGTGAATGCTTTTCCTGGCTTCTGCCACATTTGCCAGCACTGCTGCTCCTCTCTCTCTTTGAGGTCTTCCTTTATTGCTTCTCCGCACTGCTTCGTGAGCTCGGACCTTCACTTGCAGTTGCTTGAGCCTAAGCCACATTGGCAAATAAGCTCAAGAGTTTTCGAAGACAGGATTTTTTTTTTTGTGGCTATCTCTCTCTTGGCATCCCTCACACAATCATGGAGGTGCTGAACCAGTCGATTGTATTCATCCTCAATGTTGTCAAGGAAGGCATCTTCCCATGTTGCTGCAATAGCAATGGTGCCCAAAAGCTCCCAGTTGGTGGTCGTTTTGGGAGTTCTCTTCTTTATTTTATGTAACAAAGTTCTACTCTCACTCACAGTTTCTGGCTATCAGTTTTTTGGGGACAATAGTCTGCTTGAGCAACGTAAGAGACAGGTTGCTTATCACTTCACAGTGACCTAGGCTATTGCTTTCTGTCTCTGAATTCAAGAAATTCATTTCGTTGAACCACCGTATATTTTTCTCTAACTTTTACTCAGTTGATCCAAATTTTACTGTGGAACTACATAAAGTAAAGTAAAGTAAGCACAATTGAATACAAAAACAGTCCTCCCTAATACTCTTTACCATGAATAAATCTTCATAATTATGAGGCATTCCAGATTTTTTTATTAAGGCTTCTGTGGGATACAGCATAATAAAATATTTATAAAATGATGCTAAGAATAATTACATGTACAAAGTATCATTTAATACATTCTAGGTATTGTTTTGAGCCCTTTATAGAAATGACCTCATTTATCTATTATAGCAAATTTATAGATTATATCTTATTTATAAGGCCAATTTTAAGGAAAAATAAAAAACCAAGCCAAAGGAAAATGAAGGGAACTGGTCAAATTTATAAGCCATAGAAGTGGTGAAGCCAGAAAATGAAGCTGGGTAGTTTGAATTCAAAGGCATATCTCAACCAACACCATAATCATTTCTCAAGACTTAAATTAAAGTAACTAAAAGAACACAAAAATTGCACTACATTGATTGAAGGCTCAGGGTACAGAATTCCTACATTACAGTGAGGGAGGGTTTAAAATATAGTTATAGAGCTGGTCTCCAGAAACCTTATATTTCCCTTCAGTCTCTGACCTGGTTGCCAAATACCATTTACTCAAATGACCACAATGAAAGCAACTAGAAAAGATTGCCCAGGGGCATCAAACCAAAATACCCCATACAAATGAAGGAAGTAGTTTGTTTACGTAAATCTATCTTTGTTTTCTCAAATTTGTTCTTGACCTTTTAATTGCTAGAAACTTGTTCTTTTAGATTGTCTTGATTTCTCGCTTTTTGTGAAGCTCTCAGGATACTGAATGTTTTCTAGCATTTTCACCAATCTATAATTGGAGCTAAATGATGCAAATGGGTACTGTTAATTGGCCCTATTCTCTGAGCTGTAGTAGAAAAAGAGGAGTGTGTCAAACTGGGGTCAGAAACCCCATCTTAAGGCTCACTGCTGACTCAGCTCTGGCTTCTCTTTGTTCTGGTCAAGCACCTCAGGCTACTCTAGTATTTGTAAGCCAGGATCTTTCAAAGGACAAGTGAAAAGTGAAATATTTTACTCTTTAGATACTGATAATTCAATATTTCTTTTTTCTTTCTTTTTCTTTTGCGATCTTCCTCCCTCCCTCCCTCCCTTCCTTCCTTCCTTCCTTCCTTCCTTCCTTCCTTCCTTCCTTCCTTCCTTCCTTCCTTCCTTCCTCCCTCCCTCCCTCCCTCTCTCCCTCCTTCCACAGAGGTAGGGCCTTTGCCTTGCAAATTGAACCCTGTGGGTCTGGGATCAATTCCTCCTCCCCTCTTGGAGAGCCTGGCAAGCTACTGAGAGTATCTCGCCTGCACAGCAAAACCTGGCAAGCTACCCATGATGTGTTTGATATGCCAAACACAGTAACAACAAGTCTCAGGATGGAGACTTTACCGGGCCTGCTCGAGCAAATTGATGAACAAGGGGAAGACAGTGCTACAGCGCTTTTTCTTTTGAAATAAAACAGATTTTATTTGATGGTTTTTGAAGGGAAGGAGGGAGAGAAAGTGGGAGAGAGTGGAGAGTAAGAGAGACAGGGTAAAGCACTCAAGAGAGAACGCAGGCTTCTCCAAGGACTGAGAGCCCCTACAACACACACCCCAGCACTGATAGATAGGAAAGCATAAAAGTACACATCTCAAGAGGGGAGATGTGGGTGACACATGTGTTCAGGTACCGCATGTGCTTGGCCACGTGGGCACAAGCAGCACACTGGCACAGGCAGAATATGCTTGCCTTTTCTTTGTTCAAGGTGTCTTTTATAGGCTCTTCTCAGGTTGTCTTGTTCCAGAAGTTCTGGAGTCTTGGGGCTGAATCATTTTTTCCTTTTTTTCCCCTTAAATGTCACCATTTTAAAAAAATGTTATTCCTGACTATATGTACTGAGATATCCTAGACTGGTTCTTGTGCAAGAGAAAGGGCAGTCATAAAAAAATACAAATAAAATATTAAAATTACTTTTTTTTCTAGTTTTTTTTTTTTTTACCTTGAGCGGAGGAGGGGAAGTTGAGAGCGTTCGACTACACCCCACTGTTTTGAGGATTTACTCCTGTCTGGACTGCAGTTTAATTTCTAGATAGGTTAAAATAAAATATCCTGTGGGCAAAACCTGAGGGTCAGTTAATAGATATGTCGCACACAGGCTGCACAAATGTCTACTCTAATCCAGTTCTAAAAACACATCTAATAATGAGGAAGCTGATGCCCAGAGATCAAACGCACTTTGTTCAAAGTCATCAGAATTAGTTTCTGTTTTATCTAGGAACTCATTTCATACTGCTCAGGCCAGGGCTGATTAATTCTGGAATTGTAACAAATGTATCCTTAGAGTTGGAACAAAGAAAGCCTTGTGGAGCACACTTGAAAAGTGTATCATATGCATTGCCACATTAAATGACTGAAATAGTCCTGGTCTTGCTATTGATGAAGATGCTTCCTCTTCTCTGAGCCCTATAAGCCTTCCTTCTCTACTCTCTGCCTCAGGCTTGATTTTTCTCTTTACTGCTTTTTCCCTGAATACTTAAAGAGTTTTCTTTCTATTGTTCCCTCCTTCCCTGTAGCTACTGTTGCAAGAAAAGCCAGATATGCAGTAAATAGTGGCTATGAATACAAAGCAATCTACTTATCCATAAGCTGACTTTAGAAATACCCCTTCCAATAAAGCATCAAAATTTTTTCAAAGGACCAAGTAAGTCGTATTATTAGAGCTTTCATGGCACACTATATGCTATGCAACTGAGCATAAACTGATAAGGCTCACCTAATAAAGGTGAATGGGATATATGTTAACAAAGAAATACCATATGCAAGTCACAATAGAATTCTTTGAGTACTAAGCACACTTAAGAAGAAGAAGCTTCAGGCCTTTTGTTTGTTCAATTATATTTGAAAATTATCACCCTATCCTCAATTCCTGTGGTTACTCAAGACTGATCTTAGGACAGAGAAAAGATCCCAGTAGGGGAGGCAAGGGGACAAGCGACTTAAAGGCATAGACAAATTACAAAGAAGGAGAGGGAGAAGGCTAGAAAAGTGAAAACTCAGACCTGTAGAGGGCTGGCGATGGAGCTCAAGTGGAATTGACTTGTCTGTTTGAGGTCCTGGCAACAGAAGCACAATATAAAAAAGGAGTATAGGATTTTTTTTTCTTTTTGGGTCACACCTGGCGTTGCACAGGGGTTACTCCTAGCTCTGCACTCAGGAGTTTCCCTCTGGTGTGATCAGGAGACCGTATGGGATGCTGGGAATCAAACCCAGGTCGGCTGCGTGCAAGGCAAACATCCTACCTGCTGTGCTATGGCTCCAGCCCCAGGGCTAGGAATTCTTACTGGGGGATGGAGTGCAAACCTTTTAAACCCTTAAAGGGTTTAAGGTGCTTGCCTTGTATGACCCTGACCCTAGTTTCCATCCCTGGTACCGCATGTGGTCTCCTTAACGCTGCGGAAGGCCAAGCTACCCCACTTACTTGAGAAGAGTCACTCAGAGCGTGAGCTCCTTTGACAGATTAGAAGGAGACATGTTCTCATGGTAGAAAAGCAGGCAGTGTGCAAATGAGCTTGGCAGAAAAGCAGGATGTGTGGTTATCTGGCAAGGGTTAGGACTTGTATTCATTTGGCAGAAAAACAAGAGGGAAGCCTATTGCTTATTTGCCCTTATTTGCCTTATTGTCCCTGCATGGATCAGTTGTTTAACTATTATCTGACTACTCTCTTGATATTTGTTTTACTATTGTTTAACTGTCTTATCTTTGGGTTTCTCTTGGGGGGGGTCTATTTTAATCAATGAATTGTTTACCAATTGTCCTTCTAATAGTCCTATTTTGTAATTAAGATTGCTTCGCTAAACATTTATCTTTAGCTTCTGTATCTCGCTTTCTTGTTCGCTTACAGAGGGAACGGGAAAGAAATGGGTTCATAAAAAGCTCAGAAAGACAGTTTGAGGGGACTGCTTTCCTGTTCAAATTCTGGGCAGAGAGAACAGTCGCTGATCAGCTAATAAAGAATTCCTGACTTAAACTGCCCAGTGTGCCTCACTCCCTCTACTTATAACAAATATTTTCAAGTCTGACTTCTAAGCATAGACCCAGGAATAATTCTTGAACACTTATAATGTGGCTCAAACTCTCCCCTCCCCCCAAATAATCAACTTATTAAAATAAGAGTAAAGAAAGATTAGGGCTTGGAATACAATGAGTCAATCCCAGCTAAAGAGACCAAGGTATATGCTTTCTTCTAAGATTCTTTGCAACTTTTGAGAAAGTAGTAACTTTTTGTGAAAAGACACAATTTTAGAGGAGGAAAGAAATCATTTTCCATGTGGGACAGTTTACTATTGAATCGGTTAATATAACCTGGAAAATTCATATCTGTAGCACTTTCCAGATTCTTCTTTTCTTTTTTGGCCTTGCGTTAGGGTCCTATAAAACAGAAATGTGAGTGGAGATTCTGAAGTCTGCCACAGAGGTTGTCAAAGAGATAGGTAGCTTCTTGTTGCCCTCACTCTTCTCTACATTACTTCCACCAATTCTCTCCAAATGCCTGCCTTGTCCCCACCCCCAACCCTGATGTCTCCCAATCATGGAGATCTGGTGCCTGCCTACATCCTCTGGGAACACAGTTTCTACAGGGTTCTCCATCAATGGAGCAGCACCTGCCATCTCATTTTCCTAAACAAGTTCTCACTTATTACCTTCACCAGAATATCTGGAAGGTTGTTTAGGTACTTTTCTCAATTCTTCCAGCTTCTTCATTACTCAACTTCTATCACTATTGGGTAGACATTTTCCTTTTATGTTTCCTTTATTTTTGATTCTCTTAGCAGTCCTGCTTCCCAGAACAAACTCTGCTTGACATACTAAGTAGTTGTTAGGAGATGTTTTTCCAAATTTATCTGATCAAGCAATCACCTTGGATAATTATTAAAAACACAAATTCCTAGGACTTACCCCAGGCTCAGTGGATTTGTGTATTCAGAAGGACTTGCTGATTCACATATCTTGAGTGACTTTTCCAGTCAACTAAAAGTTATGGTTGTATATTAGAATCCCATGGAAGATGTAACAAGAGTAATGATGTCTGAACTCTGTGTCTACAGCTTTGAATTTAGTGGATCTGTAGTACAACCTGGACATCAGGATTTAAAACTTCCTTTATGATAGCAATGTGCAGCTAAAGACAAGAAACCCTACCCTACTGGAATAAAGATCAGCTGTCTCTAAAGAGAAAATCATTTTCTCTCAACTTGCTAGCAAAAATATGTGTTCAGCACAAGAATTTATTTCTTTCTGTTTAATTTTGGGCCAGAACCAATGGTACTCAAGGCTTATTCCTGGCTATTTGCTCAGGGATTCGTTTTAGTAAGTCATACATTGTGCTAGGGGTCAACCCGAGTGCACTATTGCTTGGGCCTCCAGCATAGAAGTTATTAAATACAATTTTAAAGTTCAAGTTTTAGCTGTTCAGGTCTCTGTTATGATTCAACATTGCTCCCATTCTGACCTTGTATTAGAATAAAAAGACCAGAGACGTTAAGTGGATGGTCTGAGGCCAACACAGCAGTTTATTAAATGACCCAACCCAGAGCTCAGATAAACTACACTTCATCAATGCATAATTGTGACTAGAATAAATTTTCTTACATGTACTTGGTTCTGCGCTGAGGTGACATTCTGCTTTTATGTTAAAAATGAGTTTGAATTTCATTGAATAAATGAGTCAGAGAGATAGTACGGGATCAGGGAAAAGGCTTTGCATGTGACTGAACTCCGTTTGTTCCCAGGCACCACATGTCTCCTGAGATTTCCAGCTGCAGCCCACGGAGTACCACTGTGGTGGCCTAGGTACTTCCTGACCTCATGGGCACAATATAAGGTAAGGGTAAAGGCCCTCCCGTTGATCATCGATTTGCTCGAGCGGGCCCAGTAACGTCTCCATTGGAGACTTTCTTGTTACTGTGTCTGGCATATCGAATACTCTCAGTAGCTTGCCAGGCTTTCCGAGAGGGGCGGAGAAATCGAACTCGGGTCGGCCATGTTGGCCGCTTGCAAGGCGAACGCCCTACTGCTGTGCTATCACTGCAGCAGCACTGTACGTTAAGGTAAAACACTGAACTTCGGGCATCTGTAGCAGAAAGTCATCAGTTGTGTTTATTAGATCCCTGAAACACCACCTGAGAAGTCCCCCAAATAAACAAGTAAATTCCATCCAATAAACAAAAGGAAATACAATGGCTGTACCTATCTTATAAGGGCAGTTTCTCAAATTATATCAGACATAAGACAGACCCTGAAGCCTTTTAAAAAGTTAATTTTGGGCTGGAGAGATAGTATAGGAGGTCAGGACTTTGCCTTACATGCAGCTGAGGCTGAGACCTTACTTTGAATCCATGACACCACATATGGTCTCCTGAGCACTGCTAGAGATGAACTGTGAATTTGTGTGCCACCCACCACCCATATCACCCTTCCCCCAAACACATACACACACACAAACACACAAACACACACACACAAACTTTTACACTTTTTTCTCTTGATCACAGACTCAGGACACCACCAAATGTAGCCCCCAAACCAAACTAAAACAAAACAAAAGAAAGTAAGTCTTGAAAGACTGATTGAGAAAATCAGCAGAGGACCCAGGAATCTGCAGTAAGTATATAATTATGAACATATATCCTTCTACCCTACCCACACAAAGTTTCTGTCCCTAAAATCTGTTGTAAGCACTTCAGGGTCAAGATTTCTAAAAGTTCCTTCTATTTTATTCTCCTAAACACTTACAGGAGAATAGCGTCTAGCTTTTATCATACATAGTATAATACTTGACATTTTGGTGTGCTACATTTGTGATGAACATAAGACCTACAGCTCTTCTAGATCAAGGATTTTAGAAATATATTTACAAGTGTTCCACCAATTTATTGAGACCCTATTATTTAATACCATAAATAATTCTGCAATGAATGCCCAGAAACTGTGCTTATGCCCATGCTTAGATAGATAAAAATTTATATCCACAAGTTCTAAAGTAATGCCCTATTAAACAAAACCAATTTAATTACTGACTAAATATGTATCAATTTTTTCTAATTGCAGTTTTGATATCAATTCTTTCGCTCACAGTAGTTTTAAGATAATGTTTGCTAGTCGAATACCAACATTTTCAGATTTGCTTGGTTAAGTTTATATCCCCTAAACTACTCATTGATTTGAAATTCTCTAGAGATCAGAGAACTATTGCTAATGAATTTAGCTGACTAGGTAAAATCTGTGGGCCATGGCAAATTCATAGCTCATGATATTATGTGTTCTAAAAAGATCCACTCTTATCTGGCTGTAATAATTAATTATGTGGGAACATGGACTCAGAAGTGCTGATTTTTTTTTTCCAGAAGACTTAATCCTATGGTCTCACTCCCCACATGAGAAGATGATCAAAATCAAGGATGTACAAGCTTAAGACATGAGAACTATATCTAATTCTCATCTTCTTTTGCAAATAAATTTGTTTTTTTTTTAAAAAAACACAACCATGTTCCTTTATTTACATATTGCTTGTGACTGCTTTCTTCTTATTATAGCAGGGTTAATTATATATAGCAGAGAGCTCTGATCCTTGTGGAATCCCCTTTGAATCAGAGAAACTCAATCTTATCTCTAATTGCAATGTGAGATTTCTGGGTGAATTGCTGAGGCAGCCAAACCTAGCAATCAGTGACTATGAAACAAACTGAAGACTGCTAAATGTCACAAGACTCCCTATGCTAAAGCCTTTTGTCTAAAGAATATTTATCAACCAATCATAGACAAAAAAATGAATAGAAAAATTCTAATCCCCCCAAATTTAGTAACAAAAAACTTAAGCCTAGACTACTTCCCTTAGTCTTTTAAAACTCCCCCTATGCTGTGAACTAGGAAAATCATAACAGAATGGCTAATGGTTGAGGACTTGGGTTCATATCATTGGCTAAGAATTTTTTTTATATTGTAACCCATTATTTCTTGATTCACATTATGAAAGCCTAAAATATGTATGCCTTTTCTCTAATGGTTAAAGTTTATTATTTACCTAGTTTGTGTTTAATTATTTTTAAATTGTAGCTTAGTATTTAAAACTGCATGTCTAAATAAAACAGATTGTAAGTACTGAACAGTTGGACTAATACCTTTCTTTTGCTCTAAATGGTGGAACTATGACCATCGGGTAGAGGCGATATAACGTTTATATTCCTGAAATACATTTTTATAGGGCTGGAGCAATAGCACAGCGGGTAGGGCGTTCGCCTTACAAGCGGCCAACATGGCCGACCCGAGTTCAATTCCTCCGCCCCTCTCGGAGAGCCCGGCAAGCTACTGAGAGTATTCGATATGCCAGACACAGTAAAAACAAAGTCTCCAATGGAGACGTTACTGGGCCCGCTCGAGCAAATCGACGATCAACGGGAGGGCCTTTACCTTACCTTTACCTTACATTTTTATAAGAGAACATCATGTTCAAAATGGGCATCTGAGTATTTTGATATGAGGGAAAAATTTTCAGCAATTAGAAACCATCTTTCTCCATGATGGAAAGGGGAAAAAAGGGTCAGAGTCAACTTTGAATCTGAAAGCACTGAAGATTGATAAAAAAAAAAAAAAAGAAACCTAAATGTTACAGTCTGGTAATAGAGCTTGAGAGACAACATACTTAAAAGTTTGTTATGAATTCAAAAAGTTAGCAATATTTCCTAATACATAGAGAATGTTTCAGAAGCTTTCAGAAAGAAAACGCAGTACTCTATAGAGAAGCCAGAAGCAGGTTGGCATATGCCTCTTAGCGAGCATTCAACATCAGAACTCCAGTTTGTTTTAAAAACGCAAGTCTTCTAGAATTTTTATTAACCATACTGTAAAGTTATTAAAAGTCTTTCGTGTTGTTTCCCCCCCACCCCACCGCCCCCTGCTATTTTATGAGTCCTTGCTCTTTTCTACTGAAGTTTTTTTAGCCAAGCTACTTTCATGAAGGAACGTGATCCCTGTGGCTATTGAGGGATTGCAGTAATTCATTCTTACATTTCATGTTGAGTTTTAAAAATTGCTTTCAGAGGTTTTAGGGTGCCAGAGAGAGGGAAGAAAACAAGGGTTATACAGAAACTAGAGTTGAAATATTTTAGAACATAGCAAAATGGACGACCTTTACAATTCTCTGCTATTTCTGCAGCCACACTCACATTTTGTCAATAACTGATGAGGGAAGAAAAGCATACTTGGATTAATCAGCCTAAATATTCTTTGCTCTAACTCTTAAATGTACTCAAGGAATAAAATTAGGAAAACATTTATCAGTTACCTTGACAAGTTTTTTTCTTCTAAATTTCTAGCTAAAGAAACTGTGTATAAAATGAATATGTGCATAGAAAAGTAAACTCTGTAATGAAGTTGTAAAATGTATTTGATATTAAAAGACAAGGTAGACAATTTAAAGTCCGAAAGCAAGAAAATAAACCCTTTAAACAAAAGAATTTATACACACACACTCACACACACACATATATACATATATTGCTCAATATCTGTTGTGCTCAACGCAATAAGATTTAATTCCCAGAAGAGACCACTCTCTAGGAGTTTTCAGGTTCTCTGTGTGGGACTTCCTTGAGTACTCTGATTTCATTCTGCATTCCACAGATACGCATCTGGAAATGAGATAAGAAATGAGGAATCTAAAATTCTCATTCTAATTTGGGAGGTCCAGAAGGCATTAAAACATTAGATTTGAGGATGAGAGAGCAAGCGAGAGGATACAGGAAGAAGCTAAGGCAGCCAGGTATCTGGAAGCACACAACTAGTATTTGCATTATTATTTTCAAGGCAAGCAAAAACTTTCATAAAGATTCAATAGTGATGCTTGTCATTCTGCAAAAATATGAGTGCTAAGATGAATCCAGAGGAATGTGATGGTAAGTAATAGTGGTGAATTTAAGAACGAGAGTACCATTGCAGAATTGAAGAATCTCATTGCAGATGGCGTGGAATGAGAGTGATATTCAGAAACTCTGGAGAAAGTAGACCAGATCAATTCAAAGACCTTTCTTTAATTCCCCAATAGTTCTGTTAATTCTTCTTGGAAGTTCTGGAAATTTTTACCAACATAGGTTGGTAAAAATGTATACCTTATTTTTATTTTTAATTACTTTATTATTGAATCACCATGAGATAGTCCATTACAAACATGTTCATGATTGGGTTTCAGTCACACAGTGTTCACCAATACCCATCCCTCCACCAATGTATATTTCCCAGCACCAATGTCTCCAGTTTACCTCCCACCACCCCTCAACTCAATTCCCCCAGGCTGCCTCTGCCTTTATGTTCGACATCTTTATTCTTTCTCTTTCTCTATCTCTTTCTCTCTCTTTCTCCATTCTCCCTCTCCTCCCTCCCTCTCTCTCTATCCTTTTCAAGCATTGGGGTTTGCAATACAGACATTGAAAGGTTATCATGTATATCCCTTTACCTACTTTCAATATTCAGTTCTTATCCACCATGATCATTTCCAACTAGTATTGTCATATTTGTCCCTTCTCTGTCTTACACACCCTCTACCGTCGATACACTTGTGGTTGATTCAACCATTGACCCTGTTTTCTCTGGCCTTGGATATAAGTCTCATACAATTTTTTATATGTGGCATATTTCTATATTCAGTTGTCTGTTTGCAGGTGCTCAGATTGTTTCCAGACTCTGGTTATTATGAGTAGTGTTGCAATTAACATAGAAGTACAGATGGTGTTTCTGTTCTGTGTTTTTGGAAGCTCATTGTATATTTCCCAGTAGTGATACTACTGAGTCAAATGGGAGCTCAATTTCTAATCTTTAGAGGAATGTCCATATTGTTTTCCAAAATGGCCGAACTAGTCAGTATTCCCACTAGCAATGAATGAGACTCCCTTTCTCCCTGCATCCACACCAGCACTGGTTGTTCTTGCTCTTTTGGATGTGTGCCAGTCTCTGTGATGTGAAATGATATCTCATTGCTTTGATTTGCATCTCTCTGATAATTAGTGATGAAGAGCAGTATTTTTTCATGTTCCTTTTGACCATTTAAATTTTTTCCCTTTGAGGCAGTTTATGTTCATTTCTTCTCATTTTTGATGTCTGTTTTTTTAAACTTGCAAAGTTCTAATAAAGTTCTATCTATATCAGATCAATAGTAGATAAAAAATTTTACCATTTCATGGGCTGTCCTTGTATTGTGGTCACAGTTTCTTTTGAGGTACAGAAGATTTTTAGTTTAATGTAGTTCCATTTTTTTAAATCTTTGCCTCCATTTGCTTCATCAGTGGTGTTTCATCTTTGAGGATGCTTTTAGTTTCAGTGTTATGGAGGATTTTGCCTACATTTTCATCCATGTACTTACGGATTCTGTTATGGTGTGGAGGTTTTAAATCCATTTGACCTAAGTTGTATATGGTGTTAGATAGAGGTCTAAGTTCATTTTATTTTACTGTTGCATGTTTATTATAGTTTATAATTTCTTTGCTTTGATATATAAAATAAGTGTCTTCAGTTTCTTTTTTACTCTTAACCTGAATTCATAATTTCATAAGTTTTCGTGTCATGATATGATTTTAACAGCCCTTCAGACACCTTCAGAAGTTGTATGCTTACCTGGGATACAATTATTTAAATACTATTAAATATGTAGATATAAATATATACAGTATTTGGAACACACGAATGTATTTTTTGTTTCATGTCAGAAAAATAACTCAGAATAATAAATGACAGATTACAGAGATACCAAACAATTTAGCAACCAATGTAAATAAACTTTTGTACTAGTGTCATAAAAATCATGACGGGCTGAGAAGATAGTTCCAAAGATTAGAACGCATGCTTAACATACAAGACACCAAGTTTTGGTCTCAAGCATCACATGAATCGTTAGAAATTGCAGATTACCACCAAGCACAGAGCTGGGCGTCATCCCTAAGTACAAGTGGGTGTGGCTCAAAAAAACAAAAGTCATGACTTAAGGAATACTTCCCTGTACTGCTGCATAGAGATACTCATTCTAAGTGATTTCTTTCTGAGTATGGTAACAGAGATTTGGATCTCAGAAAAGGAAAAGACCAGGTAAACATCCCATGCTGAATGTTGCCATTCAAAACTTAATTCTGTTTGTTGGACTATTTTTCTTCTATTACATTAAAATATTTAACTTTCAATGAGATGAATCCATGCTGTAGACATTTAGTAAGATCCCAGAGAAACTGCATATAAAAATTAGAAACAAATAAGCATACTATCATGCTAGAAGGATTGAATGTGGACTTTTGTTTAATTTAATTTGTTTAATGTTTAATTTCATACGCTTTCTCTTGCCTAATTTTCCCTTTTTCTCCAAGAAACAGAACACACATTTTATTTTCCCCAGTTCTTTACCTGTCCTCTGACTCATCCTCTCCTATCCACTCATTCTCTGCCCAAAGTAATATCAATTTTCAATGAGATAGCCTGATTTTCCAGAGCCGTTATAAATTTTTTCAACACTCTTAGTCATGTAAACCAAACATATTTTTCTAAATCTTGATTTCTAAATTTCTGGTTGTAAGAATTTTTTTTAGGCAAGAGCAAAACATTGAATGAAGTGGTATCTCTATGCCTTAATGAAATGCTTGAACATGATCTCCTGGGTCTCCTTGTCAAGTTTAAATGTCACTTTACTGTTCATGTCAGCGTATTGCTGATTTCTCACGTTCTTCTCTGACTTCTTATACTCTGAGTGCTGTTAATCCCTTTTCTATTTTCCTCAAGTCAGAGGATTTTCCTGTGTGAAGGAGAAGCTCTACTTCTATATTTGTCCCAGTATATAAAGAAGGGCTTCAATGTTGAGTTCCACAGGCAAATGAGAAATACAGATCAGTGATCACCTAATCCTGGGTCTGGAGTTCTGCCAGAAAAGCTGTTCTCTTTTCCTGGACAGGGCAGAGGATACCTCTATCCCTAGCGGCTTATGTTATTCCTATTCATACTTTGATGAAAGGTCTGTAGTAAGTTAGCAAGATGTAATGTTTTGACAAGCCAAACTAATGGCTTCTTCCAGACCCTAAACATTGACTTTTAGTGAAAGTCCGTATTTATCCTACTCTACATGGTACCAATCTCCTGAGCTCTAAAGATATGGATGAACTACTTAATCTTTCTATTTTATTTTAAAAACTTCACATGAAGGTCAGGGAGATAGTACAGTGGGCAGGACAATTGCTTGCACAAGGCTGACCCCGCTTTGATCTCCGGCACCACATGTGTTCGCCAGAACACTACCAGGACTGAACACAGATCTCATAGCCAAGAGTAATCCCTGAGCACAGTTGGGTCTGTTCCAAAAACCATTATAATGAAATGAAAACTTCAAATTAGCTCTTATCAAGTTATTTGTCATTCTTGCAATCAGTGATTAAGAATACAAGTTTTAGTTAGACAGTCTCCCTTCTTATCAGCTTCTGATATCTCATTTATCTCAGTCTGCACATCTATAAAATTTAAATACTAATTTAATGAGTCTAATTAGGGGATTGAACTGGATGTGGCCTCACTAGCAGGATCTCACCATTCTACAAGGTCGTGATCATCAATGTAAAGAGAGAGGTTCAGCAGGGTGATTCCAACTCACTGAAACTCTTCAGTGCCACCATTGAGAACATCATGCGATGACTGGAATGGGAAGGAATGGAAGTGAAGATAGATAGTCGGCAACCACACCACCTCCGCTATGCTAATGACATCATTCTAATAACACCAAACATTTGCCAAGCGGCACAAATGTGGACTACAGCTGAATCTCACAAAGACAATGTTTATGAGAAATGGTATTGTTCCTGACGTTCCATTTGCTCTCAATGGGACGAACATCTCCGAATGTAACAGTTATGTGTACTAGGTCAAGAAGTCAACATGACGAATGACCTGGCACCTGAGTTGTGCAGGAGGAAGAGAGCAGCTTGGAATGCCTTTAAGAGCGTCGAAGAAATAGCTAAGAGGACGAAGAACCTCCAGCTCTGGGCTTATCTCTTTGATTCTACCATCCTCCCTGCTCTAACATATTCCTCAGAGACCTGGGCCTTATGAAAACAGGACAAGAACACTATTTGGGTCACCCAAAGAGGAATCTAAAGAGCTATGCTTGGAGTATCACGCTTCACTCAAGTGAGAGAAAGAATCCCAAGTTCTGACCTCCATCGGCGATCGAGAATCAGGGACGCTGTCTCATTTGCCAAGGAGTCGAAAGTCAGATGGGCTAGACACAGAATGTGATTTGAAGATGACCGCTAAACTACAGCCGTTACTGACTGGATTCCATGGAACTTCAAAAAGATGCATGGTCATCCACCAAAGAGATGGTCAGACTTCTTCATCAAGACCCTGAATGAACAGTTTGAGGCTCTTCAATATTCCTGGAGTGAACAGACGCCATTGGGCTACATTAGCACATGACAGGGATGGATGGAGACATTATTGGTGCCTGTTCGAGCAAATCGATGAGTAACGGGATGTCAACTTTTAAATTACTCTCTGACATATTACCCTTATCTACAGATCTAGAGAGGGTTACTCTATGTACGGCATTTGTAAAGGTAAACACTTATCTGTGGTATTAGAATGACTGGGCAAGGCAATGCAACATAGTAAAGGATGGGGAGGTGCTAGTTCACCCTTGAATTCAGAGTATAGAGAGGAGTAGGACAGAGAAAGAAAGAAATCCAGTGGTGAGGGAGTAAGAATATGAGGAAAGGAAGTAACAGAGAGCAGAGGTCAGGGGTCTCAGGTATACTGCAAATGTGGGGGAGTGGTATAGCTATATATCCAAACCACAGACTCAGTAATACTAAAAACATGAGATACAAACTACAATCATCAAACTTTAAAATGTGCCTTTCAAGGAGGTTGGCTACAGGGGAGGAAGGAACTTGGGTAGACTGGTGGAGGGAAGTTAACGCTGGTGGTGGGATTGGTGCTCTAATGTTATATGTCTAAAAATCAACTATCAATAGCTCTGTAAGTCATGGTTCTTTAATTGAATAAAATCCTTTTAAAAGATGAAATGGTAATACTGATAGAAACAAAAAAAATGATTTGTCTTAACATTTAGTGTTCCATAGTAAAGTAAAGTAAAAGTAAAGGCCCTCCCGTTGATCATCGATTTGCTCGAGCGGGCCCAGTAACGTCTCCATTGGAACTTTGTTGTTACTGTGTCTGGCATATCGAATACTATAGTCCCTGAAGTTCTGACTCAATTCCTGGAGAGTGCTCCAGGAGTTTGTATGCTTTGTGTCACAAGGAGGCTGATGTATAGATGGTGGTGTGCGGACTATACTCGAAGAATAACTAAACTCAATGTTTATTATTTGAGCTGCATAAAAATGCCTGACCTATGACATTTTCTTCTGAAAAAGTAATGAGAAAGCTCAAAACAACTCCAGGGGTTTGCTAAGTAACCTCCTTTCATCTAATTCCCTAGGTAATCAATCTATAGATTCTCACCAACTGCAGCATGAGTCACCTGGAAGCACTTAGTTAAAACAACTAACCCATAGGAAATTTAATTCCTGAATCAAGCAAGGCCTTAAAAGAAAAAAGATACTTAGAGTATGTGAAGAATATACTATTAAATCTAAAATTCTGTGCTGCATAAAGTGAAATTATTGTTATTAAATTCTCCACAGATTACAAGGTAGCAGCAGCTCATATTGTAAAGGCCAGATTGGGCTTTTGTGTTGCCTAATGTGTTAAGCACAAGGGAAGTAGACTTTGCTTCTTGGAAGATATTTGCTACAGCATAATACCAATAATGGAAATAATATCAAATCATATAAAGTTGAGGTTTTTATTCTCCACAGAACTGAGAAATGATGAGAGACACACTCTGGGAATTTTCCCTTTAGATTAAATATTTGAATCATGACTGTGTGAGACAATCATATTCAGCTTGAAAATTACTTTGCTATCTCAAGCATGCTGAGGATAAAAGACACTTTTGGTATCACAATTAAGACATGAAAATCTTATTTTCTATGGGATTTTTATAGTTAAGAACAGAGGGAGGAAACATTGGAATGGTACTTAATGTTTTAGCTAAATTTAACTAGCTCCATCTTGCTGCAGTAACACAGGAGTAAACAAGATCACAGCTCTTTGGAACTGATTAAAGATTTTCTGTTGATGCTCTCATCAGTTCTAGGCAGGATCAGAGAACAGAAACAAAACAAAAGTCAAGAGGTCAACCATTTCTGTTGTTAGCCCTACGGGCTAAACCTAGGTTGTCTATCACATTTCTGTGTTCACTTTCAAGCTGGTTTGGGTTTCAAATTTCTCTGATATTATGACTCAGTTGGCTGGAGCAATAGCATAGTGGGTAGGGCGTTTGCCTTGCAAGCAGCTGACCCAACTTTGATTATTCTGTCCCTCTCAGACAGTCTGGCAAGCTACAGAGAGTATTCCACTCACACAGCAGAGCCTGGCAAGCTACCCGTGGCGTATTTGATATGCCAAAAACAATAACAATAAGTCTCACAATGGAGATGTTACTGGTGCTAGCTCAAGCAAGAAAAAAAATGAGAGGACAGTGCTACAGTCCTATGACTGAGTTCTTTGAAATAAGGAGCATCCATTTTGTTTTTATTTCCCTAATTTTATTTTTCGAAGTGTCAGTTGTTATTTATTTGGAAGGTAATCCACCCTTGAAAATAATTTGGTCAAAAGTGCCAAACAGGTGAAAGCAATGATAAACAAATAGGAGTATGTTAAATTAAGATGCTTTCTGAAACTCAAAAGAAACAATGACTAGAATACAAAGATAGTCCACAGACTGAGAAAACTTTTTGCCCACCACTCATCTGACAAACGGTTAATATTCAAAATATATAAAACACTCGTAGAACTCTATAAGAAAAAAATCTAAACCCATCAAAAATGTGGAGAAGAGATGAGCAGAAACCCCTCAAAGAAGAATTACAAATGGCCAAAAGGCATTAAGAAAAAATGCTCTATATCACAAATAATTAGGGAAATTCAAACCAGAAAAACAATGAGATACCACATCACACCAGAGACACTGGTACTCATCAAAATGAACAGTAATGGAGGTTGGTCAGTATGTGGGGGGAAAGGGACCCTAATTTAGTGTTAATGGGAATGTCACTGATAAAGCTTTTGTAAAAGTCAATAAGGTCACTACTCAAGAAAGTAGCACTTGAGCTTCCATAAGAACCAGCAATCCTATTCATTCTATGAATGGATCAAGAAGTTATGGTATACTTATATACACAATGTAATACTATGCAGCTCTAAGAAAGAACAGAACCATGTTATTTGCAGCAATAAGGATGAAACTAGAGTTATCATGTTGAGTAAGAAGAAGGACAGGCACAGAATAATCTTTCTCATATGTGAAATATAAAGAAACTTTGTAAGAAGACAGCAAAGTCCCCAAGGTAAAAGGACCAAAGAAGCAGAGAATTTCACTAGGAAACTTGTC
Organism: Sorex fumeus; assembly: GCF_029834395.1. Taxonomy (NCBI): domain Eukaryota; kingdom Metazoa; phylum Chordata; class Mammalia; order Eulipotyphla; family Soricidae; genus Sorex; species Sorex fumeus. The sequence goes on from NW_026606248.1 coordinate 4,636,077, forward strand.
ACTGGATTGGAGGGGGTAGGGTATAAATTAGGAAGGGAACACTAGGACAACAGTGGAGGAGAAAAGTGCCTGCTTTAGAGGCAGATTGTGGGATGGGGGAAACTGCAGACATTGATGGAGGGTGGTGGACACTGATGAAGAGATTGGTTTTGAAGCACTGTATGCCTAAAGCACAAAAATGATTTAATTTGTATAATTCAGGGTGATTAAAAATTAAAAGAAAATCTACACAATGTAGAAACTATCCATCCAGAGCTCGACTAGCCTTTATGAATTACTGACCTTAGTAAAAGGGGCATAACTAATTGATGGTGCAATTTCTTTAAGATGACACCCTTCCCCAAATGTACTCTTATTCATATATCTACTCTTCATGTCTTCAGTTCTTAAAACTTGCTACTGAAAGTCCGTTGATACTGGCTGGATTCTCATTCAATGTCTCTTCTTTGATCATTTTAAGTCCCAGTAAAATAAAATAACCAGGGACTCATATATTTTCTAATCCATCATTTCTGGACATTTATTTCTGTGACGCTCGTTCTTCAATATTGTAAACATTATCTTACTCTGCTCAAACTTCTATGTGCCAATAGATTATTAACGCAATACATTCCAGGCAGATTTCTTTGACACTTAGAATGCCTACTGAAGAAATTTATTTTCATTATCTGGGACCAAAAATCTGGGAGCAGAATGAGCTAACTTGCTGCCCCTGATATTATGGATATGTGTGTATAAGTGAGATTAATTTCTTTCTAATATGTTATAAGTTTTAGATACTGCCATTGAATTCACTTTTATAAAAATTTCAACATATAAGATAGGGTATATGAATTTGTACATTAATTAGAAAATAAATTTTTTAAAGTAAAGTAAAAGTAAGTAAAGGCCCTCCCATTGATCATCGATTTGCTCGAGCGGGCCCAGTAACGTCTCCACTGGAGACTTTGTTTTACTGTGTCTGGCATATCGAGTACTCTCGGTAGCTTGCCGGGCTCTCCGAGAGGGGCAGAGGAATCGAACTCGGGTCGGCCATGTTGGCTGCATGCAAGGCAGACGCCCTACCCGCTGTGCTATCGCTCCAGCCCCGAATTTTAAAAATATTTTAAAATATTTTTTATTTAAATAAATAAATCTGACAATAAGTACAAGAAGGAAGACATCCACGACATTGGCAACTATCACCCAATCTGCCTATTGTCTGTCATCTACAAGCTGTTCAACTTGAGTCATCCTGAATAGGATTGCAGAACACTAGATGAAGAACAACCATGCGAGCAAGCTGGGTTCTGAAAAAGATTCAGCACCATAGAACATATCCACACGATAACCAAGCTCATTGAGGTTTCTTGGGAGTTCAAGATGCCTCTCTGTCTAACGTTCATTGACTTAAAGAAGGCCTTTGATTCTGTTGAGATGGAAGTGGTCATTGAAGCCCTAGCCAATCAGGGTGTTCAAACTCAATATATCAGGATCCTCTGTGAGCTATATTACATATTCACTACGGGGAGCTCACCGTTCTACAAAGAAGTGATCATCCATGTCTAGAGAGGGGTTCGGCAGGTTGACACTATTTCACCGAAACTCTTCAGTGCCACCCTCGAGAACATCATGTGACAACTAGAATGGGAAGGAATGGGAGTGAAGGTAGATGGTTTGCAACTATACCACCTCCACTTTACTGATGACATCGTTCTAATAACACCAAATATCAGCCAAGCCGCACAAATGCTGACAAGACTTCGACCATGAGTGTGGAAAGGTCGGATTACAGCTGAATCTCACAAAGACAATGTTCATGAGAAACATTCTTGTTCCTGACATTCAATTCACTCTCAATGGAACAACCATCTCCAAATGCAACAGTTATGCATACCTAGGTCAAAAAGTCAACATGACGAATCCTGGCACCTAAGTTGCACAGGAGGAAGAAAGCGGCTTGGAACACCTTCAAGAGCGTCGAAGAAATAACTAAGAGGAAGAACCTCCAGATACGAGCACATCTCTTCGATTCCACTGTTCTTCCTGCATTAACATACGCCTCAAAGACCTGGGCCCTACGAAAATAGGATGAGAATACTATTTGGGTCTCTCAAAGAGGAATCAAAAGAGCTATGCTTGGCATAACATGCCTCACTCAAATGAGAGATAGAATCCGAAGTTCAGACCTCTGTCAACGCTCAAGAACCAGGGATGCTGTCTCGTTTGCCAAGGCATCAAAAATCAGATGGGCTGGACACGTAATGAGATTTGGAGATGACTGCTGGACTAGAGCCGTTACTGACTGGAGTCCACTGGACATCAAAAGATCACATGGACGCCCACCTATGAGATGGTCAGACTTCTTCATCAAGACCCTGAATGATTGGCTTGAGGCTCTTCAAGTTCCTAGAACGAGCATATGTCCTTGGGCTATGCTAGCACGCAACAGGTATGAATGGAGACATTATTGATGCCTGCTCGAGCAAATCGATGAGTAACGAGAAATGAAGTGATCAAGTGAAAAATACTTTATTAGTGAAACATCATGGGAAACAGTTGTAGACTTACAAATTTTTGTGCTTTTGGGCGCTAGGGGGGTTTGCAATACAGATACTGAGAGGTCATCATGTTTGGTCTTTGTCTGCTTGCTGCACACATCTCCCATCCTGAGCAATCCCTCCAATCCTCATAAATTTGGTGGTCCCTTCTCTTTCCCAACTCCCTTCTCCTCCAGCAGATGAGGAAGGCTTTCAATCATCGAGTAGTCCTCTTAATTCTTGTGTCCATGAGTCTTGTTACACTTATTAACTTTAAAACAGATTTTGTCTAAGTATAGCTTTCCTTTTCTTTTTTTTTAAATTCTACTATTAATCTTCATGGTTGTATCCCAAATTTTTACAGTTAAATCTATGCTTATCATTTGGAGATCAAGTTTGTCTCAACAGAAAGTTGAATTTTGTTTTCTGATCCATCTGTTACCCAGATATTTTGTGAAATTATTGATATAAAATAATTTACTTCTATGGGCTGGAGTAGTAGGGTGTTTGCCTTGTGCGCAGCTAGCCCGGCAGAGCCGGGTTTGATTCCTCCACCCCTCTCGGAGAGCTCGGCAAGCTACCAAGAGTATCTCACCTGCATGGCAAAGCCTGGCAAGCTACCATGACGTATTCGATATGCCAAACACAGTAACAAGTCTCAAAATGGAGAGGTTACTGGGATCACTGGAGCAAATCGATGAACAATGGGAGGGCAGTGCTACAGTGCTAGAAAAATAGAATTAATGTGCAATTTTTCAGAGAACTAGTTCAAAGTCTATTTTTCTAAAGTAGCAGATTTTAAGCATTGCACTTTTGGTCTGCAGGTGTGAAACATTGAAAACCAAAGATTTAATATGTAAATTACCTAAATTTGGGTGTCTTTTCAGTGAAAGATTTGTGGAGAGAAATCAGGAGGAGAATACATGAAACATGAGATTACAATACTAGGGCCCTGGGGTCAGTTGCTGTGAAAGGAAATTAAGATGGGAAGGCTTTTTTAAAGTCTGTATTTAAAAGATTGAATAAAATTATTTTACTTAAGAACTAGTGGGAAGAGGTGAGTTTATCCATGTTCATTCACTTGATAAATAGCAAGAAGACATCAATATATGTTGTGTTGACCAAATTCCCCAATATATTCAAAAGTTACCTATATTTTAATAAATCCATCTCAGATGGAATCATCATGTAGAATAGGAGATTTCTTCTTTGATCCCCTGAAAATTTGGCTATTGAATTTTCAAAAGGACGCTAGTTACTTTCTTGTGCTGTAAGGAACATGTATCAAATGACATGTGAACATAACTGGTAATCCTGTACTATTTTCAAATGTAAGGTATGTTACTTGTATCTATATTGAAAACACAGTACTGTTTTTTTCTTCAAAGCTCAGAGTTCATAATTTTAACTACTGATTTTCTAAAATCACTTAAAGTAGGTATCTTATTTCGATGGTCAATCAGAACAAATTCAGAAAGATAAAAGAATAATTACAAGAAAATAAAAGGGATAAGAAAGTCTTCAATAGAACAAATAGTGTTATTTATATAGTAGAGCTGGTTTACCAACACACTGCTGACTAGAGACTCACTGTTTGCAAAGAGAAAAACAAACATAGGGAGACATATTAATGTTTTGTTTTCTCAAAATCTACATTAAAAACAATAAAACTACATATTAAAAATACTGGCAATACTTCAGTAAAATTGTACACATAGTAAAATTATTATTCTATTTAGAACAAGTGGATTAAACATCATAGGTGTACTAGATAAAGTACCAGAAGAGTTTTTAATAAAATCCCTTTGCAATGCACACATTTCATCTGTTCCTCTTATAGAATATGTAATTTCTTTGTCTATTATTATCCATATTGCCACAGTATATTTAAATAGTTATTGAGGTATATGCTGAGACTCTGTTTCTAATAAACTAATTTTTATATCTTTAAACTAAGTTATCTGTAAAGCCATAAAATGGTGATAGAATAATTTTAAAAGTCACAAAATAAAATCCTATTATACATTGTAGCTAAATGTGTCTTTTAATGCTTTGCTCATTATACTTCAATCACATTTTTGACAATCAGAAGAAAAGGTTGTCCTAACATACTCAACCATTTCTATCATTTTTTAAAATTCATTTATTTATCATCATGAGAACAGTTACAAAGATTCAGGCTTAAGTGTCAGTTATACAGTGATTAAAGAACCCATCCCTTCACCAGTGCAGATTTTCCACCACCAAGAACCACAATATACCCCCATCCCACACCTCTCCCTGCATGTGAGGCAGATGATTTCCACTGAACTCTCTGTCTACTTTGATTACATTCATTATTTTGACAAAAGATACACCATTATTATTTGGAATTTTCCCCTAACAATCAGACCTGCTGAAATTACATCACGAAAGAACTTTTTTTCTATTGCTGGTTATGAAGAGCATATGATGTCGCACGGCCGCTATTGCGGCCACGTGATTTTGGATTTCTGATAATTTACTAATTAAGTATGGAAGGATTTCTTCCAAAAGCCACATAGTTCCAAGATTAGTTTGTGTGCCTCTGGGTCCATGGCTGTGCTGGAGAGCCGCTTGTGTGGGGCAACTTGTGGTCTCGTTGGGGCAGGAAGAACATGCCGGTTCCACCCCCCCCATCCCATGAGACCACACTTGCCCTGCCACTGCTGTCCAATAACTTCTGAGGTGGCAGCCACCATGCCGCTGGGAGGGGGGGGAGGCTGAAGGGACAGGCACCCTTTCCCTCTCGTGGCGGGGGGGTGGGGGTAACGGCACCATAGCTTACTGCATAGTCCATTCAAATTTCTGCCAAAAGCTGCTGGGTTCCGAATTAGGTCCATGTGCCTCTGGGGCCATGGCTGTGCTAGAGATCTGCTCATGGGGGGCAACTCGTGGTCTCGGCGGGGTGGAAAGTCATTTCTGTGATTCTTTGCACACATGTCACTCTCCTTAAAGTCACAGTAATACACAGACTTCTGTCAAGCTGGTGCTGTTTTTTCTGTGTGGTATGTTGTGAACTCTATAACGTGTTTCTTCTTAGTCCAAATCCTCAGGAGGCATTATGTACATCATGTCTGCTTCTATTTACAGACTTTTAGAATATTATATTCTAGAGAGCAGATATGTTAAATCTCAGAATGAGAAACATGGCAAGACTTAAATCCTATTTATATAGAAAATTTCTGACCTACAGTCGGAAATCAGCTTAAACATACTTAGCTGAGATGAGGGAAAAATTCTCTAATCCACCAGTGAAAACTAAGTGTGTGTCTATTTTTTCCTTTTGGTTTTGGCCCACACTTGGCAGTACTCAAAGCTTACTCCTGGCTATATAATCAGGTATCATTCCTGGCTGGACTCAGGATACCATACGGTTACCAGGAACTGAACCTGGGGTTGGTTGCATTCACCCACAAAGTGCGATTTTAAGCAAGTGAATTTTGGTATATTTTATCATGCAACAGAGAGTAATACTTGACTAATACAGTTATCAGATATGAGGCAGGGTTATATTAAAATTTACTTCTTAATTTAACAATGTTGGCCACACCCAATGGCAATTGGGTGCTATTTATGAGTTTGTGTTTGGCAGTTGCCTGCAGAGGTGCTAAGGGAAGCATATAGACATGCGCTACTGGCTATTGAATCTGGGGCTTCTGCATGCAAAACATGTGCTTGGTCCATTGAGTTATCTCTCTGGCTCAGATTATTTATGACTATATAAATCATACTTCAACAGTTTTGGGTATAAGGATGCAAGATTTTGAAATCTGAAGCAATTACTTTTAACTCCTCTAGCCTCATTCTTCTTCCATAAAATTCTTCTTCCATAAAATGATGACAATAGTATTCACTTCACAGATTACATGGAAGAAGAACTAAGAAACTTTATCATAAATCCATCTATTATAAAGGACTTGACATAGAATTGGGCACATAATAAAAACCCCAAAATTGATGGCTATAAGAATTATTTTTATTAAACAGTATTTACTGAATATGTTCTGTGACAAAGCACTAATACTAACTGAATTCTGAAAGAGAAACAACAAACCATATTTTTGGTTTAGAGTCAGACATCACTAATAAAACAAAACCACCTGCAAGGCAACATATTCAATATTGACTGTAGAACACAGCCAGAGGCAATTGCTCTGGAATTAAACAGTGGTGTGGAATAGGAATTACTTTTTGAACACTGATAATCACTGACCATATTAAAAATTCTTTGTTAAATTTGATAGATGATTTTTATTATATAAGTAAAAAGTAAGGCATGGCCTTATTGAGTGCTGTTAGCAAAAGGAAGTAAAGATCCATCATAGGTAGCCCAAAACTAACCAGAGAGGAGCATTTAAACATAAGCTTATAGAAAATTACATACACGCATCATTAAGTGAATTCCAGAGCAAATTGCTTTGTCCTTGAACACAGGGTAAAGTAATATGACAGAAACCCTCTAAATGATTAGAAAATTCAACCATGTGGTCTTCAATGAACTAATGAAATTGGTTGTACACTCAGTTTCTTAGGCATGTTTGCATGCTATTTGTTTGCCATGGAGGAGTGGGATTAGGGTAAAACTAGGTAGCGTGTGCTCTACATTATTTAGCAGCCAAACATCTTCTAAGTCATATGAGCCTTGCCCTCTGTCTTCCAGAGAAGCTCACATGATTATTTTCAAAGGGTATAATTTCAACTAGTATAAGTTGTTAAATAACAGAGAGCACAGAATAATCTAGAAAGATTATTTAAAATGTACAGCATGATCTTGGCATATAGCTCAATTTTTAAGAGTTCATGTTTTGTCTGTTTGAACCTAGCTTCAAACTGTTGTACTGAGTGGATCCCAAACCCTTATGGGTGAAGGTATTCCTCCAACCCTATATCTTCACAGCAATGAAGTACATCGAGATCAACATCTAGTTATCCTGATTCAGTGGTCTGGAGTGATGATTAGGGCTTTGCCTTTCTTCTCCGTGTATAAGTTGATTGTCACAAATAGTTTGAGAACCATATTTTGAAGAATATAGAATTAGCAGTAAAACACAACCTAGTACTCGTGGGTCAAATTTGTGCTTTTTTCTGTATCATAGATTAGTTTTATTCATTTATTACAAACTATGAAGGGTATTAAATATGAGAGAGTTGAGTTTTTAAGGCAGAAATCTCAAAGTGCTTTGGCATTATAATTTTTGAAGATTACCATGAGCTCTATCCTTTTTAAAAATATGTATTACATATATTGCTTCTAATTCCCACATCCAACCTCCAAGTAAATAGTGTTATTTATTGTAATATAAGAAAACCAATGAACAGAGAAATTAATTGTTTTTTACCATTGGCTACACAGCTGACAAAGGGTGGTTCTGGACCCCAACCCCAGTTCTTCATGACACCAAGGTTCACCTCCTTCAGAATGACCATGGTTTTTCTAACTCAGGTGATTGAAAAGGAAAAGAGCAGAGTAAATATTGAAAGCAATAGACTGAAAAAATGTGCTTTCATGATGAAAACTTTCATGGTACCAGCAATGTATCATGCCACTTTCTTATTTTCTAAAACCATTTATTGAGCAAATAACTCAAAGGCAACTTGTTTTGCATCCAAGTTATTAATATCATCCATCATTTTATGTGGTGATATTTAGAATCAATTGAAATTCTAAGAATAAACAAGCTCAACAACCTGTCAAATTTGGAATATTATTATGTGTCCTTTGATGCTATTAAGTGTCTTTGTATATGTAAAATCGATGTCTTAAATTTTGTAGGATATCTTTCAGTTTAAAAAAATGATATCAGAGGGCAGATAGTACATTGGAAAAGGAGCTTCTCCTTGCATGCAGCTAACAAGGGTTTGAATCCTGTCACTCAATATGGTTCACTGAGTTTCACTAGGAGTGATCTCTAAGAACAGAGCCATAAATAAGCCCTGAGCACTGCCAGGTGTGGCCCTAAAATTTAAAAAAAAATAGGGAGATATCTTTGGTTCATAAATCCTTAAGATAACTGGAAATTTTAGTTTTGCACATCAAAGTATACTTGAACATAACTGCTTTATACTGAAAGTGCCAGATAATTCTTTATAAGATCATGCTTTTAAACAAAAGATTCAATAATAGATTGTTCTGTTTTTACTTATAAATATAGGGAGGGGTATTTTCTTCAGCTCCTTTAAGTTAAGCATGTTCATAGGACTAGTTTTGGCTAATGAAATATAAGTAAAATTTACACAGTGTGCCTTGAATTAAGTAATTAATTTTTTTTTTTTTTGCTTTTTGTGTCACAGCCAGCAATACTCAGGGGTTACTGCTAGCTTTCCACTCAGGAATTACTCCTGGTGGTGCTCGTGGGACCATGTAGGATGCCAGGGATCGAACCCAGGTTGGCCACATGCAAGGCCGCTATACTATTGCTCTGGCCCCAGTATTTAATTTTTAAGGGTCAAGTTTTCTGAACTCTTCACTTCTCATTCTTCAAATGGACCAACAATGAAATGGTAAATTCTCCACTGATATAGGCCCCTAAGAACTCCATGTGCAAATGCTTTGTACATACCGCCTGTATTGTATGTGAAATAAAAGAGGAATGTAGCAACTCTGGGATTTCAGAGTTAATTATTATCCAAAGCAAAAAAATCTAAGCGTGGTTTATGATCTATCAGGGATCTGAATCACTTTGCAGGTTATTAAAAATGTAGAATCTCAAACTTCACCTCAGGATTACTTTGTCAGTGCCTGCATTTTAACAAGATTTCTTCATGATTTGTATGTACCTAAAAGACTGAGGAACATTGAGATGCTACATCTATTCTGATTTATATAATGTTTAGATTAGATTACTTTGTCTACTATAGATGTTAGAAATGTCTAGCTTGTCCTATTAACAATGATCTTCTCTATTAAATGAGATTTTAAAACATGTTCTAAAGTTATTTCAAAAATTTGATAAATTCATAAGACATCAGGATGCCGGAGGGCAATCATCTTGGTCTTGTAGTTGGCGAAGGACAGGCGGGTGTTGGGACTGCTTTTCCTGGCTTCTGCCGCATCTACCAGCAGTTCTGCTCTTCTCTCTTTGAGGTCTTCCTTTATCACTTCTCTGCTCTGCTTTGTGAGCTCAGATGTTCGCTTGCAGTCACCTGAGGCTCACGTCAAGCCACAATGTTGAATGAGCTCGAGAGTTTTTGAAGTCAGGCTTTTCTTTTTTGTGGCTATCTCTCTCTAGGCATTCTTCACATAACCATGGATGTGCTGAACCAGTCGATCACGTTCTTCGTCAACGTTGTCAAGATGGCATCTTCCCATGTTACCACAATAGTGCCAAAGAGCTCCCAGTTGGTGGTCGTTCTGGGAGTTCTCTTCTTAAACTTTGCAGCCCTTTCTCCCTGCTCTGGGAGATGGTGGTTCGATCCCATTTGAAATTTTGGGACAATAGCGATGTCAGTCAGGCAAAACGGTTGATTGAATATGATGGGTCAGGGGAATGAGACTCATTGTATTTACTGTTTTTGGCATATTGAATACACCATGGATAGCTTGCCAGGTTCTGACGTGCGGGCAGGATACTCTCAATAGCTTGCCAGGCTCTCCGAGAGAGATAGAGGCTTTTCGATGGCCGCTAATCACCCTTGCAGGTGGTCCCATGGTTCAAACCATATATGAACCCCATCAAATATGGTGTGGTAATCTTCGAAGATAGGTATTAAGTGTCTTATGATGTGTCTGGAAAGTGGCTTGAAACGTGCAGTGGCTTGGAGGTGGAGGTAGTGGAAGTATTCCAATGAGGTATTTATCTGGTACCAGCAGGGTGGGGCCTTTGGGTGTGATCCCTGGGTCACTGGAGATTGGTGGAAGCAGGCATGGCAGGGCAGGTGGGGCTTTGGGGGTTGATTCCTAGGTAACCGGAGATTGGTGGGACCAGGCAGAGGATCTCTGTTTCTGGGTCCACTGAGCCTGGAGTTCAAGGTCACAAAGTTCCACTTACCTGGTTCTGTGGGGTTTCACTCATGCGTGAGTCTCAGCCAGAGCATCCGGAAAGTGGCCTGGAGTGCGGTTGCGGCTGGCTAGTGGAGGAAGTACTGGAATGGGAAGGAATGGGAGTGAAGATAGAAAGCCAGCAACTACGCACCTCTGCTTTGCTGATGACATCGTTCCAATAACATCAAACATTATCAAGCAGCACAAATATTGGTCAACTTTGACCGCAAGTGTGGAATGGTCGGACTACAGCTGAATCTCACGAACACAATGTTTTTGAGAAATGGACTCATTCCTGACGTTCCATTTGCTCTCAATGGAACTACCATCTCCAAATGCAGCAGTTCTGTGTACCTAGGTCAAGAAGTCAACATGACAAATGATCTGGCATCTGTGTTGTGCAGGAGGAAGCGAGCGGCTTGGAATGCCTCAAGGTAATTGAAGAGATAGCTAAGAGGACGAAGATCATCTGATTCCGGCACATCTCTTTGATTCCCCTGTTCTTCCTGCATTAGGCCTCAGAGACCTAAGCCCTATGAAAACAGGATGAGAACACTATTTGGGTCTCCCACAGACGAATCAAAAGAGCTATGCTTGGAGTATCATGCTTCACTCAAGTGAGATAAGGAATCCCAAGTTATGACCACTGTCAACGTCGAAAATCAGATGGGCTGGACACAGAGTGTGATTTGGAGACGGCCATTGGACTAGAGCCATTACTGACTGGATTCCATGGGGCGTCAAAAGATCCCATGGCCGCCCACCTACGAGATGTTCATACTTCTTCGTCAAGACCCTGAACGATCACTTTGAGGCTCTTCGTGTTCCTGGAGTGAGCAGATGCCATTGGGCTACACTAGCACGCGGAGATGTTACTGCCGCCCACTTGAGCAAATCAATGAGTAACAGGAAGTCAAGTGATCAAGTGATCATAAGACATAATTAAAATATATGTCAGTATTGTGTGAGAATGTGTATATATATAGATACACACATATATATGGATAGAAGCTAGTGAAATGTATCCTGGAGGATCAAGAAAGAAACACATATAGAACTCAGAAAAACTTTCTTTCTACTTCCCATAAAATAAGCTGAATTATCTGTTTATCTCAAGGAGTTTGTCTGCAATAGAATTTAGTATGGCCCTAATAACTGACTTGCTCCATAATTAAGAAATTATATTTAACTAGTAAACACTTATTTATTTAAAAAAAGTTTTTGAAAGAACAAGACTATATCTGGAATTGAGATACACTATGGGAGGCAAAGAAACTTGCCTATATGTGGTTGTGGTGTAAGCAAGCCTGAGTAAAATCTCCTGCATCACACATGATCTTCTGAACACCACCAAGATTCATACCTGAGCACAGAGACATGAATAGCCAGCATCTGTGGATGTGCCTCTCCCCCAATACGAATCACGAATCATGACTATCCTGTTATTCGTCGATTGCAGGCCCCAGTAATGTCTCCTTCATCCTAGCCCTGAGATTTTTAAGAAAGTGCTATATTCCGAAGACCTCCAGGACCAGTCCCCCAATACAAAAACAAGTATTTGTGCTATGGCAAAATTCATATAGTATAATATTCACATGGTTAAACATTTTAAAATGTATAATACATATAAATTTTGTATTTAAAATGCTAAAAACTGTACATTTTTCTAAGCCTTTATTTTATGGTAAAGTAAAGTAAAAGTAAAGGCCCTCCCATTGTTCGTCGATTTGCTCGAGTGGGCCCAGTAACGTCTCCATTGGAGACTTTGTTGTTACTGTGTTTGGCATATCAAATACATCACGGGTGGCTTGCCAGGTTCTGCCGTGCGGGCGAGATACTCTCGGTAGCTTGCCGGGCTCTCCGAGAGGGGCGGAGGAATCGAACTCGGGTCGGCCACATTGGCTGCGTGCAAGGCACACGCCCTACCGCTGTGCTATTTTATGGTATATATTAAAATAATGGGCTGGAGCGATAGCACAGCGGTAGGGCGTGTGCCTTGCACGCAGCCAACATGGCCGACCCGAGTTTGATTCCTCCACCCCTCTCGGAGAGCCCGGCAAGCTACCGAGAGGATCTCGCCCGCACAGCAGAGCCTGGCAAGCCACCCGTGATGTATTCGATATGCCAGACACAGTAACAACAAAGTCGCCAATGGAGACGTTACTGGGCCCGCTCGAGCAAATCGATGATAAACAGGAGGGCCTTTACTTTACTTACTTATTAAAATAATAATAGCATTCATTTTCAGCAGGTTGTTTGCAGGATTAAATATGACAATTCATATAAAATATATCAAAATTTCAAGAGGTCATTGCTATTATATGCTTTATAAATAGGCAATATTTTGACAAAATACATATAGAGGGAAACTTGTTTTCTCCTTCCCCCTCCCTTCCTACCTTCTTCTCTCCCTCCCTCCCTTTCTTCCTTCCTACCTTTCTTCTTACCTACCTTCCTACTTTTTCCCCTCTTCCCCATTTCCTCCTCTCCCCCCGCCCTTCCCTCCTCTTTCTTCACACCCAATGAGATTGGGAATTTTTGTTTTATTTTTTTTCTCCAGGAATCACTTCTAGCAGTGCTCAGAGAATGTATGCAGTTCCAGGCATTGAATCCAGGCCAGTTGCATGCATGGTATGTGCTCTAACCACTGTCCTAATCTCTATGGCTCCAACTCGTATATTTATTATTTAGTGAAATCCTTTACTTGGAAAGTAATGTGAAGTCAAGCATAGGCATACATGTGTGTGCATGTATGTGTGGTAGCGAGAGGTTGATGGGATTATTCTAACTTTCCATCATAGGACTGGACACTTAAGTGACTTGACTAGTCCAAGGATTATTACTGCCCAAAATAATTGCTGCAGAAGACAACATTTAAATTGATATGTACTTTTCTTGGGGGCTGCAGCAATAGCACAGTGGGTAGGGCGTTTGCCTTGCACATGGCCGACCCGGGTTCGATTCCCAGCATCCCATATGGTCCCCCAAGCACCGCCAGGAGTAATTCCTGCGTGCATGAGCCAGGAATAACCCCTGTGCATTGCCAGGTGTTACCCAAAAAACAAAACAAAAAGAAATTGATATGTACTATTCTTGAGCCAAGTTGAATTAGGGCTGATACTTTTAACTTAAAAAGTCAAGATCCCAGGAATTTTGTTCCATGGCTTGGAGGCCAGCCACACATGCTAGGGGGAAAGGGAGCTCAGATAGAGAAGGGAGCACTAAATAAAGGGTGTTGGGAGTATCCTCCCAGGATGGGAGAAGCATGCTGAAAGTAGACTATAGACCAAACATGACTTCCATTCAATGCCTCTTTTGCAAACTACAACACCCAAAAGGAGATAGAGAACAAAAGGGAATGCCCTGCCACAGAGGCAGGGTAGGATGGGGGAATGGGGGGTGGGAGGGATACTGGGATCCATGGTGGTGGGAAATGGGCACTGGTGGAGGGATGGGTATTTGATCATTGTATAATTGAAACTCAAGCACAAAAATTTGTAAGTCTACAACTGTACCTTATGGTGTTTCACTAATAAAAATTAAATTAAAAAAAGTCAAGATCTGTGAAAAATTTAACATAGAACCAGGTAAACTAATTTGCTGATATAATTATGAATGTAACAGGCAGATAAAAACCTGCCATTTCTCCATGTACATACACATACTATATAATCAATATGAGAGCTAAGAGTAAGAGGTTGCATGCACACAACCACAGTTATTATTCTCAGTTTCCAATTTTACACAGGTAAAATTCTTTCCAAGTATATATTACAGCAACCACTACTGAATAGGCATGCCTGGAGTCATGCTATAGAGAATGCAAAAAGGAATCCTCATTCTCTATTGTTGAAAATGTGTTCTGGTTTGGTGTCTATAGTAGTCAGTGTACTGACTTCTCAACAAGTAAGAATTAAACTTTCACATGACCCAGTAATTCCACTATGACATTTATACCAAGAACAACAAAAACATTAACTTGAAAACACATATGCACATCTATGTTCATTGAAAAACTAAATAAAATAGCCAGGCCATGAAAATGACTCAAATGTCCAATTATAGATGAATAAATAAAGTGGTTGTGATTATTTAGAATTTACATTAATCAGCTAAAATAAAATAGAATGTTATCACTTGATGATCTTGTCATTTCATTATTTAGAGAATAAACATATATGAATAATAATAATGACAAACCTGTAACACTTTGTCACAAAACTTAGATTGCCAAATAATGGTGGTGGGGAACAGAGGGAAAGGAAAAACTGGATTAGAGGTGACAGACTTGGAGAATCTTGAACACTTTAGTGGTGTTGAAGGTTCAGTAAATGTACATCAAAACCATAAGCACTAATATTATTAAAATTGGGCTGGAGCGATAGCACAGCGGGTAGGGTGTTCGCCTTACAAGCGGCCAACATGGCCGACCCGAGTTCGATTCCTCCGCCCCTCTCGGAGAGCCTGGCAAGCTACCAAGAGTATTCGATATGCCAGACACAGTAACAACAAAGTCTCCAATGGAGACGTTACTGGGCCCGCTCGAGCAAATCGACGATCAACGGGAGGGCCTTTACCTTTACCTTTACCTTAATTAAATTACAATATATTTTTTTAAAAAAGCAATAAATAAAACAGCAAAGAAGAAAATTTTCTTGGAGCAAAGCAAATGACAATTAGCTAAGAACAGTAGCATCTGAGCTTTAAATCCATTCTCTAAGGTGTCATTAACCACCTATAGCTAACACACATTTATCCTTTGATAAAACTTTCTCTGAGCAGCTATTTCAGTGCAAACATTTTTCCATTAAAGATAAGGCACTTAAAGATATTGAGTGTTTATTAATTGTGGTCTCCAGAAAGATTAGATTATACTCCTCTAGGGAGACTTGAAGTACATAGTAAGAGTATAGATAACATAGTACTCAGCAACATGACATTATGTTTCTCACGTTGCTTGAAATCAACCTGGCATTTTATTTTGGCCTTCTAACATGGTTTTTATTTTATTATATTCTGTTGCCCCTTTTGCAAGCTACCACTTTCTATCATTAAGATCTAGTTCCAAGTTCAATTTTATTTATGTCTATTCTGTGGACCTGTAAGGCTATGTAAACATTCACTTTATATAAAGAACTTGTGATAAAATTAGAACTTAAAAATATTGATATAGGAAAAAAACAAGACAATAAAAAAACAGTATATGGAAATCAGGGTTATCTATGAGTTGATGCCCAGTCAGAGTAAATTTCAAAGTAAATTGCACATAAATATAGGTAATGTGTCTCCAAATCCCTAAAAAACCCAAACAATATCTACTAAATTATTAAAGTTCAGAAGTACACAGGGCAGTCACCCCAGTTTGCATAAACCTTCCAGAAAGCAACCAAAATGCTCCAATTGGCTTCCCAACCCAGCAGACACTTTCTCTAGTAATTTCCTCTCAAGAGGATTCAAAGCTGTGTAATAACTACTTTCTCCAAACACAAATCGGAAACTAAATAGGATCATCAGGACCAGACTGTCCTTCTGAAACTGGGGCGGCAATTGCCGTATTCAATAAAAATAGCATCTTACCCAACATCAAAAGCAATTTTATGAAATTGGTAATTTTAACACTCCACACAGTCCAGGACAAACACTGAGGAATGTATTTATGAGAGCAGCATGAAATCCCCGTTGATCACAAAGCAGCTGATTCATGAAAACTAGGTATGTTGAAAACAAAGTTGAGACTATTTTTTTCAATTAAGCTGCATTTGAGAGACTGTTGGGTGCTGGGAGTCGTGGGAGGGGGTGTGGGAGAGGCGGGGCAGAGGGTGAGATCCTAGGAAGAAGCAAGGAGTAAAACTTTTACCAAATTTTTACATAAACATTGATAGATTAACAATTTATATTGACCAAGATGAATATTAGATAGCACTGTAGGACTGTCCTCCTGTTGTTCATTGATTTGCTTGAGCCGGGACCAGTAACATCTCCATTGTGAGACTTGTTGTAACTGTTTTTGGCATATAGAATACGCCACAGGGAGCTTGCCTGGCTCTGCTGTGCTGGCGGGATATTCTTGACAGCTTTCACGGCTCTTCGAGAGGGACGGAAGAATCAAACATGAAAATGACATTTTAAAAACTGAACATTGCAGTAGTGAATTTTTTGTCTTAATGTCCAGATGCCTCTATTGAACACCTTCCTTGTGTCATAAACAACTATATTAATATTTTTTAAAGTATTGTTTTGAGGTTATATGCAGAGATTATTATTCAGAGATTATTCCTGCCTCTGCTCAGGGATCATTCCTGACTGGTTTCTGGGGACCTGATGGGGTTCCAGAGATAGACCCTAGGTTGACTACATTCAACGCAAATATCTTACCTACTGCACAACTATCTCTCCAATCCAAAATATTAATAATTCTTGTAGATTCTGATACGTTTACTTTTAACTTGTAATGAATACTGAAAATTGAGTAGGCCATGCTTTACCTTGCTTTTACTAATATGATTTATTAGAAAGATTTTGATCACTTAATCACTTAACTTCCTGTTAGTCATCGATTTGCTCGAGCGGGCGCCAGTAACGTCTCCATTTGTCCCTGTCGCGTGCTAGTATAGCCCAATGGCATCTGTTCGCTCCGGGAACATGAAGGGCCTCAGACCGATCGTTCATGATCTTGACGAAGAAATCTGACCATCTGGTAGGTGGGTGGCCACGTGATCTTTTGACATCCCGTGGAATCCAGTCAGTAACAGCTCTGGTCCAACGGTCGTCTTTAAATCTCATTACGTGACCAGCCCATCTGATTTTCGACACCTTGGCAAATGAGACAGCGTCCCTGATCCTTGATCGTCGATGGATGTCAGAACTCCGGATTCTTTCTCTCATTTGAGTGAAACGTGATATTCCAAGCATAGCTCTTTCTATTCTTCTTTGGGAGACCTGAATAGCGTTCTCATCTTGTTTGCGTAGGGCCCAGGTCTCTGAGGCATATGTTAATGCAGGAAGAACAGTGGAATCAAAGAGATGTGCTCGGAGCCGGAGGTTCTTCGTCCTCTTAGCTATTTCTTCGACGTTCTTGAAGGCGTTCCAAGCTGCTCTCTTCCTCCTGCGCAGCTCGGGTGCCAGGTCATTTTTCATGTTGACCTCTCGACCTCGGTACACATAGCTGTTGCATTCGGAGATGGTCGTTCCATTGAGAGCGAATGGGGCGTCAGGAACAAGGCTGTTTCTCATAAACATTGTCTTCGTAAGATTCAGCTGTAGTCCTACCTTTCCACACTCATGGTCAAAGTCGGCCAGCATTTGTGCCGCTTGGCTGATGTTTGGTGTTATTAAAACAATGTCATCAGCAAAGCGGAGGTGGTGTAGCTGCCGACCATCTATCTTCACTCCCATTCCTTCCCATTCCAGTCGTTGCATGATGTTCTCGAGGGTGGCACTGAAGAGTTTCGGTGAAATGGTATCACCCTGCTGCACCCCTCTCTTGACATCAACGATCACTTCTTTGTAGAATGGTGAGATCCTGGTAGTGAATCCGCAATACAGCTCATGGAGGATCCTGATGTATTGGGCTTGAATGCCCTGATTGGCTAGGGCTTCAATGACCGCTCGTCTCAACAGAATCAAAGGCCTTCTTTAAATCAATGAACGTTAAACAGAGCAGCATCTTGAACTCCCGAGAAACCTCAATGAGCTTGGTTATTGTGTGGATATGGTCGATGGTGCTGAATCCTTTGCGGAACCCTGCTTGCTCGCATGGTTGTCCTTCATCTAGTGTTCTGCCAATCCTATTTAGGATGACTCGAGTGAACAACTTGTAGATGACAGACAAAAGGCAGATCGGGCGATAGTTACCAATGTCATGGATGTCTCCCTTCTTGAACAGTAGTACGGTCCTGCTGGTTTTCCATTGGGACGGAACCTTGCATTCAGACAGGTAGCGAGTGAAGAGCCGAGCCAGTGTATTGATGAGTACTGACGGCAGGTTCTTCAGGTGTTCAGGTCTGACCTTGTCTGGGCCGGGTGCTGTTTGTTTCTTTACCGACGAAATGGCGTGTCGGATTTCGAAGGGAGAACATTGGGAACGACATATCCATCCTGTGGAATTTGGTATGTCGGCAAGTGGACATGGCTATCGAAGAGATTTGAGTAGAAGTCATGGATAATCTTCTCCATTGCCATTCTGGAGGATGTGATGGATCCATCAGGACGTCGGAGGGCAGTCATCTTGGTCTTATAGTTGGCGAAAGACAGGCGGGCGTTACGAATACTTTTCCCGGCTTCTGCCGCATCTACCAGTACTTCTGCTCTTCTCTCTTTGAGGTCTTCCTTGATCGCATCTCTGCACTGCTTTGCGAGCTCGGACGTTAGTTTGCGGTTGCCTGAGGCATGCGCCAAACCACGCTGGCGAATTAGCTCAAGAGTTTTCGAAGATAGGCGATTTTTTGTGGCTATCTCTCTCTTGGCGTTCCTCGCACATTCATGGAGGTGCTGAACCAGTCGATCGTATTCCTCGTCAATGTTGTCAACAATGGCATCTTCCCATGTTGCCGCAATAGTACCAAAGAGTTCCCAGTTGGTGGTCATTCTGGGAGTTCTCTTTTTGAACTTTGCAGCCCTTTCTCCCCACTCTGTGAAGTAGAATTTTGCACGAAGGAGACGGTGGTCCGATCCCGTTCGAAATTTTGGGACAACAGCGACATCAGTCAGGCAAAACCGTCGATTGAATATGATGTGGTCTATTTCGTTGTGGAATCGTCCACCGGGAGACTCCCATGTCCATCGTTTAGATTCTGCCTTCTGGAACTGTGAGTTACCATGAATGGTCTTGGTCGACATGATGAACTCAGACAGTCTCTCACCCTGTTCGTTCCATTCTAGGCCATGGGTCCCGATGTGAAGTTCTTCAGCTGATCTTCTCGGTCCTATCTTGGCATTAAAATCGCCCACAATGATCTTGTAGAAGGTGTGGTCTTCTTTATAGAACTTCTCTAGCTCCATGTCGAACTTCTCGATTTCTCTTTCATCATAATGAGATGTTGGTGCGTAGGCAACGAAGATAGAAACTGCAGGCAGTGAGCCACATCTATTCAAATGTAAACGTCCGATTCGGGTTGTTAGGCATTCGAACGAATCAATGCTCTTGGCCAAGTTTGTGTTGACAAGGACACCGACGCCTCCAACACCTCTTTTATCGCATGTTCCGAGGAACAATTCTTCTCCAGTGTCGAAAACGTCATGGTGAGATTCGTGCCTTCTTGTCTCGGTCAGACCAATGATGTCGTACTTGATCATTCGCGCTTGTAGCATCAGGTCCTCAATGGATGCATCTGATGCTAGCGTACGTGCATTGAAAGTACAGACGATCATTTTTGTCTTCCTTCATTGTGGCAGCCTAGGTCGGCCTTGAGATTTTGTCGGCCTCTCCTTTCTCATCCTTCTCAGTGCTGCCATGTCGGTGAAGCCGTCAGGGTCAGGTGAATGAGACCAGTTGTAGTTACTGGTTTTGGCATATCGAATACACAACGGATAGCTTGCCAGATTTTGATACATCAATTAAAAGCCAGAATAAATAGTTTTATATTCTATCACTAGAATGATTTTATTGTTAACAAGAGGGTTGGGGCTTACATGCACTTTAATTCATGGCAAATTGATAATGAACTGTACACAGAATAATAACGACCTAATAAAAATATTAGTAATTATTTTGTATTTATTTTGTTCCTTGCAGTATGCCAAGGATTTTTATATATCACTTTATCTAATTTTCTCCATAAATTCATAAAACCAGGATTGATATCTATGTTTCACTAATAAGAATGAAATTTAATGATTTTACATATTTAAACATAGTTTCATCTTCTAGTCAGCACCAAAACAAATGCTCACATCTAAGATAATCTCATGTCAAAGCTGAAAAGCTGATAATTTATTCATACTGCCTTTCTTCAGTTAAAGATTCAATTATTTTCCAGCTTGTATAGTAAACTTCTTAGTGATGCTCTAAATATTCAGCTTAAATTTTTGATGTAATCTCCCTGCTAATATCTAAATACTTGGAAGAGGCTTAAATTTTGTTCATTTTCATTTCATCATCCTGTTATTCATTGATTGAATCGACGAAATTTTGTTAATTTAATCTTAATCTTGAAGTTTAAACCCTTTATGTTCGAATTAAGATGTCCAAAATCTGATTTGATTTTGTCACCTATTTCTTCTCTTTTCAGAGGAGAGGATATTATCTGCCTGTAGAGCTGTAAAGATTAAATTAGAAAATATCCAGGAATATCTCTGGTGTTGTGGCCAATATATCCAGTAATAAGAACTCTTTATACTGGAATATTCTTTACTTCATTCAAGATTACTCTTGTAAACCATGGTGAAATATCTTTTCAAATATCAGATTCTAGTAATGGTTGGGCAGAAGGAATGGTCCCCTACAATGTAGTATAGATTGAATGGAATTATGTAGGTAGCAATAAGCGGCAGCTGAACACAAATTCTCAGTTAACAGTTAACATGCCTGTGACTATGCGAATATGCAAATACTGTGAATGTGAAATTCCTTTGTGGCACAAATGTAATTTCCCCATGTTCTTGTTCTCCTTTTGTTTCAATACCTCCCCTTTCCCACCTTTATTTTTCAATGAAAAAAAGACTTCAGAAACCAAAGCTCATATCAAACAAAAGCAGATACTTTTAAATTCTGTGTTTTTTAAGTGTTCCAAAGAACACTTCAGGAGTTAGTTTTAGTATCAGCTGACAAGAAGACTAGTACACTATTTCAGCCTGGGAAATTTTAATGTATGTTTTTCATGTAGAAATAAAATTAATAGCTTCGGGAAAATAGAATTTGAGTTTTGGAAGCATTATATTCCACTAAACAGTTAATGTTTCACTTGGGATTATCATTTTATAAAGTCAGACATTTTAAATGGAAATTTATTTGAAATGCCCCCCTACAACTAAGACCAAATTGTCTTTGTATTCATTGATCTGCAATGAACACTTTATGTAGCAGCTTTTAATCTCAGAGCAGTGATTAGAATTTGGAATCTAGGTTCAAATCTCTGATTTATCACTAGCAAAATAAGGGAAAATTGACATAACATTGGTCTTTCCCCAATACCAGTTCCCTCATTCCAAAAGGGAACATAGAAGAGTTTGGGGAGCAACACAACATTGTGATAATTCAATTATGTGATGAGGTACTCAATACATATCAGCTAGTATATACATCAGTGCAAGCATGGATCATCAAATCTCAGATGAATCATCTACAAAGCTATTCTTTTGCAACTTTTAGAAGGGGATTCAATGGGATACTCATCCTACCACTTGGAACATAACAAGTATACAACTAGTTATGTTATTCACATTTATAATTGTCTCCATACTTGTAGGTAGTGACATACTGAGCATTTCTGTTCAGTGATAGATCTTTCTCTAAATGTGTGCATAATTGGGTAAACAATAATAAAAATAAATATTAACATATATATGAGGAACGGGTTGAATCACAAGCCCTAATGTTACATTGTTTGTAGGATCAAGATTGAAAATAAACTTTATAAATTGTACCCATGTTTTTTTTCCCCAGCGATGCCTAGGAGTTACTCCAGGCTTTTCGCTCCAGACTTACTCCTGGCAGTGCTCAGAGGACCTTATAGGATCCTGGGAATCGAACCCTGATTGGCTGTGTGCAAGGCAAACACTCTACCTGCTGTACTATCATTCTAGCCCCAATAAACTTTCAGATTTCATGGGTAGTTATACTATACTACTGATGAATGAGAGAATGATTCAGAGATACAAAGAGACACAGAGATAGAGACAGAGACACAGAGAAACTTCTGAATTGTGCACTGACAAAATTCTCCTGTTTAATATAAACAGTTTCACAAAGCACCAAATAGTATCCAATAGGCTATCATAATAAAGAATGGATAATTATCTAGTTATTGGAGTGATAGTACCATGGGTTAGGCAGCTGTCTTGCACGTGTTCATCTTTGTTTGGTCCCCAGTATTTCATATGATCCCTTGAGCACTGTCAGGATTAATTCCTAAATGCAGATCCAGGAGTAACTCTAGAGAACCAACAAGTGTAGCCCCCAAACAAACAAACATACAAAAAAGAGAGACAAAGATAATTCTATAACCACAATCATATGTAAACTCAGAAAAAATAAGAACATGTAGAGCCTGAGATAGTATGAGTTAAAGCACTTACGCACGACAGCCCCAGTTTAATTTCTGGTACTGTATATGATCCCCTAAGCACCACTGAGAGTGATTCATGAGCACAGAGAGTCAAGAGCAAGTTCTGAGCACTTTCAGGTGTGGTCCCAAATCAACCAACAAAAAAGCAACAATAACAAACAAGAACATAACTCAGACTACAAAAAATGATTGAGTCCCCTTTGCCTGGCTGATATGAGCGACTGCTATTTCTTTTGATTACAATACTAGGCACGGTTTATTCCCCCCTTTAAAATGAGATATAAGCATACAGAAACTATCAATATAGCCAGTCAGAGAAGTGTTCTTACTAAATAACAGTAATGAACCAGAGTAAAATCAGGAATCTTCTCTAAATTCTATGAAAAGTCCTTCCTCACAAGGATACTTCTCCAAGTTACGCCATTGCCCTCTCTTGACAAATAAGCTGAAGAAGCAGAGAAAGAAGTATAAAGTTTTTTTGAGTTGTTAATGTTCTCAGAATTCTTGTGTTCCTGATATTCTTTGGCTGAGTTACAAAGAACTTCAGATATAGGACCCCAAAGATAGTACAGTTGGGAAGTCACTTACCTTGCATACAGCCAAATTAATTTTTATTCCATGTACCCCATATGGTATCCCAAGTATGGCCAGAAGTGACCCCTAATAGACTTTAAGAATTAAGTCTTGAGCACAGTCATATTTGGTCTCCAAATCAAGTAAATAAATAATTTTAAAATATATTTATTATCATATTAGATTTATTTTAAGTACTAATGATTGGTATAGTTTCTAAACTTACATTGATTTGTCAGTAAAATACATTAACACATCAACACATAGTAACATCCACAGCCATTATTGCTGCTCTACAAAAAATGATAAATATTACTACTTTGGCTTTATTAAAAAGACTTTACATTGTTCTTCTTTTTCTTGCTTTATTTTGGTGGACAATCTTTGCCATGGACCAGTACTTCCAGGGCTTAGCAATGCCTAAAGATCATACAGTTTGGGGAATAGAAGAAACTCTTAGAAAATTGCAAAATTAGACAGTAAAATTGATGCTCACTAACAATGAAGAAAGAAAGAATCATTTTTGGAGTCTTGCAGACACAGGTTCCCTTCTTGAATATCCTGTTAAGTAATTTGCCAAAAACGCTTAGTTAAGAGAAACTGTTCCTGATTACAGTACGGCTCCCATTTTTCCCCCTGAAGCACAATGTAGTGGTTTGTGCAAATAGATTTTTCCAGAGATTTAGGTTTCATTTATTTCCTAGTAAATACATCAATTGCCGGAATTTGGTGAACATGCTTGTGTCATGCTGCTTCTGATAATTGTTTTGTAAGAAATGAATTCGACAGATATCTCATCAGGTTAGAGAAACAAATCAGTATTTGTAGCATTTCATTTGCCTTTACTCTGAACATTATTTATTCTTCCTTTCCCTTTTAAGTCTAAGACAAGTGTGAATTTTTATTTAACCCTTGAAAAATTATTGTTTTGATGGCTTCAATTAATTATGTAGTTATATTTACAAGGACAGTCTATCCAATAATTTTGGGGTAGATAATTATCAGTCACTGCAATGCGATTACTTTGAACATTTTATTTATTTTTAAATATCAGCACTTCATTTTGTTTGGTTTTCTTACTTTTATTTTTGTTTAGTTTTGGGTACAAAGTCAGCAGGACTTACTCCTGGCTTTATGGTCAGGGATCATTCCTGGAAGTGCTTGAGACCACATGTGATTCCTGGGATTAAGACTGCATCTAGGCTGCAAGCAAGGCAGATAATTTACCAGTTGCACTTTCTCTCTGGTCCATATTAGGTTTGATTTCAACCCCCCGTGTTTACCTGCATTTGTGTTGGCTGATTTCCTGACTTTAATCCTTTCTCAAGTTCTAGTCAGTGAAATATATTTATGTGAGTAGATTTACACAGCTGGGTAAGTCTGCAGGTGATAGCTAATGTATCATGCAGGAGACATTATAAATTGTGATTCATTTAGTATGGAAAAGGTAGCATCTATCCATGGATATGTTTAGTTCATTTGGATGGATATAGGACACGTAGCTCTGGACACACCAAAGCCAATGTTTAAAGTAACACGATGCTTAGAAAATTTACGTTAGTCTTTTCTGTTAAGATTTCTTTTATGAACATATTTTAATATAATCAATAACCCTACTGTCCAGAAATTATTAGTATGATTACAGATCATTACTGGCCTTGATTTTTCTGGAGGTAAAAGGACTGTAATATAATGAGAGTAATTTGATATTTAGAGCCAGATGCTTAACTCTTAATCCAAATTTTGTTTCTAATTATTTGAACTTAATTAGGGAAGCTCCAGCCCAGCGGTAGGGCGTTTGCTTTGCGCACAGCCAGCCTAGCGGAGCCGGTTCGGTTCCTCCGCCCCTCTCAGAGAGTCTGGCAAGCTACCGAGAGTATCTCGCTCAGCAAAGCCTGGCAAGCCACCAGATGTATTCAATATGCCAAACAAAGTAACAACAAGTCTCACAATGGGGACATTACTGGGCCCGCTCGAGCAAATCAATGAACAACAGGAGGACAGAGCTATAATTAAGGAAGATACGTAAATTTATATTTGAGCTTCCTAATAAAGTATACCATTACACTGAATTGTGATAATTCTCACAGGATTGTGAGAATTCACTAACCTGACAATAATCTGAATTTCTTGAATGAATTACATTTATAAGAGTACAGAATGCCATAAGTACGAGCGATAGCACAGCGGTAGGGCATTTGCCTTGCATGCAGCCAACATGGCCGACCCGAGTTCGATTCCTCCACCCCTCTCGGAGAGCCCGGCAAGCTACCGAGAGTATCTCGCCCACACGGCAGAGCCTGGCAAGCTCCCTGTGATGTATTCGATATGCCAAACACAGTAACAACAAAGTCTCCAATGGAGACGTTACTGGGCCCGCTTGAGCAAATCGATGAACAACAGGAGGACAGGACAGAATGCCATGAGAAGGGCAGTAAAATATGGACACAAACTCAGAAAATATAACAGGAACATTTATTTTACTCAATTACTGAAACTTAAATAACATAATTGCTATTTAAATATAATTATGTATCATGACCATCCTGTTATTAGTCAATTGCCTCAAGCAGGCCCCAGTAACGTCTCCTTCGTCCTAGCCCTGAGAATTTTTAAAAAGTGCCATATTCAAGGCTCTTTCAGAGTTAGGAGAATGAGACCCATCATTGTTACTGGTATTTGGCATATTGGGTACACCACGGGGAGTTTGCCAGACTCTGCCGTGTGGGCAGGTTACATTTGTTAACCTATCAGTTTGTCCAAAGTAGGAATGAGATAAGATGTCGCGTGGCCGCTAATGAGGCCGCGCGCTTCCGGGAGCTGGGTTTTATAGTCTCTGAGTCTTGGCCATTGATGGGATTATACAGTGCCAGGGGGCCAGTTGGTGGGTGTGACCCCCGCCTACAAGAATTTGGAGGATCTGGGTGGAGGATGCTCAGACAGTTATTATTAATTTAAACTTTTTTCAGTAAACTTTGCAGATTGCAGTTGACTATTCTGTAAAATGTTAGATGATATCCTCCACTGATTTTCATGGCCTCAATAAGTTCATGCAAACTAAAATGAACTTACTGAGGCAAATAGATGGGGAAGTAACACAGAAGGTGTAACTAGCAACAAACAGCTTGGTGAATCCTTAGACAAGGACTTAATAAACCCATGCCACAAAGTAGCAATTTTCACATAGAAATGATTAAATAACTTACTGATTTTAATACTGGAGCTTTGTTATGTAGTAAAATTAAACACTAGAATTGTATTAACCATTGTATTTTTGGACTACATTAAAGAATTAATTGAAAAGTGAAACTTAGAAGGCAAGATGGAAGAAGATGTTGAGAATGACTGAAAAATGGGGATATGGTGGAAAATTAGAGGATGGTCAGAGATGGTCAATGAAAGAGAAAAGAGTGTGGATGGTATAGATAAATAAAAGCAGCCATGACCTCCTATTAGCCAAAGGCTTGCAGCATCCTGAAAATTACCAGCATTTTTCATTTGATTTGTTTCATTACAATACACAATTCTTACCAGACATTCTCTTGGTAGTCTGGAGGCCCGGGGACTTCTCCCAGAGATATCCACTATCTCAAGGCAGTTGGTGCTTTAGCTCACACCAAGAGACACTGGTGGCCTCCTGGAACACAGCTGGTGATTCTTGATAGGTTGTCTGGTGGGGAAATTGAGCCCAGATACATGCCAGGATTGTGCCCTCACCTTTGTATCATCACACTAGCCCCTAATAACCATATTTTAGATAATTTAGAACTGACTTGTTATACCTCAGTATAAAAAGAAAAATCTTGTATATTAGTTTTTTCACTTATTAACAGACCTTTGCAGCATCCCTATTTCTCTTTCCCCACTATAAATGGAAATAAGTATAGATACAGCCTTAGCAGGGACAAAAACAATAGTTTATGAAGTTAAAATAGTAACGGTTTTCTAATTGCTCAGATGTTAGGCATAAGCATTCCCTGTTAAATTGACTGTTAACATTTGAAATAAGGACCATCATGCCTATTTTGTAAGTGAAACCAAGAATGATAACAATAATAGGAGCGAATATTTCCTATGCACAGAGATATTGCTTTTATATATTACACTTCATGTGCCTCATAATAATCTTCTGAAGTAGGGTCACATTATACACACTTTTATAGAAAGAGACCTAAGTATAGAGAGACTTTTTTACCTGCCCACATAGCATTTACTTGCCTACATACTATTGGCAACAAAAGGCAGATTAGAAATGTGAATAGGGCAGTTGGTATAAGAGGTTTATCAGAACCCAGAACCCAGGGAAGGAAGAGCAGAAGCATTTCTATCTTGCTCTGAGGAAGAGTCTGATCTTAAGATTCTCTTCTGGGGCCGGAGTGATAGTACAGTGGGTAAGGTGTTTGCCTTACATGCAGCCGACCTGAGTTTAATTCCCCGGCATCCTATATAGTCTTCACAGCACTGCCAGGAGTAATTCCTGAGTGCAGAGCCAGGAGTAACCCCTGAGCATTGTTGGGAGTGACCCAAAAAGCAAAAGAAAAAAGAAAAAAAGAAAAATATTCTCTTCTAAAGTTCTAATTGTCCACAAAGTGGACCATTCCAGTGAGTAGTACCTGGTAGGCAAAGTATATAGCTCTAATTGCTTGTAAGTGTGAACAAGTCACCAAAATACTGTTTTGTTTGTTTCTTTGTTTTTTATAACAAAACCACTTGCAGTAGTCAGAAAAGGAGTATGACATCAACAAGAAGGAGTTGGTTGTAAAGGGCATAGCCTCCAGGCCTGGGTAGAAGCACACAGGAAGGAAGCACTTGGGTATCTGGAGGCAATGTGAAAAGATGACTGGACCAAGAGGATCTAAAACCAAAAAGGTACAGAACTACTGAACTGCTACAGAGCACACTGTGGAGACACAGAGAGAAGGACCCTGGTTTCTCTTTTCACAACACCTTTAACTTCTGAATAGTGTCTGAACTCCCTGTCTGAACTTAGCTTTCCTAGGTGCCAGTGAGATGCAACTTGCAGCAACAGGATCGTGAGACAGAATAAACAAAGATTGATCTGAAGGCAGAAAGATGAAGAACCTACACTTTGGATGCATGCAGTTTAGAAAGCATGTAGATCGTGGTTACAAATCTAAGCCTTGGTTGGAACTTAACTTTATAATTAATAGAGCTAAAATATTCTTCTAGTCTTTATTATTATGATTTAGAGTCTTTCTTAACTGATTTAGAATTTTGGGGAAAGATAAAGGGTTTGGTTAATATTTCCCATCAACCCCAATCAACTTATGTTTAAGTTGGGAATGTTGAGTCCTTTTACATGTGTATACTTCCATGCATGCAATGTATGCTATATATATATAATGTGTATTTTATATATATATAATTGACATAAATTATGTATATAATAACACAATAAGGTAAAGGTAAAGGCCCTCCCGTTGATCATCGATTTGCTCGAGCGGGCCCAGTAACGTCTCCATTGGAGACTTTGTTGTTACTGTGTTTGGCATATGGAATATGTCACGGGGAGCTTGCCAGGCTCTGCCGTGTGGGCGAGATACTCTCGGTAGCTTGCTGGGCTCTCCGAGAGGGGTGGAGGAATCGAACTCGGGTCGGCCATGTTGGCTGCATGCAAGGCAAACGCCCTACCCCTGTGCTAATAACACAATGTCAGGTAAAAACACCATTTCAGATGAAATACTGCTTCCATTGTCTTCTCGTTATTTGCTTTATCAAAGATAACAACCATTCTAATATTATTATGAAATTACTAATTATTTTTATGGTAATGAATATTTTATGTATCTCAGAAGGGTAAATTCGATCGTAATCATGACTTAGATAGTACCTCCGTCCTTGGATACTAAACTAAAATGAAATATTTAATCCTACCAATGTAGAAGTGTATCATTCAAACTATGAAGGAAATATGCCTCATTCTATTTTGAGAATGATCAATTCATTTTGAGATGTGATGTGCAAAACTGATTTCTTCCTTTATAAGAAAATCCCAGAATAAATTTTACATATTAAAAACTTTTAGTGATAAAGATAGATACCCACAATGCATGCCCATGTGATAATATTGAATAAAAGTTGAGCACCTTTTAATTGTCCACCAACCCTCTCTGATGCCTTCGATGAAGACTGTAGGTGTAATTTAACAGTGTAATAGTGCTGACATGTGTACCAGGTCATTATTGGGGGCAAGGTTGCCCTTTATAACACAGAATGCTTTGCAAATATTTAGACTATACTCAGCAGAGGAGAGTTGTAATCCCTACATTATGATAATGGCCGTGTCTCCATACATTGCCACACGTCTACTAGGCTGAAGTGACTAGAGAAAAATAAGCTCAAACTGGTAAAGGTAAAGGTAAAGGTAAAGGCCCTCCCGTTGATCGTCGATTTGCTCGAGCGGGCCCAGTAACGTCTCCATTGGAGACTTTGTTGTTACTGTGTCTGGCATATCGAATACTCTCGGTAGCTTGCCGGGCTCTCCGAGAGGGGCGGAGGAATCGAACTCGGGTCGGCCATGTTGGCCGCTTGTAAGGCGGACGCCCTACTGCTGTGCTATCGCTCAAACTGGTAAATAAATAGTTTTCGCATTTCATGTGTTTTAATTATTACTTTTATTGAGTCAATTCAATTTTCTTTTTAACAAGCACACCATACACATTGAACTAGATTCTACTAGTGTAGAAGTCATACTCAAGGATCAAGTCTTTCTCTGGAACTACATAATTTTATAGGTATTTGCTACACATCATTACAGTGAACCAATAATTTAGTTTTAATATGCTTAATGGGACCCAAGTGACCTCAAGCAAATGATGCAAAAGATGTATCTGCTGGAGATGCTTTACTAGAAAGGAAAGATATGGAGAAGAATAGAATACTGTTTTTCTGAGATATTGCATAGAACATTTATTTATTTTTAATTTTATTTTTAAAATTTTAGTATAATAACTTAATTTTAATTTAAATTTATTTGAATATCAGACACTTTTGTATGTTATGAATTATATTTCTAAATATAAACATATATATTTCAGAATAAAATCTATTCTTTTCTATTAATTCATTTGGTACATAATTTATCTTTTTTGAAGAGTTAATAATTCAAAATGACTTAAATTCAATAAATTCATGTTAAACTCATTTTTCAAACGGTTTGAGAAAGGTATTTATCTTTTCCTATACCTTCAAATGAAAACCATAAAGAAAGAAAAATAAATGCCAAGGAAGAAGAGAAAATTTCACAGAAAATCCAGGTAAGAGAACATTCACTAGGTAATCAAGTAAGTCACCTTCTGACAAATCATTACCACTACACTGTCCTCATACCTCCCTCTATTTCTATGGGTTTTAACTTCCTGGCAGTAAGATAAATCAATCAAATTATAAGGTTTAAAGATCCCTTACACCTCAAATGGTTAGCAATTCTCTGAGTAAATGCTTTATCCTCCTTTAAATTCAGAGCTTTTCAATTTCTGAAAATGATGACCCAAGGAAATTCAAATACTTTTCATAGTATTCAGTTAATAAAGAGACATTCTTTGCTAGTTAAGAAGGGAAGGATTATAAGGTATATTGTGCTCCAAGCAGAAGTGTGCTTTCTTTTAGAGAAGTTCAACTTACTTTGTTATTGAGGCTCTTCATCACACAATGATAAATCTCTGGGTATAGCTCAGTGGGTAGGGCATTTGCCTTGAATGTGGCCGACCTGGGTTCGATTCCTCCATCCCTCTCAGAGAGCTCGGCAAGCTATCAAGAGTATCCCACCCACACGGCAGAGCCTGGCAAGCTACCCATGGCATATTTGATATGCCTAAAACAGTAACAAGTCTCACTTCATGTTCTTGGAGCAAGCAGATGTCATTGGGCTATACTAGCATGTGACAGGGATGAATGGAGATGTTACTGGTGTCCACTCGAGCAAATCGAAGAAGAACGGGATGACAATGCTACAGTGCAGTACTACATATTTATCTTACTGACAGATTGTTAATGTTGACTGTAAAAATTGAAGGATGGATTACATTCATCAACATACTCAGCTAAGGGAAGCTTCATGAGCATAGAAGCTGTGCAGTTGGAAAAGACCCTTGGCGCCGTGTAATCCCATCAGCGGCCAAGACTCAGAGACTATAAAATCCAGATTCGCGGCCGCGTGACATCTTATCAAAACTTTTTTTTATGACATCTTATTGTCTCATTCCTACTTTGGACAAACTTGCAGGCTATCCGAATGTAGCCTGCCCACAGGGCTGAGTCTGGCAAACTCCCCGTGGCCTACCAAATATGCCAAATACCAGTAACAATGATGGGTCTCATTCTCCTAAAGAGCCGTGAATATAATCTCAGAGCTAGGATGAAAGAGACGTTACTGGGGCCTGCTCGAGGCAATCGACGATTAACAGTTACACACTGATGTTCTTTAGAAGTTTATTTTTGAATTTGGTTTTTACAAGTTAAATATTGCTGATTGGAATGTAGGATATGTATCAGGGCTTGGGTTTTTAGTTCCACATGGTACTATATCCTAAGGTACATCCCTCAGGGCTCTAGGAATTGAAACCACACCTTCAGCATGTAAATACATGATGATATGGCTCATCTGCACTCTAAAAAGAAACAAATCAAGGATATGGAGAGTATCAACTAATAATAAGCCTTTGATACTGCAATAGAAATTTCGAGTGCCCGGCTTGGTGGAGTAATTGAGTAGGTTGACTGGAAGCAGTAGGGAATGTAGTTGGAGCACACTGGGTGGTATTAAGGGAGGTAACTATATGCACTAAAGGCATAGCTGTCAATTACTGAACATGGGATGGGAGGGAAGGAATGTTGAGGGAGGGGATATAGGACTGGCTCATGGGCATTTTGATAGTGGGATCTGTACATCAATATGGTAAGCTTGATTATTATTGTAACCCTAATACCTAAGCCATAATATAAAATTAAACAAGTTTTTAAAGCATGTGTACGATCCCCTTGAGCTAGCTATCCCACCTCTACTAATCTTCTTAAATGTCTTGAACAAAACCAAGGAACACCCTCTCTCCTTCTCTGTAATGAGCTCTTTCACAAGCTCCCCCAACTTATCATGTTCTCAGTCCCTCGAAAACTTCCCGTTTCTATTCTTTATAGCAAGTGCTACTACCACGGCTTCTTCTTCCCTGCTCATTGTTTGTTTCTATTCTCTGAGTAAACCTGAATACTGAAAGAGACAAAATTGAGGGTGTACACTGTTCTGTTTGGTGATGGGGCACAAGCATCCCCCTCCCATGCTTGCATTTCTTTCATGTGTCTAGCAGGTGACTGAACAGAAGTAAGTCTCTCGCCCATTAAGTTACACATGCACTACAATGTATTGGATTAGGCTAAGACTATAGCAAAGGAGATTGACTTCATCCTTGCTGTGGCTAGTCTGATGACTGGGAGGAGAGAGACCCAGTAACCAAGTCATGGGTAGGACTCCCAGGCACGTATTCAGATCTTTACTCAGTCAAAAGTATCCTTGTATCTGTCATTAAGTAGGGGAGAGGAAGGAGGGAGGAGTTCAATGATTTTCTCATTATTATCTTCCCTCCCATCCCCGTGTCTCTTGCCGACTCCTTGTAATAAAAACATTTCCTATACACAGGTGAGTAGCAAAATCAATTATGGTAGATTATTGAATTACCAGCTAATCAAATATTCTTATCCCTATCTCTAATTATTCCTGCTTGTGACAGGAATATATACTTTCTTGGTGAATTCAGGAGAGGCCATGAAACTTGTCTTGATGAATTTGTGGGCAGAAGTATTTCGAGACAAGACTTTAAGAATGAGCAAATCATTCACTAGGTTACCTTTGCTCCAGGGACTGGCATTGGTCTTAGTCTGTGTTAATCCTTTACCTGGGTACTAAAGGGAAGTGAGAGAGTAAAGCTGGAGTTGACATGTGCCCTAATCGAGAAGTAAACTGTAATTGTGGCAGGTGACAGGTATAGAAGTTAACCTATCTATCTTCGTGAATCTATTAGCTAATTTTGCTTGGGGAGAGGGATCTATAAAACCCCTAAAGTTTAGCATTAGTGATGGCATCTCTAAATATGTGATGTCTCTTCTTTGTCCAAAAAGCAACAGTATTTTAAATAATTAATTCTTATCTTTTGCCTTAATTATCATTCTTCTTCATAGCAATTATTTTCTATAATTCAATATCTAAATTATTATCTTTCCAATTAATATTTGAAACATAAGTTTCAAACTATTTCGTTATTTTTAGTTTGCTTAATTTTTACCTAATATCTGGTTCCATCTGTTTGAAATATTAATTTGGCATTAGATCACTCGTGCATACCTCTCACATGTGATGGAATTACATTATTATTATAAATAACAAAAAAGTTGAAATAATATAATAATATTTTTAATCAAATGATGTTTGTTAATTAACAGTTTTCTTTATCTCTTAGAAAGTAGAAAAATAATTTACTTATCACTTAATTCAAAATGGTATTACTTTATCAATTCAATCCACATATACTTATTAGGATCTACTAAGTGCTTGGCAGTTTTGTAGATACTGAGTCCCTCCTTGCCTATTATAGAATAAGTATGTATTTGCATGTCATGCATCAGTAGTGTTCAATGAATATTTGTAGGAATAAGTGGATTATAATGAATTTAGAATGTAACATAGCAAACCACCTCATAAAATCTGTGAGGCTTTTCTATGTTTTCTTGACTCATTGCTTTTTATTGTCTGAAATAAAATAATGAAATGCCAAGAGAAAGAGAAAAAGAGAGAGTAAAAAAGTTCAGACCATTCGAATTTAATAATCTAAAAAACAAAATATAAAGAAAAAAACTAATTCATATTATACGAAAAGTATTGAGCGGATCACTTAAATCCAGAACAATGTGAAACAATAGAAGTAAAGAATTAGTTCTAGTTTCTTTAACTGGAGATATTTTATACCAGGACAAATATTTCCAAACTGCTCTGTTATTTCACTATTCTGATCATTTCTTAGAGACATTTTTATCCATTGGGGCAAAACTTCTTCCCAATATTGTTCAGTTTTGCAAACTTTGCAAGTCATTTAGTGATATTCATATTTAAAACAAACAATTTCAATATGTGCATTAGCACGCTATTGGAACAAAATAGTCTTTACTTAGCTTAGATTTGTGAATCCCTCATTTAATTACAGCTGGAAAGGTTAGAAACTTTTTATCATGCACACATATTCTCTGGGAATTATCTGGCTCTGAAATATAATTAATCATCTTCTGTCATGCTTTCATTATATGCACTGCTCTCCAGGGCCATTGCTTTCTTCTTCCTTCATTCAGATTTTTTTGACCTTCCTCCTCTCTGTTACCAAAGACCTCAGGTGAATTTCATCAGATTCTCAGAAATGACTGGATATTGTTAAACCCATTTGTCAACTACATTATCAGCTCACAAACACAAGATCTCTGCATATGTTAGCCTTTTCCATATATACTAGTCCAAGTATTAACATGGATGGCATCTGTCAATGTTGACAAAAATTAAATTTTGAAACTACTGTAAATAATAAAGCAGTCATATAAAGATTATTTCTCTAGAGCATAAGCTACCAGTAAACAAGATTTGCATATTGTGCTTACAGCTGTTTCAACATGAGATGTTTGCTGCAGTTTATTAAAATGATCTGATTTGTCAGATTCTAGAATAGCTAAAATTTTGTGTGAAAAACTATTTAAGGAAGTTTAGTGAAATTTTTAATGTTTATAACTAAGTACTTGTGGCATAAGTATACTAATGTAAAATGAATAAATGTAACTTCAGAAGTAATAATTAGGGTTTTAAGGCATGAGAATTAATTCATCACTAACTCAATTCAGGGAAAACCAATTCCCCTGACCCATAAAAACTCATATTATCAACATATGATCCAAAAGAGAAGGATGACTCATTTAAACTATTTTCAGCTGACTGTAAAAGAAAACTGTGGTCATCCATACCAATTCTGAACATGGCAGTGTAAAGATTATGTTTATCAACCTAGTAGTCATTTGAACTTATTCCAAAGATGACTGTTTCATGGTTTCTTATTTAAGAAATAGAATAAAATATTTTTTCTGTCCGACAACTTCCTCAATATAGTTTATTCTATTATTTAATATTGATATATATGTACATTTTATTCCTATAGAAGTCACCATCACCACCACTATCTGTATAACTATCCCAAGACAAGAGATAGCAAAAATAAACCAAGTTTAGCAAACTCTTTTAAACACTGGAACTGAGTAGCTCTGTAGCACTGTCATCCCATTGTTCATCGATTTGCTTGAGTGGGCCCAGTAAAGTCTCCATTTTGAGACGTTGTTACTGTGTTTGGCATATAGAATACATCGCGGATAGCTTGCCAGGCTTTGTTGTGTCGGCGAGATACTCTCGGTAGTTTGCTGAGTTCTCTGAGAGAAGCAGAGGAATCAAACCTGGGCCAATAGGGTTGATCGCGTGCAAGGCAAACTCCTACCCACTGTTCTATCACTCCAGCCCCTGGGCTTGAATATTCCTTTAAAATACTTTGTGGTATTTCCTGTGCTTCAGTTTCTATTACTTTGTGAATATAAAGGTTCTAGACTGACCTCCTTTCATGAAAGGTATCTATTTAGAAAGAACTTGTAAAATTTCAATCATAGAAGCACTTTATGGGTCAGAGTCATAGTCCAGGGGGTATGACTAGGCCACATCCAGCGCTACAAATGGTCTTCCATGCATCTCCAGGAGTGATCACTGAGCGGAAAACCAGGAGTAAACTCAAGAACTATCACGTGTAACCCCAAATCAAAATCAACACCATAAAAGCTCTTGCTAAATAAATTTGTAAATGAAGTACTGATATTAGTGTAAAGTGAATCTCTTTCATTAACTAATAGCTATCATAACTGGTATTGATATGTGTGAAAACCTGTAGGCATATACTTATGCATTTTTGTAGAGAAATGTTTTTATTTCAAAGAGCAATCCCATCAAAAGAAAATTTTGTTTCCCCTTTTTGTTTTGTTTTGTTTTGTTTGGGGCCTACACAGAGCTATGCTTAGGGCTTATTCCTAACAGACTTGGATCCATATAGGTGGCAGGGATTGAACCAGGGCTGGGCATGTACAAGGCAAATGCCTTACCTGCTGCTCTAGCTCTTTGGCCCTGCTTACCACTTTTATTTTGTCAAAATATGTGTGATATGAATGCAGGAAAAATTATTTATAGATTTTAGTTGTGATAACATTAGCAGGAGAACCAAAGCATAGGGGACTGAGCAAGTTATAAAAACAATTATGTTAGTGGTAGGAAGTTGGTGCAACCCTGCTGCAAAAATTTTAATATCTTTTAGGGCTAAGTATCTAAATAAAACTCAATTCTGTATACCTTACCAGCTCCTATATGTAAAGGAATAAGTACTATTATTTGAATTTTTAAATAAACATCCATTCACCTGTTCATTCACTTGTCAACTATTACTATTTAATTGGACAGAAGTTCAATATACAGGGCAGTTTCTTCATAAATACTTTTCATAGGCTACCTAGGAGAAACAGCAATCTGATATTATACAAAACAAAATCCTACAGCCTGGGAAAATAAACAACTTAGAATCATTTTACTCTTATGTAGATGTAATAGATCGAAAATTGTGGTTTTGCTG
Source organism: Sorex fumeus (assembly GCF_029834395.1). NCBI lineage: Eukaryota > Metazoa > Chordata > Mammalia > Eulipotyphla > Soricidae > Sorex > Sorex fumeus. Next base: position 4,673,095 of record NW_026606248.1, read on the forward strand.
AATGTTGAAAATTGAATTGTTTCCTATGCATTTACTTATTTTTAAAAATAAAATTGCACATTCATATTTAATTTACTACATAATACTGTCTGATATTGACATTTCTTTTTATTACATCTTATTTTTCTGTGGTAACATCACTTATGAGTGCAAATGTTTACAATTTGAAGGGTACAATATTACCATATCACACCCACCACTAAAAGTGCCCAGATCCCTCCTTTAAAGCAATACCTTCCTTTACATTTAACTCATTGACTTATCTGACTTTGATGCCAACCTTAACAAGTTCCTATGGCAATGTGCGAGTGATCAATTTCTCATGCCAACATGCATATGAGTGTGCAATGTGTTTTATGATTTGAAAAGTGAGATTTTATATTTTGTCTTGTTATGAAGATGTTTACTTATTATATTATATTTTTATAAATAGTATGTAATACTTTTATACAGAGATAAGTTCAGGAGGAAGTATAAAAATTATTATTTTATATTTATTGAAATGTGGATATAAAATTTTTATTAAACAAAAAAATAGAATATAACCACTATGTGGTGTAGACGTTTCGTAAAGATAGAGTGCAACAGATAGAAAAGAACTTGGGATATTGACTGGTGTTATATGAAAAAACAAACTTTGTTATGACTCTTTCCTAGACTTGTGAATATTATTGGTTAGAAAATGTTAAAGGTACTGAAAAAGTTTTTAGTAGCATTATCTTTTACTATTTTGAGGCTTGTTTTTAAATTAGGAACTGAAATTTCCACTCAGATCATGCATATTATTGTTGTTCTTAGTATTGGGGAATGATTATAGATATTTATTTAATACTTAGTAATATTAAAAATGAACACTATCTCTTTTAAAATACATCACTACTTCAGAACATTTAAGAAGGTTAACATAGTCATATTGGAAATTAATGAAGTATCAAGGGCAATTATGACTCTCTGGTGCAATAATTACTCATTCTCATGTATCCTTACATATTCCTAACCCTGAACTCACTCTCACATCCTCGCAGGGAGTTCAGCCCCTTAATAAGTCTTTCTAATGCTATAGAAGCTATTCCTTTATGGGAGCTTAAATTCTTATCATAAAAACTATAACATATGCCAGGAAATTTAGTAAACTTTAACATACACTAGTCTAGAGACAATATCATCCCTAGTGGATCTTTATTTTTATTTTGGGGTCACACCCAATTGGGCCCGGGGGTTATTCTTGGCTTTGTGCACAGGGATCTGTTCTGGTAGTGCTTGGGAAATTACTAGTACTTTTCAGTGAAGAAACAACACCCCAAAGAAGTTGAATGGCTTTGCAATGTCACGTAGTCATATGCTATATCTGGCATTTGTCCAGTTCTTGCTGGCTCCAAATAGTGTTCTTAACCACTATATAATGTTGCCTGGAAATGTCACCAAGTGTTTACAAAAAAAGTTATGTAAATATTTGGCAGAAAGTATTTCGAATCTGCTAATTTAGTCATAATTGGTCTCACAGGGAACTACAGGTGAGACTGGAATTGGAATGTGGGTGTTGTAAGGAAGATCCCTTCATTTCTGCAGTAAATCTTCAGAACCAGAATAGCACCCTGTGTAGGGCTTCTGCTATCTGTTCCACAGGCACCACTAACATGGTCCTGATACTGTAGGCTCTTAAGTAATTCTGCAGCGGGAACATGTTTTGACATCCTAAGGTCCCAGAGACTGATTGTGGTGCTCTTACCTGTGAGTCTACCCTGTCAAGGAGCTCAGTAATTTATGTGTGACTTAATTTAGCAATCCAGTGGAAAATAGGCTTTTGAAGGCATTTACATTTACTTAAGAAACCTTGATTAATAAGTTCTTAGTTAATAACTTATTAATTAATTCAATGTTAATTGAATTCCATCTTTTGGAATATAATTTTCCAGTTTCAGTCCTACAACCAGTATCATTGTCCGTTAACCAGGTTCCCTCCCACAGTCCAGTCTACCTCCTGAGTAGATGTATTTTTAGGTTATATGATCCCTTCCAAACCTGCAGTATTGTTGGCTCTAGTGGCTTTAATGTATACCAATACCTCCCTTATCCTCCATCGCCATGTCCAAGCCCCTTTGTTCCCTCTAGTCTACCTCTTCTTCTTGTCCCACTCCGTTTCTCTCCTTTGGTATTTTCATTCCTGTAACGCAGGGTTTATCAGCCTTTGGTACCATTTATTCCCTCCTGTTGTTATTTTATATGCCACATATAAATGATAAAATGCAATATTTTCCTTCTTTTAACTGTTTCACTTAATATGACATAGTCCAGGTTCATCCAAGTTACAGCAAGCTGCACGATTTCATCCTTCCTTATGGATGCATAGTAAAGATATTTAAACGTACATATACTTATAATTAGATGTGTGAGTTCATTGTTGTTTCTTCATGTTTGATAACTAAACTCCCTTGAGCTGTGTTTACTTACTATGTTTCTTGATGCACTAAGCCTACTTTATTTAATAAAAAAAAACAGTAGAAATAATGTACAAAGTAAAACAACTTTAAAGAAGTATATGATCTGATAAGCAATGTAGTTTCTAATTAGTCATTGCTCAGTATCTTCTAACTACCTCTAATGTTCGTCCAACAGTTTAATTTATTGAAATCTGAAATTTCCTAATTTGTATTTTGTAGGAACTTAAGATATATTGGGCCTGGGGAAATTGTGCAGCGGGTAGGGAGTTTGCTTTGCTTGCAGTCAACCTGTGTTCAATACCAGCAACCCAGGTAGTCTCCGAGTCCTTCCAGGATTCTGGGGTGATCCCTGGGTGCAGAGTCAGGAAGTAAGCCCTGAACACACCCAGGCATTGCTTCAAAACAGAACAGAATTAAAAAAAAAACACAAGCGAACAAAAATAAAATGATATGTAGACCTTTCATGAAATCACTTATTTTTCTTTTTTTCTCCTCCATTATTCAACTGTAAAAGTCCTCTAATAATTTTTTTACTTTATTGTTTGTAAGCATTAAATATACGATAATATTCGGTATTACTCTAAATGCTGCATTTTTCTAATTTAATATCTACAACTACTTATAGTGTTATTGTCCCTACATTTTATGAGGAAACTGAGGCATGAGACACTGAGACATCACATGCTATCCCAATTCACCTGGGCAGTGAGTTCTACAGCAGTGTGCCCGCTTTAGTTTGTGTCTCTAACTGCTCTACTAATGTCTCAATGTTCTTAAAACTTCTTTTTGATGATGCTTATAGAAGCTTTAAAAGTATCAGTCGTTCTACTTCATCTGGTCGTCACCACACTCAGAAATCACTATAATCACTTAATATGGCTAAGAAAATTTTAGTAATTCCAATTAAGATTAAATAAATATTAATTATTTATTTTTTCAATGAACTTTATTATTATGTAAATTGTTTTCCCCTCAAATATAGGTAGAACTCCAGAACAATAAATCTGTGAATTTTTTTCTAAAACTTAAGAAAGGGTTTTTATAGATATATAAATTAAGTCATTAGGTTTGATTCTAGTCCCTTAGCACTGGCATCCTTATGCCAAAAGTACAAATCAAAAATAGAACAACAACAACAAAACACCACCATAAGAAACAGACAAAGAAAATATGCCATGTAATGATATGGCAGAGATTAAAGTTGAGTAGTTACAAGGGACGCCAGTAATCATGGACACTACTAGAAGCTGAGAGAGACAAAGAAGAAATTCAACTAAGTCTCAGAAGGAGCATGGCTTTGCCACTAATTTCATATTTCTAGAGTTAAGAACTTGGAGAGAACAAATTTTTGTTGCTCTAAGTCTCAATTTAGGTTAATTTATGTTGGTAGTTCAAGGGAACTAACACAGTTTTTCATAATCTACCTGTGTTCAGTTTGTACCAGAATGACTAAATTGGAGATAAGGATTTAAATACTATAGTATGTTTCCTATTCAGTTGACTTTTTGCATAGCCAGATAAAACACAAAACAAATGAGAATATTCAACCAAATATGTCTTCCTTGGCAAATCTTTTACCCGAGAACTTCACTTTTACTTCCCTTTATAAACTAATGAAATAATAAATGACAACAAAATAAATTTTGTTTTCTTCCTTCTCCACTTTAAATATGACTTTGTCAAGTCTGTCTTCGGCACACTTAAGTAACTAAATATTTTTTCTTGCATTTTAGTGGGTACTTGAAAACAATAAACAGCAACAGTTTTCTTACACAAGATTTATTTCACTTTCCTAGTACCAAAAGAGTAGTTATCACTCTAGTATTTGTATGAATCTTGGCAGAAAGCTCTTATCTTAAGGCTTAGTGAATACTTTGATGGCTAAAGAGGCAGATATAAGGTATCCTACACACTTAAATCACACTCCTTATTCATATAATTTAGGAAATATTTATGTTCTTAAATAAGTAGAAAAATAGAAAAATAAAAGAACCAAGAACTTTCAGTTCAATTAAAATACAATTAAAGTTAAAAAAAGGTTTCTCCATGTGGTTAGATATGTGCTTTCACTAACTTGGGTTTTTCCAAATAAAACACTACAGCTTCAGAATGTTTAATGATTTATTCTAAAAATACTCTCTTTTAAATATGATTATACTGGGTGTATATCACTTAAATCTATTGAATATTTTCTACTTTAATATGCAACAGGATGAAAAATGGTTAGAATGCTTCCACATGCTTTTAGACACCTTCATTTAGCCATATTTAAATACCAATTTCAGATTTATATCATTTTGAAATAGCTCTACCTTACTCTTTGTGTATAAAACTATTACTGTACACTTCAATTTTCTACTAACGTAAAGTCTACCTTTGCAAAGTGAGCATTATATTATGGCTACAGCCCTAATACTTGAAATTCTAGCATATATATTTCCAGAGCAATACAGAAATGAAAAGTTTTATTTATTTTCCTTAAAATTTCTATAACCAAAAGGAGTACTTCTTTCTCACAGCTTTTTGAATACATGTCAGCAAACCAGTGACTTCATTTGAAAACTTTTAACATATTCTGAATATTTTCAATTTGTTTGCTTGTTTTAGTGCCACATCGAGAGGTTTTTAGGGTTTACTCCTATCTCTGTGCTCAGGAGTCATTCCTGGAGGAGTCTGGCTGGTGAGGATTGAACCCTGGCTGGCATATGAATGACAAGTGGCCTCTTGACTATGTTTAAGGTTCCTATTCTGAATTATTTTAAAGAATACTTATAACTAAAGTGAATTAGTAAAAGGAATTTTTTCCATTCACTCTTTAATTATAGCAAAATTTCATGATGCTATGTCAATGAAAAGCCCCTTTTCCCAACATATTTCTCTACAATTCTGAAGAGTATAATAGGATGATCACTGTATCTATAAAGTTGACTAAAACACTAAAGTATTAGAAGGCTCAACTAGAATATAGATTATGTCCTTGAGAGGAGTAATGTCATAATCTGGAAATATAAGCCTGGGTAGCTGTGCGTGTACTTCAAATAAACTTCTTCCCTATATCTCATAATGCTGGTCACTGAGCAGCTGATAGTTATTGATTGGTTTCAATAGTCAATATTGAAATTCCAATAGATAGACTATTTCCAAAATCTCTATCCTCTTATTCACTTACATGTTACTGACCATTACACCATGAAAATAAAAGTTTCAAGAGAATGTCTACTTCACTGTCATTTGTCTGTAGAACTTATAAGGATCTCAATGAAAACTTTGAAATGAAAGGTGGTAGCTTACTAAAATGACCACCTGACTGAAAGCCAGGAAAAAATGAATTTCCATCCCCACTGATATAAATATATTAAAAAACAGGGTTATTTAATTCCAATATTTTGGAAATAGTCAATCTTGCTATACACTATGAAAAGTATATCTGATCCTGCCAGCAATCTTATGGGGTAGATTATTTTAAGCATTTGCATCAGTTAAAAATATGAGAAAATTGCAATATAAAGGTTTTAGTATATTACCCTATATCTTAGACATCTAGAGTTCTGTGATATACATAGGAAATTCTGACTCTGAAACCCATATTTTGGGCAGTGATAAATCATCCTATTTTATAAAGGCAGCAATTAAATCTTCCTGTTCTTTAACATATTTATCTCAGTGGGTTTGGAAATTCAGTTTTCCCTGGCTTTTAGTCAAGTGGTCTTTTTAGTAAGCTGCCACCTTTCATTTCAAAGTTTTCATTGAGAGCCTCCTAAGTTTTATAGGCAGACATATGACAGTGAAGTAGAATGTTCTCTTGAAACTTTTATTTTCACGTGTGATGGTCAGTAACAAGTAAGTGAATAAGAGGATAGAGATTTCGGAAATTTTTTATAGGACTGAGGAGATAGCTCAAAAGTTTGGAGACAAGCCTAACATTTGGAGGCTATGAGTTCTCTTCCTGGCACTCCCTGGTCCCCCAAGAATGAGAATCAGGGTAGGCAGGCAAGGTGTGGTTAGTCCCAGTCTTCTCACAAAGCATCACCACTGTTCTGAGCTCCTAATGAGCCCTGCCACCACTGAATTAAGTATCCCTGGAAAAGTGGTGGGGGGTGGAGTTATTCTCCCTGACGCTGTGGGAGAGATACCCCTGAAACAAACAAGAAAAGATGAAAGACATGGTTATGAATGAGGATAGGGAAATCTCACTGTTATACCCTAATATCCAGATTCTGTCAATATTTCAGAGTCATAAACTGTATTTTGAGATGGTCTTGAAGAAGACAAGGCAAATTTCAAGACAAGTGATCAGGGAATTCTGAAAATAGGAAATTCTATCTCTGGCATGTATATAGTTTCTATTAGAAATGCTACAAAACTCATTGAAGTTTGCTGCCTTTCTAAGATGATTCTGGAGTTTTTAAAGTGATAAGAACCTACCACAGTGTCCCAGGAATTATAACACTTAACTCCTTATGAAGCTTTTATCAATGTATTGAGGCATAATTAACTGAGGTAATTATTACTGTTAATTTCTAAATCCCAAGAATATTTATCTCTTCCTTTCAATCAGGGTAAAATAAAACATTTGTTTTTTGGTAGTAATTATCAAATGCTATCTGAAATGTGTTTGTGATTTATATATATCATGGTCCTCCCGTTGTTCATCGATTTGCTCGAGCGGGCCCAGTAACGTCTCCATCGTGAGACTTGTTACTGTGTTTGGCATATTGAATACATCATGGGTAGCTTGCCAGGCTCTGCCATGCAGGTGAGATACTCTCGGTAGCTTGCCAGGCTCTCCGAGAGGGGCGGAGCAATCGAACTCGGGTTGGCCATGTTGGCCGCTTGTAAGGCAAACTCCCTACCACTGTGCTATCGCTCTGGCCCGATATATATATATATATATATATATATATATATACATATATGCATGCCCATACATACATAGATATATATCATTGTCACTGTCCTCCCATGGTTTATCAATTTGCTCGAGAGGGCCTAATAATATCTTTATTGTGACACTTGTTGTTACTGTGTTTGTCATATCGAATAAGTCACAGGTAACTTGCCAGTCTTTTGCTGTGCAGGCGAGGTACTCTCGGTAGCTTGACGGGCTCTCTGAGAAGGGTGGAAGAATCGAACCCGGGTTGCCTGGGTTGGCCACATGCAAGGCAAATACACTACCCACTGTGCTATCGCTTTACCCCATATATATATACATATATATTAGGGAAATATATATATATACACACATATATATGTATATACATACATATACACATGTATATACATAAATATTTTTAAGATAAACTATAGAGTAAATAGCAAGTACTTGTCTCTCACAAAAGATAAATTCAATAAAAGAAATCTAGAAAAAGATAAACAAATAATACAGAACTGAACAACCCTACCAAAATATATATCTCTAAAATAATCATGACTTGTATCACTTGTCATCCTGTTGATCTTCGATTTGCTCAAGCGGGCTAAATAATCATATCACACAGAAATATAACTTAGCTGCAATATTTCTGATGTTCTTCTCTGCTTTCCTACTCAGAAAGTTACTATCAGTGATCTCAGAGATTTTTGACAGCTTGTGAAGTGATTGGCTGAGTCCCAAATGGCAATTTTTCTATCTGTTATGAGCCCATTATCTTAAACGGTTCTGATGATGGTTCTTGTTAAAAAACATTATCTTTTGGCCCAGGGGTAGAGTTCCTGCCTTAAGTTCTTTACTTTTTCTGCTCCCAGTTGGTTGGCCCCTTTTCTTCTTACCACCTGATAGACCTGTGAAGGTTTTTCTGTACATATTGGGCAGTTTCCTTCAAGATTTATAAAACTCTTACTTTGTTTCATGCTTTTGGGACATAAAAAAGCAACTTAATGATAGTTCAAGTAAAGTAAAATTTCAGAGTTAATACAATGAGACTACATGCACCTTAAAAAGAATAATAATCTCTATGTGAGAAAATAAACTCATTTCTAATATAAAAAGAAAATATCAAGCTTTGTAAAGAGTGCAAAAAACATGTATTCATTTTATTCAGATGTGCAAAATAAACCACTATCTTGTAGTTTTCTAAATATCGAGAGTGTTAATGGTGTCTCTTATGGTAAGTTAAGTTAATATTTAATATTTAATTAAATGAAGTTAATATTTAAAAAATCAGTTGATGATTGGGGCTAGTTTTCAGGGAAACCAGTAAGAAATCAATTAATTTTTTAAAAGGGAAGACATTCCAGTGGTTGATTTCAGTTGTCAAAGGCCAGTAAGTTAATAAGTTATGCCTATATGCTGAAACCTCTATAAAACCAAGCAGAGGGGAGTGCAGGTACTTCTATTTAGTGAACGCAAGGATTCTGAAACAGTATGCACAGAGATGGCATGTATGTAGTGTATGTTTTCCCCATACTTTGTCCTACACATTCCTTCAATTGTACTATTATAGAACCTTTGTGGAAATCAATGATCTAGTATGTAAACTGTGTTTCTGAATTCTAGGTGCCATTCTAGACGTTATTTAAACATGAGAAAAAAATTGTGGAACTCTCTGATACAGAGAAAGCTGGACAAAAATCTAGGTAACATCTTGGGCTTGTAGCTAACATCTGAAGTAGTAGACAGTCTTGGGGGAATGAGCCATTTACCAGTAGTCTAAATTTAGTTGAATTCTGAGCCTTTTTACTGGTATCAAAGAATTGCTTGATTCTGTAGGTAAGTCTTAAAACACCCACATTGCAATTGGATCCAGGGATGCTTTATAATATCTTGTTAATAACTTTCTATATTGGAAATAAGCACTAAGTTGAAGATTTTTTACATTTAGTATAATAGATTGGGTAGAATATGCTATTATAACTATTTTTTATCTTTTACAACTTTTAAAATGTGAATACATGAAGAATTACAATTTTATTGTTACCTTGAATTTTTCCTGTCTCAGATAAAATCACTGAAACATACTGTAATATCAATCCCTTTATCATGTGGAGAATTGTAAAATATTACTTTGGGGAGGCTAGAGCATTAGTAAAAAGGTTATGGCACTTGCCTTGCATATGACAAAACTAGGTTCAATTTCTGGTGACCCCTAGAGTCCCCTGCCATGAATGAACGCTGACTGCCAAGTCAGAAGTAAGCCCTGAACACTGTTAAGCATAGCCTGTAAACAAGGCCATAAACAAAAATATCACGGGTCACAGACCTCCCGTTGTTTATTGATTTGCTCGAGCGGGCCCAGTAACATTGCGAGACTTGTTACTGTATTTGGCATATCGAATATGTCATGGGTAGCTTGCCAGGCTTTGCCATGCGGGCGAGATACTCTCGGTAGCTTGCCGGGCTCTCCAAGAGGGGCGGAGGAATCGAACTCGGGTTGGCCATGTTGGCTGCATGTAAGGCAAATGCCCTACCCGCTGTGCTATTGTTCCGGGCCCCCCTCCAAAAATATATGAATTTTAATTTTTTATAGTTTAACATGGTGATATGTTTTCCAAATTATTCCTTAAAATAATAAAGATCTAGGCAAATAAAAATAAGAATAAAGACAGTTTTCTTACTGCTGACAGTGTTTTGGGTAATGTTCTTCTGACTGTATTTCAGTGAAAATAAACAAACAAAACAACAAATAAACACTGTCTTCCCATTGTTCATTGATTTGCCCGAGAGGGCCCATTAACGGCTCCATTTTGAGACTTGTGGTTACTGTTTTGGGTATATCGAATACATCACGGGTAGCTTGCCAGGCTTTGCTGTGCGGGTGAGATACTCTCGATAGCTTGCTGGGTTCTCTGAGAGGGGTGGAGGGATCGAACCCATCTCAGCCGGGCTGGCTGCACAGAAGGCAAACGCCCTATCACTGTGCTATCACTCTAGCCCAGCCATAAACAAAAACAAAAATAATACAAATCCTCTAAATCTTAATCAATATTGTACCAGAGGGAATCTCTGTGCTTTGATCATGAGCTGATTCTTTTTTGCCTATTGACAAGGTTTGCTTTTCCATCCTCATTCATAAGAGGTCTGGAGGGATAAACCTCTTGATCCTGGAAATTAAATGGAAAGGTTCATTTCCACCACAATTCTCAATCTGCTAATATCTCTTCATTTCACCAAAGGTCTCCAAAGAGCAAATTCTTTACTCTGGTTTTCATTCCAATAGACAAACCTGAGACAATACACAAAAAGCAAATGGATTTTAGAGTGAACAATAGAAAACATACCTCAGTGTGCATGTAGGGTATTGCCTTACATGTGAGTTTAGTATATATAGTCTATCCTTATGGAACACTAAAGATGTAGAGAGCACAGAGCTGGAAATAGGTAGTTTGCCTGTGATCATATTATCTAGGAAGAGGTAAGGATGGCATTTAGGCCTTTCTTTTTCAAGTTCCAATATACCATCTGAAATATTGTATTCTATGCAGTTTCCAAGATAACTGGAGAACTGATTTATAAATGGTGGATTTTGTGTAGCCAATTAAAGTGGCAGTGCTCTCTGCTCTATGGGGCCCAGTTTGCAATGGCTATAAACAGCAAACAGCCTCCTTGTTAGTGTCAAAGCCTGTGACTTGTATGGGCTTTTGTAAGGGACCCTGGAGAGAGTTCTTTGATGGACATTTCTGTCTGCACACATGCTGACCCCAGCCTCAGGCTCCAAACAGGTATGTGCGAGGGATGGTGAGACACACTTAAGAAAGTCCCAGAGCACAATGCCTATGGACCACACTGGACAACTCATAATGCCCATCCATCCATATCAAACTGCAGAATAAGGAGCATGCAATTGATGCTTTGTTTCAGGCAAAGTTAAGTTCCCTGAACTCCACAAGATCCACATCCCCATGAAGGGGGCTTTACAAAGTTCAGATTAGTCTGAAAACTTAATTGCTGAAAAGTGAATCATCCCGAAAGACTGTTGGGCCAAATGCATTCCACATCACTAGTCCCTAGACAAATTTTGGACATGGTTCTCTTGAGAGCTTAAGAGATGCTCTGTCCTGAGTCCCTCCTCTGCTCCCCAGTCTTCACCACCCCATCCCGCCTCTACAATATATCCTGTTTCGTAACAAAATAATAATTGATAGTGGTCATTAGTTAGTGGTTCTTAGATGAAGATTATAGTCTATTTAAAAATTCTGATCTTGTTGCTCTATATTGTTAATACGTGATTATTTCTCTAGGGGGAGAATCTATAATTTTTTGTTTTGTTTTGGTTGGTAAGGGGAAATTGGGTCATACCCAGTATTACTCAGGACTTAATTCTGACTCTGCACAGGCTGGCTGGGTGTAAGGCAAGCACTTTACCACCTGGACTATATCATTAAAATGTCACTTCCATTACTCTACTAAAGGACCTGAATCAAGTACTTTGGCTGAGTACTTTAGGACAACAGAAAATTAAGTCTTTAAGTCTTTAGGCCTTTAAGTATCACTGTATCACTGTATCACTCTCATCCTGTTGTTCCTCGATTTACTCAAGCAGGTACCAGTTACTGAGATTTTAGCAGCCTCTCCTTACTTGTCTTTCCCAATGATTGGAGGCTCTTTCAGGGTCAGGGGAATGAGGCCTATTATAGTTATTGGTTTTGGCATATTGAATACGGCACGGGGAGCTTGCCAGGCTCTGCCTGTGCGGAAAGGGCGGGATACTCTCAAGTAGCTTGCCGGACTCTCTGAGAGGCATATATGATTTGTTGCCTATTTTCAGAACCCCATCAAATACGTTGTGGTAATTACTTATGGGAAAATTTAGGAAGTGTCTTATGATGTGTCCGGAAAGTGGCCTGGGACAAGTGGCAGCGGCTGGGTAGTGGAGGTTGGCTTCCGGAGCTGGGTCCCTTGGGTCAGGGAGGGCTCTCACTGTACCCCCTCCGGGGTGCTCCGAGTGAAAACAGCCTGGCGCAGATTCCCTAGTCTTTTAGTAACTTTTGAATTTATGTTGTTAGTATAATTATATAGCTTTTTACAGAAGTCATCCTTTTGTATTATTCAAAGAAGTCACACAAGTAAATACATGTCCATCAGAATGTAGGAGGAAACTAAAGGAGTTAATCAATGAAGTGCTTCTTTATATAACTTGTCAATGAGAGCTGAGAAATGGTTTTTCCCCTTAGATTCTCTCACAGATTGGAGAAAAAGAAGTGAAGGGGCGATGAAAATACTTACATGAATTATAGCCTACATGTGTATGAGAATTTCAAAAATTCTTATACCTTTCTCTGAGAATGAAGGGAAAATACAGGAATTAAGGTGTTATCCTTGCATACAGACTACCAATTCAATCTCTGGCAACACATACGATCCCTGAGGATGGCTTGGATTGATCCCTGACCACAGGACCTGGAGTAATCCCTGAGCCTGAGCACAGCCAGTTGTGGCCCAGCCATTTTTCCCCAACTTTTTATTTTTGGAAAGGTGTTTGGTAAAAGGATAAAGAAGACTGAAGGAAAAAAGCCATTAATAAGATGTATGGGGTATATTGATGAATGCCTGATATCCTCTTTTCTTTTCTAATTTATATATTACAGACCTTGACATAGCTATACTAACAGAGACATATGGATAAATTCAATGTGATCTATATATTAGCACTGCACTGTCACTGTCCTCCCATTGTCCATCAATTTGCTCGAGTGGGCACCAGTAATGTCTCCATTGTGAAACTTGTTACTGTCTTTGGCCTATCGAATATGTCATGGGGACCTTGCCAGGCTCTGCCGTGCGGGAGGGATACTCTTGGTCACTTGCCAGGCTCTCCGAGAAGGATGGAGGAATCAAACCAGGGTAGGTCGCATGAAAGGTTATATACAAGGCACTGCCTGCTATACTACCACTCTAGCCATATTATGAAGATTTACTTATGATAACAGGTCTCATTCCCCTGACCCTGAAAGAACCTCCAATGTGGCACCTTTGGGAAGGACGAGTAAAGAGAGGCTGCTAAAATCTCACTGCTGGGACAAATGGAGATGTTTCTGGTACCCACTCGAGCAAATCCATGAACAACGGGATGACAGTGATACAGTGATATATGATACACAACACTTGATGTAATAATTGTTCCAAAACCAACTATAACTGATTTTTCTGAAGATTTTGAACTGGAGAAATTATAGTAATGAGTTTATGACATAAATAAAAAATTGAAATTAAGTTTACAAAAATGCAGAGTTAATTTTTAAGGGTTTTTGCCCATTGCCTTTCCTTCAGCTATTGTATGTCTTAATTGGTAAGTAAAAAAAATGATCATTTAGATAAATTATTGAAATTGTTTGGCATTTATGGCCATTCTATGGTTTATTTTAGTCTGCTTTAGTTTTTGTTATTTTGTTTCCTATTCTCATGTTCTCTTGTTCTTTTATATTTGAATTCCATTTCTAATTCCTTTTATTTATTTATTATTTATTTTTTATTATTAATCGCTTATTACAGTTTGTGCCACGTGCTGACACAGTGTTGACTCTGAACTTTGATGTGCATCATTACTTAACTCTGCATCACCGGAATGTTTAAGAACTTTGCCTTTATGTTATGGTCAGAAGAGCTCCTCATTCCCCCATCTCTTTCCTTCACATTTCAATGAAAAATGATGCAGGATCTAAGGCAACACACTCAAGTTTCCTCTACCCCCTGCTTGTTGGGTTGCTTATTTGTTGGTTTTGAGTTGAATCAGTTCTAAGGATTTTGGAGTTGCCTTTTTGGTGGGCTGGAGCAATAGCACAATAGCACAGCGGGTAAGGCATTTGCCTTGCAGGTGGTTGAGCCGGTCAGCCCAGGTTCAATTCTTCCGCCTCTCTTAGAGAGCCTGGCAAGCTATTGAGAGTATCTTACCCGCACGGCAAAGCCTGGCAAGCTACCCATGACATATTTGATATGCCAAACACAGTTACAAGTCTCACAATGGAGACGTTACTGGGCCTGCTCGAGCAAATCTATGAACAATGGGAGACAGTGCTACAGTGCAGTGTCTTTTTGGCAGATCTGAGTGTTGGGGTAAAATCCCAAATAATAATGGTGGGTCTGGTGTGGAAATATAGCAGTATCAGTTGGTGGAAATATTGAATGTAATCAAAGTAGAGAGAGAGTAATGTGGAAATCATCTGCCCCACAGGTAGGGGAGGGTGTGGGGAGGGGAGTATACTGAGGTTTTTTTTGTGGTGGAAAATGGGCACTGGTGAAGGGATGGGTGTTTCATCATTGTATGACCGAGACGTAAACCTGAAAGCTTTGTAACTGCTCTCACGGTGATTCAATAAATAAATTTATAAAAAAGAAAAAAAAAGTAAGGTGGAGATGATGCTCAACTCAATCAGTCTAACCAATGGCTGAATAAATAGCAATACTCCTACATTAAAATTAAAATATAATCGTTTCTGTGAATTTAAACCTGTCCTTTTTATATGTCATTATTATTAATGTTCACAATGATGCCAACGCTTTTAACCCACTCTCCATTCTATAGATAAGTCAAATAAAGTATAGCAAGAGGAAATAAAGTATAAAGGAAAATATAGTTATTTACAGAACATGAGTTTACTCGAGGAGAAAGTTTGATTAACTCCTATAAAAAGGATTCAATCTGCTGAGCTAGTTTTTAAATTTATCTATTCTTGAAATAATTGTGGTTGCTAGTATGAGTAATTATTTTTATAATTATTTCTCCCATGCAGGTTAAAGGTTACACATTAGTAGTTAAGCATTCTGGGGGAGTGTTCCTTCTTTTAAAGCACCAATATAGATATCAATTAAATAGCAAATTAGATATACTTTTTGACTTATGTGCAAAGAAGAGAATTGCTACAATTTAAAGGATTTTTAACTACTGGGTAGTAGGGTAATTAGGAAGCTGTCAAAGCTTGTTATGTTATCTTGTAGCAGTTGGTGTTCAGAATATTTCTTGCTACTCCTGTCTGAAACGAATGTGGTTAGTATGCAGTTTAAGTCAACAAGGGTTCAAAGGGGACAATTTAATTATAACTCTGTACCTTCTTAATTTTCAATTATTATGACATGGGGGAACTGCCCTTGAGAAAGGGAAGGTAAGAAACATTTTACTACTAGGAAAAGAGCACACAATTTGAGTAGATAAATTTGAACAAGGATAATATTTACTGGTTGTATATGTTTTGCAGTAAAAATAATAGAGTTTCAGAGTTGCTACTCTGTGCATACATGCAAACACACACACACACACACCAATAACAGACTGAAGACATTTTTTATAAAGACTATAAACAATAATATTGATATTAAATTGTTAAACACTGCTGGAGTGGTAGCACAGCGGTAGGGCGTTTGCCTTGCCTGTGGCCAGCCCATCCAACACGGGTTCGATTCCTCTGTCCCTCTTGGAGATCCCGGCAAGCTACTGAGAGTATTTCGCCCGCATGGCAAAGCCTGGAAAGCTACCCATGATGTATTCGATATGCCAAACACAGTAACAAGTCTCACAATGGAGATGTTACTGGTGCCTGCTCAAGCAAGTCAATGAACAACGGGAGGACAGTGCTACAGTGCTAACACTTCTTTACCAAAGGAGACATTTTTAATGAATAACTTGAGTAATACTAGGTTAAATAATGAAGTACTTTTTTTCTATGCAATTTCTAAGGCTTAAGTAATTCACATAGTTAATCATTAAGAGAGTTAAAATGCCACAAATTACTTGACCAGAAGAGCTTTGGTTTCTTATTCTATAATACTGCGACATTAGAGATCAACTGAATATTCTATGGGTTATGTTGGTGTAATGGATCATAAACTTAGAGTCAAAACACTTGGGTGTACTAGTTTTATGATAGAATTAGTTATCAAGAGAAAGTATATTGGGTTATTCATTAATTTATTCATTTCCACTTAGAAGAGTCTTCTCAAATGCGAACTTAAGAAAACAGAATTTCAATTTATTCTATGATATTCCCTCTAAGGGGCAATCTTTAGTTTCTATTTTTTTCTTACCCCACAAGTGCAAAATTTGATAATCTAAACTCAGAAATATATTTCAGAACCAAGCATTAATCTCCAAGTCCATTGGTATATGCCAAATGAGGCTTGGATAGCTTTATTTCAGGAAGATGGCAAAAAAAAATTTAATATAGGATGCAAAAAATAAAAAAAACACCAGTAACTATAGTGGGAAAACTTGATAAATTAGACAGCATTACAATTTAGAATTCTTTTCATTTCCTTTTGCCACACCTAGTGGTCTCAGGGTTTACTTCTAACTGCAATCCTGACAGGTTTGGAAGACCATATGTTGGGGCTGTAACAGCCTCATCCAAACAAGAATGTTATTCACTGTACTATCTCTCTAGCCTCCCTGTTAGGAACTCTTTATCAAAATAATAAAACAGAGAAATGTGGCGTGTGTGTGTGTGTGTGTGTGTGTGTGTGTGCGCGCGCGCGCGCGTCTGTGTGTGTGTGTAAAGGAAATACTATTTCCCGAATATGGCCACGGTTATGCACTTTGTGATAATTGAGCTATGTGGTAATAATATGACTTTCTACTTATACAAATGTTACAAAATTTTACATGACAAAACCCTTCAAAACTTGAGCACACTTCTTATGAGACTTAAGTTACTTGGTCAAGTTTCAATACTTATTTATGTTTACAGTAAATATCACAAAGCAATTCTTTTTTATTTAGAAAGATAGATATATTTTACTTTTTCCCTATAGGGTAATACTAGCACGGCATTTTAAAGTAACAATTGCATGATTACATAAATCCCTAGTCCTCCATATTATAGAACAGTCATTAATAAGTCATTGAGTCTGTCTATAAAGTAACGTTTAATACAGATGGAGGACTCACTGTTGTGTTTTGCATAAAATGAATAAACAAAGAATCAAATAGCAAAGGATATTAATATTTTAAGTATGATATTTAATTTAAAAAGCAGATCTGGGAGACATTAGTATGGAAAGCAGATAGAAAAAAAATGTCTAGATGAGAAATGGAGAAGAGGTATGATTTAAAAAATAGGCTAGGTAAGAATACAAATGCCAAGAATTCTAGTTTCACACTAACTGCAAAAAGCACAATTTCATCTCCAAGGGACTGATTCTTTTGTAAACTGAGTCAGCAAGATTGATATTTCCCATAGTTGATCTTTATTTTGTTTTCTTTATTTTTGTTTTCACCATCACTTTTGGATTCAAGACAAATACAAGTCCAATACTAGCTGCATCTTAGTAAATCAGCTTTAATTTTTTTTTGTATGTATGTGTGTGCCTATGGCAATGTCAAAGATCACTGTATGCTTAGAACTGCATTCCATTTATTACTTTGATAGCAGAAAATATGGGATAATGATTACCACAAGGATCATATTTTTGTTTCTGCTAATTCCAGATTAGAAACATCCATGAATTTTCAGTTCCACAGCAGCAGGAGATTGTGGCTCAATGACAAAAGAAGTAAGGATTGAGAGTGAAGGAGATTCAGGATTTCAGTCCTGAAAGAACTTCACTGAAGTGATTATGCTGGTGGTGGAAATGTACACTGGTGGAGGGACGGATGTTCAATCATTGCATGACCGAAACTCAATCATGAAAGCCTTGTAACTATATCTCATGATGATTCAGTAAAAAAATTAAGTGAATCTGCAAAGACTTGTAGACAGTGTCCTGTAAAATTAGGTTTAAAAGTAGATACGATGTACAGGGGCAATAGTGAGAGATTAAGCAACATTCCCTGCTTACATCTGACCTTGATTGATCACTGGTACCTCTCAGATCCCTAAGCATTGCTGGGAAGAGCCCTGGAAGTGCCTCAACACCTCTTGGGTGGAACAGATAATTTCAAGCATAGAAAAGCTTGGGCAGCAATGCAGCCTTAAGCAATAGCATTGAATTGCTGGACCCATTGCCTAAGAATCAACAGGAAGGGCTCCTGCGGTCCTGGGAACCTCAAATAAATATATAAATACATTAATAAAAATCAGTTAATATCTTATGGATTCTCAAGGAAAACCTTTCCCCTACCAAATAAACAAACAAACAAAAAAGAATTAAAACTAGCACCATCACTCGCCCTACCGAGGTCACGAGTTGTCCCCCACAAGCAGCTCTCTGGCACGGCCATGGCTTCAGAAGCACAAGGACTTAATGCAGAACCCCGCAGCTTGCAGCAGAAAAGTGAATGGACTATGCGTTAATCCACAGTAGCATGCCTGCCTGGGAGGGAAGGGATGTTGCTCCCTTCTGCCTTTTCCCCCCTGGGGAGCAAGATGGTGGCTGTCTCGGAGCTTTTTGGAAAGCCAGGTATGAGCCGGTGGTGATGGGGCAACTGGAACCTCATGGGAAGGCGTGGTGTTCCCGGCTTCTCCTTCATTCCCTACCAAGGTCACGAGTTGCCCCCTACGAGCAGTTCTTCGGCATGGCCATGGCTCCAGAGTCACAGAAACCAATATCGGGCTCTTGGCAGAAATACCTCCAGGGTTAATAAGTAAAATATCAGAAATCCAAAATTATATGGTTCTCATAACCAGCTGTAGAAAACAAATTGTTTCACAATGCCTTTTCAGCAGTTCTGATTGTTGGGTGTAACCTCTAAACAATAACGGTGCATCTTTTGTTGCAGTAATGAATGCAATCAAAGTAGATAGAGTGTTAAGTAGAATTCATCTGCCTCACAGGCATTGGGAGGGGTGGAAGGGGCAGTATTTTGGGGTTCTTGGTGGTGAAAAATAAGTACTGGTGAAGGGAAATGTGTTTGATCATTACATGACTGAGACTTAAACCTGAAAGCTTTGTAACTTTTCCCACAGTGATTCAAAAAAAAAAAAACTAAAAACAAAAAAATAAAAAATCTAGCACCATCACAAACATCCTCCAGTTACAAGAAGCACACTTGATAAAAGATCCAAAAATGTCTTTTATTCCAAGGAAATAAGCAGGTATAATTAGATTTCCCAAATGAGACTTGCTTCAGGGCACAGTACAGGGGGGAGGGTATGTTGTCCTAATTGGAAGCTTATATCATGTGTAACACTGTCCAGGAGACAATGCAATAAAAATCTGATAAAAGACGTATTTTTTAATTTTAATTTTTTTTTTTTGTTTTTAAATTGCACACAGCCGACCTGGGTGTGATGCCTCTGCCCCTCTTGAGAGCCGGGCAAGCTACGGAGTGTAAGTTGCCGGCAGGGCAGAGCCTGGCAAGCTCCCCGTGGCATATTTGATATGCCAAAAACAGTAGCAAGTCTCACAAAGGAGATGTTACTGGTGCCTGCTTGAGCAAATCCATGAACGGTAGGACAGTGATACAGTGATATTTTTAAATGAAACACAGTGAGGTACAGTTACAGACTGACAAACTGTTGTGCTCACGTTTTACTCATACAATGATCGACAACCCAGTGCCCACCACCACAAGTGATCCCAGTATCCCTCCCACCACCCCTACCCCACCTCTGTGGCAGGGCATTCCCTTTTGCTCTCTCTCTCTCTCTCCTTTTGGTTGTTGTGGTTTG
Source organism: Sorex fumeus (assembly GCF_029834395.1). NCBI lineage: Eukaryota > Metazoa > Chordata > Mammalia > Eulipotyphla > Soricidae > Sorex > Sorex fumeus. The sequence goes on from NW_026606248.1 coordinate 4,693,011, forward strand.
CAATATAGGTATTGAGTGGTCATCGTGTTTGGTCTATAGTCTACTTTCAGTTCGCAGAAAGATGTATTTTTTAATAACTAAAATGCATGCAGAAATAACAGAAGAAATGTTTAAACACTTCTTGGGAAGGACAATACACAACTAAAGCCCTTGAATCTGAATAGTATGATACAGTCTCACAGGGAACACCTGAGCCAGGTGTCCTGTTCTGGATTTCAAAGAGGGGAAACAAAGCTTAAAGCTCCCACAAAGGCAAAGTTAAAAATCTCATAGCCCCTGACTGTGATTTTTATGCACAGTAACTTCAACCCCAAATAGATTTCTTCTGTTTCCTCATGGAACAGGGTGGGAGAGCAGTGCAGGTCAGGCCAGCACAGCTGCCATTAAAACAAAGCGGCTCGATTAGGTTTTCATAGTGAGCAGGTGATGAATGAAGGGTGAGGAGAAGCCTGTTCCTCGTGTAATAGGGCGATAATAGGAGCCTCATTTGGGCCGCTACACTCCACTTTGGCTGATGTCAGCTTTTCCATTATACACACACAGCTTTTCAGGAAGGTGATAATTCAATTCAGGAGTAAGGAAAAATAAAATGAAAGTAATTTAACTGTGGGCTGAGACTTGGCAAATGGGGTCTCCATTTGGACATAGAGAGCCCAAGGAAATATGAAAGCGGATCAGTTTTAATTTTAGGGCAGAGAAATGACTCTTTTCTGGCATTTTTCTTTTCAGTATGGTGGAGTGCAGTCCTGCAGTTGCTTACGTTTTCCTGACTTGAAATGCAATGAGCCTCTATTCCAAGGGTAGCGTATTAAGAATGGCCCTATTAAAAATGTGATACCAAGGGGCCTGCTCTCCCCATTCCACCAGGACAGGAAGTAGAGAGTTCTTTCAAATTTTCCTCACTAGGTCACTCTTCTTCCTCTTTTGCTCATGTTGGAAGAGTTTTTGGAATGTCTTGATTACACATTAGTGCAACCTTAATGATTCTTTCCTAGCTAATCTTTTAACACTCCACTGGAATAGCTCCAGGCATGTGTCACCAATGACCTCTAAACAGTCCAATTCCAGCACTTAGATAATCGGTGCTCATAAATTATTTGCTAACTAAAGTTCAAAAAAAGCTTCTACAATAACTAAACTTTTCTGGGAATTTTTACATCTTTTTTAATGTCTTGGAAATTTTACATTTTTTTAAATGTCCTAATTTTCTCCAATTTTCTTCTTGGCTTCCTCTTGAGTCTGTATTCTCTTCTTCTATTTGGGAGTGTTGAGAGTCACCCCTTTTGCAAATTGTGCTGTTGTCTTTGACTACAAACACTTTCATCAGACCTCTTCCCATTAAAGTCCTGACTTTAATGAGGAACTAGAGACCCATGCATCTTTCCAATCTAGACCTCCATGATGAGCTTGTAGCCCATAGGGCCAGTAATTCCCTTCTGGCATATAATTGGGCTCACCCAGCTATTTCTTTATACTTTCCTTGTGCTATGTATTTCAGTCATCTAAATCAAAACTGAGTTTGGGGGTCAGAAATAAAGCTTAAAATACATGATGTGTCCTGAGTTCAACCCCAGGCACCACCAATAAAATCTCAAAATAAACAAATACATGGAAAAAATGTTTTTCACTTCCAGATTTAAAAGAAAATAGTCAACATTTTACTACTATGATTTTATATCTCTACTTTTATTTCATTATTGAAATACTTAATAAAAAACCCAGACACATAATCATTTTATTTGGAGTTGCAATACTATTATCACACCCTAAGTAAATGTCCTTAATATCATTTAATAACCATCCCACAGACAATTTTCACTGATTAAATATATATATATCTTTTACAAAAGGACTAATAATTAATGTGCATTGCATTTGATTGTCTATTAAAAACTTTAAATATATAATAGCTATCTTTTAACCTTTTCTTTTGCTTTATATATATTGAAGAAATTGGGTATTCAGAAGTTTCTTTATACAAACTTACTAATTTCCTATGCTATATCTAACCATATATGTCACTTATAGCACAATATATAGCTATATAGAGGTTTTGAGGGATAAAATTAATTGCACAGACAGTAAAATTATCAAGGTTATAAAGCATGTCTTCAAAATTTTTTTGACATATAAATACAATAGTCACTATATCTAAATATTCAGATTATATTAATCCCCACCAAATTCTTTATCCCAGCCATTAGCTACACCAAAGACTGTCATCAGCATTTTTTGTGTGTTTTGGAGGGTAATGGGGTAGGTGGGGAACAGTGTCTCCTGTGTGATCCTAGGGGACTGAAGGCACTCCTGGTGATACATGCCTAATAACACTCGACTGTTCAAAGCTGTGGCCTGAATATGAGGCTCTGCTCAGGACCTGTGGTTCCAGGCACCATCAGGCCCACCCTGGTAGTGGACAGGGGTCATTAGAGCTACACCAAACACTGCTGGGCAGGCATCTAAGGCCTGGGGTCCAACAGTGGTCTCCCACAATAAAAAGCATATACCCTAACCCCTGTGATAATCTCCACAGCCCAACATAGATGTTATTGCCTATTATACTTCATGTTGATGGCATTATAATTTGAACTTTTTTGTTACCTTGCTTCTTTCATTCACTATAAGGTTTTTGAGTTTATTCATGTTACTGAATGTAGCAGTTTTTCATTAGTATCCTGCATCACATGAACATATCACAATTGCCTTATCACTATTGCTGTAGATAAACTTTTCAATAATTTCAAATTTTGTGCTTATAATGTAAAATCATCTTATATGAAAAATTTGAAGACACATTAATTTCTTATGGACATATACTTATTTGTAGTATTTCTTGGTCATAGAGGAGAAATGTGTTTAATTAAGGCTGCATGTTTTTGAAAGATGTATATTCAACATTCTCACCAACAAAGTGTAAGAGTTCAAGTTATAAAACACTCCCACTAATACTTATTACTATCAATATTTTATATTTTTGCTATTTTGATTGTTGTACAGTGCTATCATTTATTTTTTAATTCCTAAAATCCTGAAAAAGTCAATAACCCAACAGTTGAAGTGTTGAGACTTTAGTAGAAATACTGTTTATAAATGAATTCCTTCTGGCATCAATGCAAGTTTAATTTCAGATGATGAGAATGAGAAAAACAGAAAGATTCAAATTTCATCTATTTTACTCTTTAATTATCCTTTTACTGAAGAGAGCATCTATGTAAACTCAGTGTCACTCTGACTAAATATAGATAAAATCACAAAGAACAGTAGGTGGTTTTCCTAGTAGGAAATATAATTTAGTTTAAGTTGATGCTTCAGTACTTTTACCTTCAGAAACTTACCTATGGGAAGTTTATGCAAAACTGAGAAACTTTCTATCCAAGAAGAGTTAACTAATCAAGGGGTATTGTGCAATGAGTTAAGCCAATTAAGGGCAATTGAGAACAGTTGCCTGCATTTAGATCCTGAGATGGTGAGCCATGCCTGCTTCATATTATTATGTGATGGGTTATGGGGAAGAGGTGAGCTGGGAAGAAAGTAAACATTTTTTAAGTATTTACAGTGCATTAGGCACCATGTTAAGGCTTTAAAGGAAGATTTAGTCTTGAATATAATTATGTCCTCACTAACATATTCAAGATATGTTTTATCACTCTATTTGTAAAAGAAAAAAATTACTATTTAGGGACATTCAGAACTTTTCATTGTATATTCCCAGGCCAGTAAACCCAGATATATAGGAGCAATGCGGAGTTTTGTTTTATTCAGAGATTGTAGACTAAATGATATTTAGAAATAGTCTGAAAGTATTAATATATTATTCTAAAAAGTTATTGAATTGTCAACTAAGTAGGGTAAAGTGGCTTGACATATATAACCATGAATTATAATACATGGACAAAAGCTTGAGAACCAGTAAATAAAACTAAAAATACTAAAACATACAAAGAACGACAGCAGTCCTATGAGGGGGATCTTTGCTCTTTTGCTCTTTAGTTATAAAATCATTAGTCGAGAGAACATATAGTTGAACAATCTCATGCAGCTCTTCTGGAATATGAAATTTACTCCTTTCGTTTAAGTATATGTTATATTATAAAGCACATTATTTCTGTTTGCTTAGTAAAAATTTACAATATAGAAAATTTCAGCTTCAAGAAAAATGTTAATTTTTTACATCCAGACCCAAAGTGAAATATAAAATATAATATGATTAAATTCTCATTTTATCATAATTGATTTTAATTTGTATGTCCAATGCTCAATAAACCTGGCAATAAAGTGGGCTCAGGTTTATCTAACTACAAGCTCACACAGAGTTAAAATCCTTTTACAGAAATCCTCTGGACAGGTTAGCCACACCAGGCTTAGATGAATTAATTTTAGATTTTGAATATTCCATGCTATGAAGTTATTCATTGAAAATTTTATATTTCAAGATAAAATTTAAAATATTGTTTTAAATATTGTGAAATAAGCAATATTTCACAGTGTAGAAGCAAAATGGGATTATTATATTATTAGGCACTTTGAGTAAATATTTAATTCACTCAAGAATAAAAACTAACAATTCTCTTCACAAACAAGATGTTTTGGCACATATTTTGGCGTATTTTATTTACCCTGCTATGATGCTCATACTATACAATGCTCTGTATGGAGCAAACACACTTCCCAGGTTATACCCACAGTCTAGACTCCATGAGTTTGCTTAAGCATACCCTTTCTCTTAACTAAACAGAGCAATGTAGTTAAAATTTTATTGCCTGAAAGTTACTATTACTTGAAAGTTCTCATCTTTGTTTATAAAAGTGAGTCACCAATAAATGGCTTTCTTTTGAAGCCAGGAGGTCTGATTTTTTTCTTTTTTGGTGACACGTTCATAATTTATCCTGACCTTAAGAAGTTGCAGCTAATAAAAATGTCACCTTATGTCCATGATTGTGACTCAGTGACATGAGGCACTGGGTTTGATCCACAGTTTTTCCAACAATATTAGTGTAGTTTACTGCATAATCATTGCCACCACATAATAAATACATTTAGTTATTTTCAATAATACCTATTGTTTGGAAAAACTACATAAATATGTGATGATTAAGTGGTGAAATCACTTCACTTAATCACTTAACTTCCCGTTAGTCGTCGATTTGCTCGAGCGGGCGCCAGTAATGTCTCCATTTGTCCCTGTCGCGTGCTAGTGTAGCCCAATGGCATCTGTTCGCTCCGGGAACATGAAGGGTCTCAAACCGATCGTTCATGATCTTGACGAAGAAGTCTGACAATCTGGTAGGTGGGCAGCCACGCGGTCTTTTGACATCCCGTGGAATCCAGTCGGTAACAGCTCTAGTCCAGCGGTCATCTTTAAATCCACCCCATTTGGTTTTCAATGCCTTGCAAACAAGACAGCATCCCTGATTCTTGACCGTCAACAGGGGTTGGAACTCTGGATTTTTTCTCTCACTTGAGTGAAGCGTGATACTCCAAGCATAGCTCTTTCAATTCCTCTTTGGGAGACCCAAAGAGCATTCTCATCCTGTTTTCATAGGGTCCAAGTCTCTGAGACGTATGTTAATGCAGGAAGAACAGTGGAATCGAAGAGATATGCCCGGAGCCGGAGGTTCTTCGTCCTCTTAGCTATTTCTTCGACACTCTTGAAGTCATTCCAAGCTGTTCTCTTCCTCCTGCACAACTCAGGTGCCAGGTCATTGGCCATGTTGACTTCTCGACCTAGGTACACAATAACTGTTGTATTCAGAGGTGTTCGTTCCGTTGAGAGTGAATGGAATGTCAGGAATGAGACTGTAGTGATGGGACATCACCAGTTTATAACTAGATAAATCTTTAACCAGTCTAATATCCTGCCTGAGAAATCACTCTTTATCACCTAACAAATTTTCTAATTCACTTACCAGCATGCATCTATCATGACATACAGTACAGGCAGACTAACAGTGAACCACAAAACAGGGCAGAAGGAATGCCACTAACATTGTAACTTACAAAGAGTGATTGCCAGCCTAGATTGTTAAAAGGATCAATTGTATTGAAAGAATGAGTTGTGGTGAGCAGGGTATTGACCACGGAAAAGAGTGATAGACAATTACAACCTCACTCCAATATCAGTATTATAAATGTCACTGTTGAAAGATGTCTCAGTTCTGTCTTTGAAAGTCTTTTCATGCTTGATTACAGTTCTTCTGCCCCTTCCCCTCCATTATTCTGTTTTTTCAAGTGGTTCTTTTGGAATCTTAATGACAGCGAATAGTACCATGAAACAGATGGTAAACATATCACTTACATTATTAGCATTTTGTGATTTACATTCTGTATAGAAATTTTTATAGAATGAGTGTTTGGGAAAACAAAGATGCTAAGCAAGACTGCAATTGGCACATTACTTAAAATGCAAAAGATGTACATCATTAAGACTACAAACAATTTCTCCCAAAAGTCTAAGAATAAAAAAAAGAAAAAAAACCATGGCTCTCTAGGTGGTGTTCGTTTCTTCACTGTCACATATTGTGTAATTAGCAACATGTTGTGTTACACTTAGATGTGTAGCTAATAAGTCATTGTATAACAGATTTATAAAGTACATATCCTGACTTGATGCTACATGGGAAATCATCACCATGGCCTTGCAATGATTTGATGTGATTTCTACTTGAAATGGGAAAGTTCTTACTAAGCAAACACTTTCAATTTAACTTTGAAAGAGAAAATATTTTTTCTTCTCTGATTTCCTGTGGAATTAAAAAAAATTGTTCTTCACTCAAGGGTTGATTTTATATGCCTTAGGAGTATAACATGATCCCACCACACTCATCACCAAAAAGTGCCAGTTATTCTCCAGTACTCCATAACAACCTAGACCACTCCAAAGCTACCTCCACTAAAGTCAATTCCATCATCAGTTTAAAGTTTGTTTCCACTGGTCATTGTCTTTCTCTTGCATTGTTTATTGATATGCTAACTATCAACAATATTAAGTTTATATCTCCTCCTTCTGATATATTTCACTTAAGCATGACCCACTCCATTTCAATTCATATTGTAGCAAAAACTAAGATTTCATCTTTTTGGTTGCTGTTAGAGCATAATTTTATCATGCATATATCCCCAAATTTCCTTAGCCTCTCATTTGCTGTAGACAGCCCAGATGAATCCAATGGCCATTTTGGTTGTTACCGGATCCTGTCTATTGTAAAGAGTGCTGCCGTGAATGTATGTGTGCATATATCTTTTTGAATTTATGTTTGGATAGATTCCTCGGCATGACATTGATAAATCATATGGTAATTTTACATTTAATTGTTTGAGAAGTATTATGTTTGTTTCTCTTTTTTTGTTTTGTTTTTTTGGGTCACACTCAGCGATACACAGGGGTTACTCCTGGCTTTGCACTCAGGAATCACCCCTGGTAGTGTTCAGGGGACCGTATGAGATGCTGGGAATTGAACTCGCGTTGGCCGCGTGCAAGGCAAACGTCCTACCCACTGTGCTACTGCTCCAGTCCCGTTTGTGTGTTTCTTATGCCTAGGAAATAGGATCTAACCCTGATTTGTCTCTGTGTAGTCCATGACATCTAGCAATCTAGCATAGTCATGAAACAAAGTCAAACCCAGTAGATAGATCTTTGGCAAAAGAGATAGCTCAAAGGGCTAAAGATCATGTCTTGCACATTCCAGGCCCCAAGTTTGATCCCAGATGCTGCACTGCCCTTCACTCCCACATCCCTCCTTCTCCTCCACCCCGCCACCCAAGTACACTCTCATAGACAATGAGTACCAACCGGTGTTAGCATAGCCAGACCTGAGCAATATTGCTGTGCTTGGATAAGCATTGAATAATTTAACCTGATTGACTGAGTATTCTTGTGAGACTCCCCAGTAGCTCTCTAAGCATTGCTTGTGTGCTTATAAAACGACTCCAGGGCCTCCCCCCAACCAAAAAATGAATAAGAAAACAAATAAATAGGTGTGTTTTGATAAGAGGAATGCAACAGGAGAGAGCACATGAATTCAAGGAGCACCTGCATATCATCAATGTGTAAAGTGGTAGCACCCACACATAATGATTCAGAATTGAACCAAGAGCTGCCTGAAATGAATTTCCAGGCTTTGCACCAAACTCATTGATGAAAATTTCTCCTTTAAGGGATCATTAAGTCAATGATGATTGGAGGGACCACTCGGGATGGGATATGTGTATTGAAAGTAGATAAAGGACCAAACATAATAGCCTCTCATTATCTGTATTGCAAACCGTAATGCCCATAAGTAGAGAGTAAGAGGTAAACGATCTGCCATAGAGGCAGGGGAAGGGTAGAATGTGGAGAGGAGGATACTGGGGACATTGGTGGTGGAAAATGTACACTGGTGTAAGAGGGATGACTTTCTATCACCGTATGACGAAAACTCAAAAATGAAAGCTTTAAAGTGTTGCTCACAGTGATTCAATTTTTAAAAAAAAGAAAGAAAAAGAACATTTCTCTTGATAGACTTTGAAATTTAACTGACAAGAAAAGATTCCCCAATACACATTTTGCACTATACATACACCACATTATTATGTGGAATAATATATAGGACATTTTGAAATTATGTAAGGTCTTGTTTTCTAGGTAGCATAGCCAATTGATTTCACTTCCAAGCTGACTCCAGTTATGGCCATTAATGACCAGCATACACGCATTTGGCCTATGAAAAAGCAGCATTATTTGGAAACATGTTAGGAAAACAAAATCCCAGCCTCTGCAGTAGAAATACTAAGTCAGACTTTGCATTTGAACATGACTCAAATGCACAGCAATGTTTGGAAGTGCCGATCTGGAACAGTGCTAACAAAGTGTGATATATTGATAGTTTCTATTTGCATCATTCTATAGGTTGTTAGAAATTTGGAGCCTGGGGTTGGAGAGAAAGTATGGTGTATAGGGTTCTCACCTTACGTGTGGCTTACTCAAATTCGATCCCATATGGTCCACCAATTCTACAAGAAATGAATCCTGAAAACAGAGCCGGGTATAATACCTGAGCACTGCTGGTTGTGGCCCAATGCCTCCCTCAAGGAAAGGAAAAGAAATAATGAAAAAGAAATTTAGAACTTTAGGTACCACTCCAGAACTAGAGAATGAGAATCTATGGAAAGTGACTTAGGAAAGCGACCTGAGGATGATGTGTAAAGATACATCTATGATTATAGTAATCTATAAGTATATAGATAGATCAACCAGTTTCAGGTTTAAAACAAGAAAGCATAAGATTAATGTCACAGATCTGTTACATTCTGCTCTAGATAGAAACAACTCATGGATATGATGTTTTAAGATTAAATAGATAGACTGTTAGAAGAAATAAAAATTGGTTCGGTCATAAGAAATGACACACTAGAAGCCTGGATTACCAATGAATTGAATCAGTTCTGATCAGTTCTTCAAGCTTCTCATTTTATAAATATGGTGAAGCTATTCATTTAATATTATTTTCAGGTTCCTTTTATTCACAGTTGAACAATTCCTTCTCAAGTATTACTTCACTGTCCAGGTGTCTAGACACATTTGTCATGAAAAGAGGGAGTATGTACATATTAATATGTGGTTAAAAAAATAGATTTTACTTGCACTTTGCAATGTCATGAATTCCCAGCCTCAGCACAGTGCCTGGGACATAATTTAAGTGAGTTAAATCTATAAAAGAATAATAAACACAATTAAGTCAAAATTATAAAATTATGAATGAGTTTAATTTCTTTTTAAATTATTTCCTGTTTTATAAATATTTAAAATAAAAAACAGTTATTTAAAAAAATTATTCAAACTGTATGGGAAAGCTGTGAGATCCAGCTTAGTGTTAAAGTGACACTGTGTTATTCCACTGATTTCAACACACTGCAAGTCTCCCCTGTTCGCCTCTTTTCTCCCTATATAAAACTTCTTAAAATAGAATAAATTCCTGATAAAACTCAATGTACAATATGAGTATTAGTCTGATCCACCATCAGGATGATAAAGGAGGTTTTTCTCTCCAATTACATTACATATTTATAAAGAAAAATTTAGAAAGTGTTTTTTCTACATTGATGGATGTCTGAACATTAACCATAAAAATAATAAAAAATTAAGCATCTTTGTTCTCTGCTGCTAAGAATGCACACATGATATACAATATTTTCATTTAGGGAACACATTTATCATAGCTCTCTGCAAAACTGCACATGAATCAAATGAAACCCCTGAGGGTGGTACAATTTCTGCAGCACTTTAGAAAGTGTCATTGTATGAATACTTTGCACTCTTAGTTCCTACTAGGCCACGTGGCAGTATCTGGAGATATGTGGGGTTGGCACCACTGAGGAGATGTTACCTGTATCTAGTGAGTAGTGGATGTTGATGCTGCTTAACAATGATAGGACAGCCTTCAAAACAAAGATTTTTCATGATCCAAAACACTAATCATTCTGAGGCTAAGAAAAGTTCATTTATTTTATGCTGGTCTAGCTATTTAGACTTGTTACCCCAACAAGGAATTTAACTTTCCTGACTCCTTTTTATTTTGTTAAAACAAAACCCTGGATTATTAGACTACTACTTGCTTAATTGAATTTCAACATTTAAACTAAATATTCTTTGTCTGAGATTTTTAACATTATAAATGCAGCATGCTATCTTGGAGATTTCAATTTGTAACAAAATTTAACTGTCTAATAAACACTAGAAAGCACCTATGGCATTAAATGTACAGAAATGAATGAACAGTGATAAGTCTATGCTCATGTCCTTACAGTGAAGGGAAACACAAAATGCCCTGAAACTGCAAAACAGAATGAGACTGTGATGGCATTTGAGGGCAGTGAGATCAATTCTTAATTTGGACTCAAAGCCCAAATTCCAGTTTGCCATTTTCTTAGTTTTGTTTATTAAAAACATAGTACAGTTTTACTTCTTTGTAGTGTTGACACTATTTACTTTCAACAATGACTTATCATTACTTTCTGAAGGGAAAGGACACATAATCCTACAAATTCTGGGATTATTTGATGTCTGAGCATGTGGGAAACTCTCTTGTCCTGCTGTCAAGCTAATACTTAATCTTCCTTCAGCAGTTATTTTTAACTAGACTTCTTATACTCTCCATTAAGGGTTTTCACCAAATATCTCCCTAATATGACTTACTACACTTTAACTAATGGCTTTTATTCTTTAGTAAACCCTGTGAAGACAGGCTCTTGACTTGCGATTTGTTGCAATTGCTCATGACCTGCCATAATCCTCCCTAATGGTACATATTCGATCAATATTTGTCAGTCAATTTATTCTCTTTACAGACCTGAAACTTAGTTCTAAGAAATAAAATCCAATAATATTAATTCATTTTATGAACACTTTAATTGCATGTTTTCAGAAAACACCAACTTTAATACTCTCAGTGTTTTTGCAAATGTATATGCACTTGATCACTTGATCACTTGATATCCTGTTATTCATTGATTTGCTCGAGCATGCACCAGTAATGCCTCCATTCATCCCTGACATGTGCTAGTGTAGCCCAATGGCGTCTGCTCATTCTAGGAACATGAAGAGCCTCAAACCAATGGTTCAGGATCTTGATGAAGAAGTCTGACGATCTCGTGGGTGGGTGGTCACGCTATGTTTTGACGTCCCTTGGAATCCATTTGGTAATGATTCTAGTTCAATGGTTGTCTCCAAATCTCATTATATTTCCAGCCCATCTGATTTTCGACGCCTTAACAAATGAGACAGCGTCCCCGATTCTTGACGGTGGACAGAGGTCAGAACTCTGGATTCTTTCTCTCATTTGAGTGAAACGTGATACTCTAAGCATAGCTCTTTCAATTCCTCTTTGGTAGATCAGAATAGCGTTCTCATTCTGTTTTTATAGGGTCCAGGTCTCTGAGGCATATGTTAATGCAGGAAGAACAGTGGAATCAAAGAGATGTGCCTGGAGCTGTAGGTTCTTTGCCTCTTAGCTATTTCTTTGATGCTCTTGAAGACGTTCCAAGCTGCTATCTTTCTCCTGCACAACTCTGGTGCCAGGTTATTTGTCATATTGTCTTCTCGACCTAGGTACACATAACTGTTGCATTTAGAGATGTCCGTTCCATTGAGAGCGATTGGAACATCAGGAATTAGTTCGTTTCTCATAAAAATTGTTTTTGTGAGATTCAGCTGTAGTTCGACCTTTCCACACTCATGGTCAACGTTGGCCAGCATTTGTGCCACTTGGCTAATGTTTGGTGTTATTAGAACGATGTCATCAGTGAAGCAGAGGTGATGTAGTTGCCAGTATATGCACTAAGTATTAATTTTTGCATAATAAATATGTAAACGAGGAACCCTTTGCTAATTTAATCACTTCTAGAGTAAGTAAAGGAGAGAGATAAAACAAGCACTAGTTATAATCGCATTCAATTGAAGCATAAATAAAACTTTAGACTAAAATTTGTGACAAATACTGTAACACAATCCCCTACCCAAACACATATACACAGTCATATGTGAAAACACGCAAGTTCTAAAGTTATCTCTACTTTGATGAGGATCTGATAAGATTCAATAATAATGTAACTACATAGACCCTAAAAATCATCCTAGTAGAAAGTACTGTTTTGTATAGCAGTAGAGGTGAAATGCTGAAGTAGATAAAGTAGACTCTAAGGTGTTCTTGAGTATGTGCATTTCAAAATAACTTTTGTAAACCACACTGAGAAGAAATATGCATTAATTGGTCAACAGCATTTAACTATGCTGGTAGCAACTAACTTTGACTTTTTTGAATGTATGAGAATCCTACATTCTTTTGCTTTGATATTAATTTGCCACTCACTACCCCCAACCTCATGCATCAGAAATAAAAATGAAAAAAAAATGTTAGAGAAGGTAAAGGGAATTTTATCTTTCTATTTCTTCAATTGATAATACTATCATCTTTCTCTTCCTTTGGAAAATAATATTCCTAATGCCATGAAGTGAATTTATCTATTATAGTCTGTATTTACATTTATAGATTAAAATTTGAATGTGAATTTCTTTTGAAGCCATTCTGAATATAATTTTTTTTTAAAAATGCCACTTCAAAACCAGCCAATTCCCAACAGTTTCAGTAAAAGCTACTAATTTCTCTTTTCTTTAGCCCAAAATATTTCTGCAGTTCTGCTTTAGGGAATGGCTAGGGAACTGATCAGACCCAGTCACTGTGCTGTACTGTATAGGGATTCAATAAATGGGTTTGTTTGGCATAGCCAAATTGTCCAACAGTCATGTCTTCACCCATCATTGATTATTTGTGCTTTTGAATATGACAGATGTTGTCATATGCATTTATGGGTTTTACCTTATTTTGTTCTCATAATTGCCTATATTCTACATAATTTTATTACCATCAAAAAGATGAAGTAGATATTCCCATAATTGAACTGTTCTTCCAGATAAGTAGTGGTTAAGCAGGACCAGAATCTAAGGAAAGCTTGGTTTTTGATTGCATAATAAGACCCTACATGCCTCCTCTCCTTGAATGGTGCTCGGATAGCACACAGAAACTGATGTAATTTTCTAGAGTATTGTGCCTTATTACAAAAGAGCGGCTTTTTACCCAGTGAGAATAGACTCTTACGTAAAGTGATTTTTATCTCTGGCAGAAAGAAACTGTAATACAAAGTCATATTTCACTTTGCTCAGAGCTTGGATCTCCACATACATCTCCATAAGTCAATAGGATTGGGAAAAAAGAATTTTCCCTTGAGCATCTATTTATAGTTATGCAGTGCAAATCGCTGTGTACTTGAGAATCACTTAACCAAACTTCAACCACTTGAGTAAAACTTGTTAGCGTTACATTTATACATGAGAGGAATAAGATTATTTCATATATAGTACAATGATATAATATATTAGTGTTGTAGATATATGCAGATATAAGACATGTGTATATATGTATGCAAATATATCCACATGTAAGTGTGGGAGTAAAATTTGATATGAGAATGAGAAACAAAGTAGATAGCTATTTTTTATCCATCTGTTTTTTCACTTATCCTCTGAGATATTACCTCTTTGGAAACTATTTAGCAGCATTTGGCAATAAATAAATAAATAAATAAATAAATAAAAGAACCTTGCCTTTGATATATATATAAAGGATCATCACTCATTTTCTCTATGGCAAAACATTGGATTATCTATGTTTTGCCCATGTCCTTTAAATATTTATATCATCTTTATTCCCTCTGGACTTTAGAAACCAATTCTTTTACCCACCCATACTTTAGTCTTCTTGGGATAATACAATACCTTGCTATGACTAGGGAAATTATTTTTGTCATATTCTTAGTTTTGTGGTTTTCATGGTCTGGTTAAAAGTAGACTCTTCCATTTCCTGTACTGCACATATGGGTCAGAAATGAGCATGCAGAAAAGCTACGTCTGTACCTAGAGGGAGATAGATCAATACCGGATCACATGAATTTTATGGGTTCAGTTGGGAAGCAGTAAACAAGAGGAGGGAGGGATGACAGGAAATAGCATGTGACATAGTGCCATATCCCATACTGGCTATATCTTTGCAAACTTCATTTATTTAATCCAATGAATTCCACCACTTTTTGTTTTTCTTTTGGCATATGCAGTTTTGCTATACTTCTATCTTTTTCGACAAAAACAATAATTTATTATAGACTGCAAATTTGTTTTCAAGGTCTTCAATACAAAAGATATATGAATAATCTTCATCATTCTGCATTAATTTTTTAAAAGTCACAATATAAATGACTCCCAAGTGCTTTCTGAATAAATTTTAACTTGAAGATTAACTTTTCTCAACTGTTTAATTTGTAAAACATCCATGCCTGCTGGCAGATTAATCTGAAATATTCCCAACAGGAAATGGTTACTTTTGATCTTACCTTATGCCCCCATGTATTGAATCAGAAAAATTGATACAACTTATGGTAAAGGGAAAACTTATTTTTTTCCCACTTAATTTCTTTTTTTAAATTATTATTATTTTCTTTATTAGTGAAACACCATGAGGTACAGTTGTAGACTTACAGATTTTTGTGCTTGGTTTTCAGTTATACAATGATTGCGTACCCACCAGTGCCCATTTCCCGAGGGGAAACTTCTGATTGAGAGACCGTTTCAGTAGTTCCAAATTTAGGGGCCAGAGTTATAGTACAGCGGATAGGGCACTTGCCTTGCCCACAGCTGACCCAGGTTTAATCCCCAGCATTGCATATGTTTCCCAGAACCCACCAGGAGTGCTTTCTGAATGCAGAGTCAGGAAAAAACCCTGAACACTTCTAGGTGTGGCCCATCCCCTGTCCCCAAAATAGTTACTTTACTAATTGTCCACATATAATCCAGTCTTGACAAATTCTCTACATTCAAAGGATCTTGTGAATGCATTAAAATTGTTGAAATTTCAGTCTCTTAACACTAAATATTTTATAAATCCAAGTATAGGCAATGTAATAGTTTTTTAAATATATTTTCATCTTTTTTTACTGGGCAGAAGAGAACCAAATACAATAAAAATCCTTAGTATTAATGCACACATTTTACATCTACGTTTGACGTCTCTCACTCTTGCCAACCTCTTTAGGTAATTAGCAGTTGTATATTTATTTTATTTTAACTAACTTTTGCCAGTGTTAATTTGGGGGCACATCTGGCTGGTCTCTGGGCTTATTCCTGGCCATTATCAGGGATAAGTTTTGGAGGAACTCAAGAGGACATATACAATGTCACAAATCAATCTAGGGCCTGTCATGTGCAAGACAAGCACCTTGAACCCTATATTCTCTCTCTCTCTCTCTCTCTCTCTCTCTCTCTCTCTCTCTCTCTCGGACCTGTGTTCTCATTTAAAATTGTGGATTAAATAGAACATTGAAGTAAGTAATCTTAGAAAGTGATGGCACAACGTTTCTTATCTACTTCTGCATGATCCTATAGGTCTTAGTCAATTCAAGTTTGTGACACTTTCAAATGCAACAATGTATTTGAAAGTGGTTCCCTGAATTATGCCTTTGAAAAGGGGCACAAACTTGCAGGATACAATGGAATCATTTTGCCAAATGAAAATCTATTTTCAGCACTCTCTTTGGCTGTATTAAAACTGGAATTTTAATAGCGATAGAAATTAGGTGGACAATTTCTTTAAAACTTCTAAGTCTGATCCCAGAGTAAGAATTGTTGTTCCTTTCCAGAATATGGATAGAAGACAGAATTTCAGGATATATTATCCTAGGTCTCTTTTATCATTAATCCGTATTTTAATGAGACCCCCCCTTTGGTGATTTACATGCATATTCAATTTTGGCATATACAGATCTGGAATACACTATCAAAGCATCAAAGCGTAGTCCTTAAATCAGCAACATTAGCATCAAAGAGAGCTTACATAGACAAGAACAAAGAGAAGGGAGAAAATAAGGAGGAAGAAGATAGAGAAAATATTCACATTTGCTGGAAACTCTTACAAGCCTGATATAGTGGGGTATTGGAATTAATGTTAGTTCAGTCGGGCAAGACAGCTTAGTGTAATGAGTGAGTGTCAGCCATTCTGAAAGTTTACATCTTTTTTAATTATCATAATTAACCAACTGACTGGTTTCTTTCTAACAGCATGGAAGTGCGAGGAGCCTGTGTTAGCAACACTAGCAGCCCATAGAGCGCATGCATAAGAAAACAGAGTAGAAACTTCAATCAGGCAAGAGCTGGATATTTTTAGGTTTCTGGAAGAAAAGGACTTTATTTAAGCCCTTCACCCTGGGGATCTGACCTCTACCTACTATTCATCATCTTTTTCCTTTCTATTCTTTGCACCTTTCATTTTTTTTCCACTATATTTTCTTGCAATGGAGGGAGGGGAAGTGATAATAATGCCCATCCAAGAGAGGTTAAGTAGCACAGGAAGAAAATATCAAAAGGACGCTAATATTTTAGCTAACAATTGAATTCTTGCCTATTTTCCATTTCTCCAAACCCACAGTGAGCTGAGTCATGGGGGCCAGGCCTTCTTGGTCTCTGGTTTGGATCTGCTAAATGTCAAAATGTCAAAGTTTAGGCAACACCTTGAAGAATAACATTGCTTGTTGAAGCTGAAATGGTGCTCTTTCCCCTCTTATTTTTTCATATTCTGACCCAAGTGTCCTTTTAAGAACAAATAGTATTATCTTTTTGAGACAAAACTTTGACCATATTCTCAGAATAAGAAAGATTCCTAATGGAAGTCAAATATCTTGAATACTTGTATTTGGAACTGGTGCTAGAAAAGGGAGTGACAAAAAGATTCTGAAAACATGCCTCACCTTTTACCAACTTTTTAACAAACTCAGTTATTTTTGACACAAAGAAAAATAAAATGCATTCTCTGGACTGCCAATGGCCAAGGAGTGGTTCAGCTCTTCTGAGATCAGGACTACAAACTATTCAGAGCTAAATTATTTTTGCCAGTTAATTATCAAAGTGGCATTTAAAAGTCTTAATATTATTTGATGATAGTCTAGCAGATATTCAGCATGTATGACTAGTCTCATTAAGGACTACTTATTTGAAGAAATAACAGGAGTCACAAAAAAGACTCTCTAAGACTTAAGGGATGGTTGGGAAAATTGGAGACAATGGTGAAGGGGAGGTTTAATGGTGGTGAAATTGGTGTTGGAATATTGAATATCTGTAACAACTCATCAGGAACAACTTTGTAATCCACAGTGTCTACACAAAGCCTATGGGGAACATTTATATATGTAGGCCCTACCAAAAAAATACTCACTAAAGGAAAGCAAGCTTTCCCTTAAAAGTATGGAAGGCAATGGCTCACAAAGTTTTCCTCCCTCACCCGCTAATGTACTACAAAATCCCTCAAAAAACCTGTGCCAGAAAATTTTAACATAATCAATTATCTCTCCATGAGGGATAGGATCCAAAAATTCACTGCACAAATTCACTTCAACTGAAACGGCAATAGAAATGTATTATTGCAATATAATGGGTGTCAGTTATAGAAATTATCACACTCTACAGGGTGCAATAATTCCTGGAATCATTAGGTATACAAAATTTAGAATTCCATATCTGCCCATCAAAATATAAATCCACACCTGGAATTTCTATGAAACTTGTAAAGTTTTAGAGTTTAAAGACTGAAAAGATCATAGAGTATGGCAGGTAGGGTCCTTGCCTTGTGCATCACTGACCCGGTTCAATCTCTGGTACACCATATATCCCAAGCCCACCAGGAGGGTTCCCTAAACAGAATCCAGAGTTAACCCAGAACACAGCTGAGTGATATCCCTCCTCAAAAAAAAACCCAAAAAAACAAAGAAAAATGAATTGTATGCTGGTATCTCTGATAATTATACTGTGGGAGAGGGTACAGAGATTTACCTAAGGTCAATGTGTTCACATCTCCTCTTTTGTGAAAAGACACTAGTTAGATTTCTTTAAAAATTGTCAGTATTATACTACAACTAATAGAGAGCTCTTCAATGAATAACTTTTTATATTTCAATCTCATTCTTTAAGTGAAAGGCCAAACTTCACTCTCCACCAACTGCCAGGATACCTTTATTACAGGGTATAAAGTTTAAATGAGCATTCTGACTGCAAATTAAATTGCCCTACACAAAAAAGATGGCATTTCCCTTCTGTCTCCATTCAGCCCCGACACTGACCATTTTTCCTTAATGCTGTCCATATCACAGATGCTTCTTTACCTCACAAAGGAAATGTTTCATGTCCTAAACTGCAGCAGTTGGGCACCTGCAAGAAGAATAACTTTCTGTGTCTGGGAAGTGTCATCTAATAGCGCCATTCAAGTGAGACTTCTAAGACCTGAGCATTCCGTTGATTGTATCAATTTTTTCCTTTTAATATTCAAAACTATTACTTCCAGGTATAAACCTTTTAATACGACATATTAGCATTCTGAAGAATCCCAGAGAAACAGTCCAATGCTTCTCAGGCCAGGCAGCTTAATTAGCCCTGTCATGGCCAGGCCATAATGCTCAGACTTTCCTAGAGGGCTGTTAGCTTCTTGAGCACTCAGCAGTGCTCACAAATCATGAAATGAAGGAACTTGGGTATCCTGCAACAGATCTCTAACAAATCTCTGAGACAGCTTCATTAAGTGTCTGCAAAGTTGTGCTTTTTCTGTACATATGATCCTTCTTAGGTGTGGAGAGGAACCCAGTTAGGTTAGGTCTCAGCTTACATCTATGTCACAGAAAATTTTCTTTCCTTAGAGACAGATCAAAACATCTTTCTAAGGCTTTTGAAATTCACAGACATTCCCATTGGGAAATCAAGTGTGATGTGGCCAAAACTTGCAAGGAATCGATAGGCTGACCTTGGTCAGATAAAGGGCAAGTGTGCTAAATCATCTTTAATTAATGAAGGAGTTGCCCTTGATGATAGGGAGTTATTTTCACATGAAAGAACCTCTTATATTAGGTTGATTTGAAAAGTAGCAGGAACAGAGCCTTTCCAGAGTACAAGAATACTCCAGTTAGAATTTGTACCCAGAAATGATTAAGACAAAGAAAATGAAATCAACACATGTTAATTATGGCTGAGGAAAAATAAATAAGAGATTGAGTACTTAATGATCAGAATCTTACTAAAGGATTTTTGATGAGACATAAAAGAGATTCTCAGTTAAACAGTACCATGATGAAGTGAAAATAGAAATTTGGATTATGGAAATCAGACTAAATCAAACTAGATTTGGATCTTGTGGAGATTAGGAATGATTGATCTGGCCTGAGCACTGTAGTCTGAATCTGTGGTAAGATGTCTCCAAGAAAGTCACCTTATAACCCTAAAAGAGTCTACTGCTGTGTCCATAAAGAATGGTAAATATTAGGAGAATTAAAGATGCTAATCAAGTTGCAGGTCTATGGAGAGGAGAAATATACCTAAAGGCTGTTTTGCCGTCATGGTCTGCAGGTGGTAGAGAAGTCTAGAAAAACATTTTTGATCATGCTTCCCATGGGGAGTTGTGGTTGGGGAGGCATGATGAGAGGATACAAAAGAGCCCTGCGGGAATAAAGTGGGAATGAGAGGATAGAAAAGAGCGCTGCGGGAAGAAAGTGGGAATTGATAATTGGAGGGTTGGATTGATGGTTGGGGATTAAAGGGAATTGATGATTGAATTCATGGGATGGTTGGATTGTTGATTGGATTGATTGAAACAGAGATTGAAAGAATCCATATTAGGGCATTAAATTCTTGTATGCTTCAGCTAACCTGCTACATTGCTTTCTGTAAAACTACTTGGCTGCTTTGCACTTGGGGGAAGGGAGGGAACCTGGAATGTGAACTGGGCATAACTTCTTGTAAACCCAAGAATGGCAGGCTTCAGGTGTATTTGCCATCCCAGGAATGTATTGTCTCAGCAAAGACCCCTGTCGACGTCTTGGGTAAAGGATAACTTAGGATGCGTGCAGACTGCCCATTCTCCAGGAATGTATTGTCTTAGCTGAGACCCCTGTAAATGTCGTGGGTAATGGATAACTCAAAATGCAGGAGATGACCTCAGGCTTAATGATTCCGACTATAACCTTGCTTGTGCTGACAATCAATGTACGTAAAGGCTGATCTTTGAATCTATAGGCTAAGGAGTGATGTAATTTTAAATGGATTGGTCAAGAAAGTATATGTTGTTACAAATCTATTGGCTATGAAATGCACGGGCTTTGTTGTAATGGTTGATGAAGGCCTATATAAGATCCCCTTTGAAGAAGCTCGGGCCTCTCTCAGCCGCTGCCCACTCTGAGGTATGCTGTGGAGCCCCAGCATGCTGGTCTAAATAAACCCCGTTTTTACTCCTGCAGGAATTGTGTCTGCCTGGTCTCTCCATGCCTGCCAGAGCCAGGGGACTCCCGATCCCAACAAGATAGCAGAGAGAGAGAAGACAGATATAGTAGGAAGGAAGAGAGAGAGAGAGATTGAATAAATGGCAACTAGTCAGCAACTAGCTTGGCCTTCGTTCTTCCTTCATCTGTCCAAGGCAACAGCCTTTCCAGGTGGAGAAGCGGCTCGAAAGCACCAAATGTGGACCATGAGAGAGAGCCGCCTGGAGGGCCCAAGAACATTCTTTCACATGTAATTCCCAAGCTCCCACTTGAGGGGTTTACACAGCCCTGTGGTGTGGGGAATTTCACAGCTCTGCGTGAGTGCGGAATCTTGTTTTTACCAGCTTAGTTATACTTTCTTGGAAAATTTCAATCCTACAATCACAGTATCATCAACTGTAGTTTCATTAATTATAGATTCTGACTTAGGGTAAGATGAGTTCTTAGGTTTTTAATATAAACAGCAACAAGAAAATCCCCCTGGGACGCTATTGGTGTTCCCTGTATACCATTCTGAATGGAGTAGCATTCTGAAAGGATTCAGATTTATATTTGGAAAATTTGTGAAATTAGTGGTTGGAAAGTTTTGATTTAAGAATATCTGTTGAACACTAAGATTAAACTTGCCAACCACTCAGTTCAGCAGCATAACTTTACTTACAGTTCGGAAATATTTTGTTTTATTTTTAATAAAATAGAGAAAACATAAAGTCAGTGATATAGTGTTTTTATTTTTAATAGAGTGATGAAATAATATAGCAATCTTGGAATGTTCAGGACAGTTAACAACACAGAACTACCATTAAGAGCCAATAGACGAGATCATCTTTAATCAAGAAAACTATCACAACTTCGACCTATTAACTAAAGATATATATGACTTCTGAGCCAAATTATTGACTTTAAAATTATTCTGGAGTATTGTAGATTTATAGAATCTAATATATATATATAGAGAGAGAGATAGATAGATAGATAGATAGATAGAGAGAGAGATAGATAGATAGATAGATAGATAGATAGATAGATAGATTGAGGGATTTTGAATTGTCCTTACTCAGCTTGGCCCAACGTTAACAGCCTTTGAAACTGAAACAACCAGTTAAGGTAGGAAGCCTCTGGACAATAATTTCAAGAAGCCATAAAAACAAGATATTACCTGAAAGGAAATCTCTAATCCCTGCGCTTACTATAGTTTCTATAAGAAGAATGGGCATTAGCAGATGATTCAGAAGGAACAAAAACCCTGCTAAGATTCTAAAGAAAAGATACTGACTGCAGAAGACAATGAGGGTCCAAAGTCCTTTCATCTTTTTTCTTAACAATGATCTAGCAAAGACTCTTGCACTGAAAGCACACAGCAAGGGCAGCTTTGAAAAGATCTATCTAATCAGCTTTGCAAAGGGACCCCAGATTACATCTTCAGTAGTTGTCTGTTCTCCTTACTCAGTCTGGGTGTGTATACCAATTTCCTTCAAAGAGTTATCTTTCTTCCTTTCTCCCTCTCTTCCTCTATCTTCCTCTCCCTTCCTCTACCTTCCTTCCTTCCTCCCTCCCTCCCTCCCTCCCTCCCTCCCTCCCTCCCTCCCTCCCTCCCTCCCTTCCTTCCTTCCTTCCTTCCTTCCTTCCTTCCTTCCTTCCTTCCTTCCTTCTTCCATTTTGCAGCTATGCCCAGATGTCATCTGAGCTTACTACTGACTCTACACTCAGAAATCACTCCTGGCAGGCTTAGGGGAAAACCATATAGAGTATCAGGGATCAAACCCGGTCAACTGAGTGCAAAGCTAGTGCCTTACCCACTGTACCCATTTCTCCACTCCCAACAGAGCTTTCTTACTATTTCTAAATAAAACTGTTTATGCTCTACTCTTAATTTATGACATTGTATTCTCTAAGAATAGAAAAGGAATCTGAGGTGCGTGAAGGGGGAATATCTGGATGGAGATAAGGAAAGAAACTGTTTTCCTTATCCTACAAAGGGCTTAAGTTTCACCTCAATCTGAGAACCATGGTCCCTGGAAATTCAGGTGTTAGGGATCAGCTCCCAGGTTCTGTCTATCAAGTGGAACTCAGCTGGCTACTATTTAGTGGGGCTGTGTGAACTTCTGGGCCTGTGAAGTGCAGGGTCTTAGGCATACTTTACCACTCCTCACCAACCTCAGTTTCCACTCACTTTACTGGCAACTGTCATGGTGGGTCAGGTCAGGAGTAAGAGTAAGGTTACCCTATTGACAATACAATGACAGTATGTTCATTAGAACTGAGAAATCAACATCGGATCATTATTTTTTAAGCTACTAACATTTGTCTGCTATGTTTTTGCACTTTTGTTCTTTAAAAATGTTTTTGAATTACTGTGACATATACAGTTACAAAGTTTTTCATGATTGAGTTTTAATATATAATATTTCAAAATCCATCCCTGCTTCACCAGTGCACATTGCCCACCCACCACCAATGCCCCCTCCTGTCTGCACCACCCTTCATCCTGTCCCCACAGACTGCCTCTGTGCCAGATATTTCCCTTCCCCCTCCTCTGTTTTCTCTCTCCTTCTCCCTCCCTCCCTCCCTCTCTCCATTCCTTTCTCTCTCTCTCTCTCTCTCTCTCTCTCTCTCTCTCTCTCTCTCTCTCTCTCTCTCTCTCTCTCTCTCCTTTCTAGGATTATTTGTTGCATTTAATACCTGCCCTTAAAGTTACCTGCCATTGCTTAGCCTCTTTTAATCTCTGTCTTTCCTAGTTTTCATTATCTTGAGAGTTTATAATAAATACTTTGAACAATACTTCCAAAATTGACTTTGTTTTATATTTTCTTATGATTAAACTGGTATTTTAAGTTTTGGGGAAGAATTGAGGACATAAAATTTCTTTCTCATCATAACATATCAGAAAGCACCTAATTATTGTTACACATAAAAGAATCACTTGGTTAAAGCTTCCAGTTATGTTGTATAGGTTTATCCTCTATAAAGTGACAATAGTAACCATTTTTCTTTTATATACTCTATTCTTTGGAACCATATCACTATACTCATACAATATCTATGATAAGTGTAGACACTTGTTAGATGGTTTTAATAGTCTTATTTAGGACCACTGTGTTAAGACTAATCATTTCCTCCTCTGTAAAATGGCAATCTAATGATATTAACCCCAAAGGTTACTCTAAGGATAAAATAAAGGCATGAATATTGAATTTGACATACAATAACAATAAGCACTTTCTTGTAAGGCATTATAAGAAAAACACTTCGCCTGTCTTTATGGAAGTACCATTCTACTGAGGAAGACAGATGTTAAACAAATACTTACAAAAGCATAATACTAAACACTGAAGTAAATTAGGCCCCCCAAAAGGTTATATTCTATCTAAAATAATCCAAAATATTATGGGAAATGTTGATTTAAATGTGGTATAACAGGGCTTATAAAGAGTATAAATGGAAAATGTCCCACAGAGTTGAACAGCATATATACATGCCCCATAGCTGAAATTATTTATGTATTCTATGCCCAAAGGGGAAAATGGCATAATCAGAGAGATCCAAGTGAGGAGAAAGGGGAACTAAAGCTAGATAATGAGGCAGAAGCTTGGTGTTTTCTTTTTATTGAATGAGTTGTGCAAGTGTTACAGTGACATGATGTGATGGATAATCATAGAAATCAAGTTGACTGTAGTGTAGAAAATAGACTGGAGGAGGTGTGACTATGTGACTATCATGACAATTATAAAGATCTGTGGAGTTAGTGGAGAGAGAGAGAAACAGGGAATATATGCCCTGATAAATGTCTAAACATATATCAATGCTTCAATCTTCTTTCCCTGTATTACATAAGATAACACACCAGTCTTATAAACCTATACTCAATCTCACTGGTTTCCTCTCATATTGGAGTCCATCAGTCTCCAAATAAAATTATTCATTAGGTAAGACAATGCACATTAAATAATTTGCAAGCCTATATCTGCTAAAAATCCCAAAACAAATTTTCAAAAAGAATGCTTTCCTGTCACATCTTTTTATTTTAAGCTAGTGACTTTTAACAAAGTGCACTGCTAATTTTCTGAACAGAAATGATGTTTTCTCAAAAAAGAATACAATAACATAAATAATGCCACAGGTCCAGCATTAATAAAAGAGTCACAATACATTACAGTGCAAGAATAAGTGCTATTCTGCTCCCTTTTTATAGTTTTTTATTGCTTTTGGACCACACTTAAACCTAGTTGCTCATGGCTTTGGGTTGGTCACCTGCAAGACCACACCATATGCAAGACAAATGTCCTACACGCTATGCTATCACTCTTGCTCACTACCACCCACTCCCCAATTTTACAGCTTTAGAACTCTGGTAACAGATAAAATCATTCTGGGAAACGTAATCAATGTCTTGGTCCAACAGCTAGTCCATTTGCTCTCATTCAGTATGAGGCATCTCAATATTAAGGGAGTTTTGAACTGAGACAACTCAGCATTTCTTCTGTAGTTGAAGATAGGCATTTTGAAGTTATAAAGCATATTTAGAAAATATGGAAACTAGTAAATGGTAATACGACATCATACTAAATGCTTTCCAAAATAAAATAAGATTATACAAATTATTTTATTTTTCTCCACGTATAAAAGGCTTGTGATATCCCAACATAAATATAAGCTGGATTAGACATTTGGTGTGATACTATAATAATATACTAGAAAATGTTTTAATGCAATTTTCTGGCTTTGACAAATGGTATAGTATGTATACTTAGATATACTTAGATGTATATAC
Source organism: Sorex fumeus (assembly GCF_029834395.1). NCBI lineage: Eukaryota > Metazoa > Chordata > Mammalia > Eulipotyphla > Soricidae > Sorex > Sorex fumeus. Next base: position 4,718,650 of record NW_026606248.1, read on the forward strand.
TTAGACGTAGTATCCTGAAAGATAACACTAATAGTAATTAGATTTACTTAAAAATTGATTATGGGGCTTAATAGATAGTATAATGGGTAGATACTTGCCTTGGATGTCGCTGAACCAGGTTTAATACCTGGCATTCCATATGGTTTCCTGGATCAGCTAGAAGTGACCCCTGACTACAGAGCCAAGAGTAATCCCTGTGTACCACTGAGTGTGGCTCCAAAACTCAAATAAGATTAAAAAAAAACAACTAAAATAATTTATTGACTAGTAAAAGCAAATTTTTATAACTTTTTTGTCAGTTAAAAATGTAAAAAACATATTTGTCAAACTGATAGTTGTATTTACAAAATTAAAAGTCTTCTGGACAGGGAAAATTAAATTCTTTCACTTCCTGTTCAACCCACCTGTAGCCTTCTCTTCTGCAGACACATCAAATAAGTCCCACGAAACTCAGAGTTTCTTAATCAAATAAATCATTATCCCTCAGAAAACAAACAGTCAAATAAATAGACAAACTAGTAAGGTCTCTAGCATTGATATTTCTATTCCTGTAGTGATTTCCTGTGTTGCAGCTCTGAGCTTGCTCTCTGGGACAGCATAGCGACCAGTCAGTCTAAAGTGGGTGATGCCACCCTGGGAGGAAATAATACCGTCTGAAGGAAGAAGTATCCTTGAAAGTAGTTTTGGGGAGGTAGAAACTTTCCATTTGTTCCTCTAAAGAAGCTGGATTTTCTGTGGAATGAAGAGTGCTTTTTTTTTTTCTGAAAAAGAGATGATAGGTCACATATGTCTGAGATCTCTGATTCAGATTTTGCCAGTTAGCTGGCAATGCCAGAAATGAAATGGGGTAAGTAGGCTACTCCATCAAAAGTAATTATCGCTTAAGGAAAAAATATCCAGAGATTAGTAAATTTGCATCAAGTCATTCAAAAATTCTTCTGTTTAAAATACTCTTTGTAGACTCAAGTATTGGCAAATGCTGGGGCCAGAATGATAGTATACCTAATCGGGCATTGCGTGTGGCTCACCCAGGTTTGATCATCACATGTGGTTCTCTGAGTCTGCCAGATCTGATCCCTAAGCACAAAGTCGGGAGTAAGCCTTTAGCATTGCTTGGTGTGCCCCCACTCCAAATTATTGGCAAATACCTTTATTATCTAGAATTAATAATTAGTTGTAACCGGGCTGGAGCAATCGCACGGTGGGTAGGGCATTTGCCTTGCATGCGGCCAACCGGGGTTCAATTCTTCTGTCCCTCTCAGAGAGCCAGGCAAGCTACTGAGAGTATCCTGCCCACATGGCAGAGCCTGGCAAGCTGCCTGTGGCTCATTCCATATGCCAAAAACAGTAACAACAAGTCTCACAATGGAGACGTTACTGGTGCCCGCTCTAGCAAATCCATGAACAACGGGAGAACAGTGCTACAGTGCTACCAAAACCAAACCAATAAATGTAAGTGGGTTATTTTTTTAACTGCACATCGATATATTTAAAATATAGGTTCCATAGTCAAGTGGTAACATAGTAACATTTAATAAAAGATAATTTGAGAACTAAAGAATCATCATTATTTCTACTTTATCCAGTCATGCTTTAGATGGAATCATTCTCTTTAATCTAATGGTTTAATTATAGATGAATGTAATATAAACAAATATTCTTTACCAGTTTTACTAGCACATGCTTGATTAATTGCTTCTTTTTGGATAAATGGTCCCTCTGGAAAGTTTCTATTATAAAACTAAATATCTTGAGTGGCAAGTAATCTCTTACAACATTTGTTTGTTTCTCAGTTTTTCCATGCAATCAGTGGCTGTCACTTGTAGGATTAAATTTAATCAGAGAATGGAATTACCTTTTTTATTTATTGAACCATGTTGCTTGACAGTGTTTGGCTTGTTGCCATCAAGACTAATTTAGCATTCTCTGATCAATCAGATGACCTCATTATTCCCTTCTGCTACCATCACAACATAACTTTTGGTAGAGTCAAATAGGAATATTCTAGAAACCTGGGGTTTAAGTATACCTAAACCATAAATAAAATCTAAATAGTCACTGATGTAGCTCAACAGTAGAGAACTTGCCTTTTTTAAAAATTTTTCTTTATGTAGGAGTACTGCTATTTATTCAGCCACTGATTAACTGATTGAATTGTGCATGAACTCCACCTTACTTTTTTTTTTCATTTTTTATAATTTTATTTATTGAATCACCATGAGAGCAGTTACAAAGCTTTCGGGTCAAAGTCTCGGTTCTACAATGAAACACCCATACCTTCACCAGTGCCCATGCTCCACCATGAAAAATCCCAGTATACCCCCCTCCCACACCCTCCCCCTACCTGTAGGGTAGATGATTTCCACATTACTCTCTCTCTACTTTGATTACATTCAATATTTCGAGACCAGACCCACCATTATTTTTTGAAATTTTACCCCAACACTCAGATCTGCTGAAAAGGCAACAGCAGACAATTTGTGTTCTATTGCTGGTTATGAATAACATATGATGTCACGTGGCTGTAGTAGGGGCATGTGATTTTGAAATTCCAAAATTTTAACACTTAAATCTGGAGGGATATCTGTCAAAAGTCACTGGGTTTTGAGATTTGCTCTTGAGTCTCTGGGATCATGGCCATTGAGCAGCTTAATCAGGAGCCAGAGAGGCCATTAGTGGGCGATTACTTGGGGTCTCATTGGGGTGGGGAATCAGGCCCGGCTCCACCCCCATCCCATGAGGCCCAACAAGTTTCGTCACTGAGGGCCAGACCTGACTGACCAATGGCCTCTGGAGGATTACCGAGCCGCCAGGGGGGAGCAGGCAGACAGACAACACCCTTTCCTCCCTGGGTGGCCCCGTGACAGTAACCTACTGTGGGGTCCGGATGCATTTCTGCCAAAAGCCGCTGGGTTTCGAGATTTGTTTCTGAGTCTCTGGGATCAAGGCCATTAAGAAGATTGATCAGGAGCCAGAAAGGCCATTTGTGAGCGATGACTTGGGGTCTCGCTAGGGTGGAGAGGACAGGCCCGCTCCCCCACCCCATCCTGTGAGGCCCTGTGTGTCTCGTCACTGGGGAACCAAACCTGACTGTCCAGTGGCCTCTGAAGGATGGCAGCCACTGGGCCGCCAGAGGGAACAGGCCAAGGCATGAAACCTATCCCCACCTGGGTTGGCCCAACACCGGTAACCTACTGCAGGGATGCATTTCAGCCAAAAGCCACTGGGTTTCGAGATTTGTTTTTGAGACTCTGGGATCATGGCCATTAAGCAGTTCAATCAGGAACCAGATAGGCGATGCCTCCAATTATATAGCTGAGGCAGAGGTGGTTTGTGGGTGTGTTTCCCACATACCTAACTTTTGGCCGTTTACTTTCTTGGTAAACTTTGCCCCAAGTTGTTGGGGTCTGGCCAAAGGCACAGCAGCAATTTTGGGGTATCTGAAGTCTGAAGGTGCCATCAGGCTGCTGATACACTCACCTCACAGGTACAGATTGACCTGCTGGTGGCACCATACCCCCAGAACTTGCTTTTTATCTGTGAGAATTTAGGTTTAATCCCTGGCACCACAAAATAAACTAAGTAAATAAAACAAAACCTAAAATTATTCTCTTTATTCCTATCTGTCTTTAACTTTTCAGATCTAATAACATGTGTTTTATTTATTTATTTATTTATTTATTGCTTTTTGGGTGACACCCAGCAATGCACAGGGGTTACTCCTGGCTTTGCACTCAGGAATTGCTCCTGGTGGTGCTCAGGGGACCATATGGGATGCTGGGAATCAAACCAGGACCAGTCATGTGCAAGGCAAATGCACTACCTGCTGTGCTATTGCTCCAGCCCCTAACATGTGTTTCAGTATCTTTTAAATTCCCATTTTATATATTCCAGGATATTTGGATATATTCCAGGAGTAGATTTAAAAACAGAGCCTAGTTCTTACATTCTCAATTCCAACCATGAGGTCATATGGAGTGTGCTTTATTTCAGAGACTAAAGATTATGATATAAGTATCTTTAAGGTTTAAAACATTCTTCTAAAACATGTAAGGCATTCATTGCATTTATGAAAAAGCATCCTCTGTACCTTCTATGTCCACTGTCAATAATCTTAGATTTGTCTATCTTGATGTAATTAATTTTCACACAAACCCAGAAATTATTCCATCATCTCCATTGTACAAGGTTATGTGCATTGAACTTTATTTTTCTTTATTAATATTAAAAATAAAGACCCATTATACTAATACAAACCATACTCATTTCTCAAGATATATATAATCAAATGGACATAAAATTTCTGATATATTTAAAGTGACCATATTTTTAGTTAGACTGGTAGATTCTACAAGATATTGAAAGGAATTAAAACATAACAAAGTTGTCATTGTATAATGCTATTTAGCTTTAAATTACTGTCATGTAGTAATGACCTTCAATCAATCTATCATCACCTACATAAGAAGAGATAAGAAGTGGATTGAAATTCAAAAGTGTGTTTTATGGGGCTGGAGCAATAGCACAGTGGGTAGGGCGTTTGCCTTGCATGTGACCAACCCATGCAAGGTTCAATTCCCAGCATCCCATATGGCCCCCTGAGCACCACCAGGTGTAATTCCTGAGTGTAGAGCCAGGAGTAACCCCTGTGCATTGCCAGGTGTGACCCAAAAAGAAATATATATATACATATATATATATATAATAAATTACAGAAACTTGAAATGTTGATAGTTACTCAAGAAAACTGTCATGACAAAATTCCTGTGAGAATCCAAAATGTAGGTATTATAATGTATAGCACCAGTGTCAAGTGCTTGCTAGCAAAGGGAAACATGACCTAATTATCTAATGTAGCTAGAGACATAAAGATATCAACACAAGGCAATTAAACAGCAAGCGAAAGGTTATATAAGTATACAACAGAACAAAAAAAAAATCAAAGTAGAGCAGTAATGATCAAAGTTTAATTATTTTCAGATAGAGTAACCAGTGAATTTCTCAAGGTGTAAAAATTTAAAATAAACCATAAGAGGCAGATGAGACTCAATAATCATAGAAGACTAGAAGGGCCACAGAGGAAGGGGAATTAAAGTACACAAGAAAAAGGAGCTAGCATTACAAAAGGCATGTTTAATCTGACAAATACAGAAACCTTGATAATATATAAACAAAATTGAAGTAATAATTTCAAAAATTAACCTTATCAAGTGTTAAACTCAAAATCCTTCCATATTGTAAATTTTTTTCTATTCATTAATTCATTTTATCATACCAGAGATATAAGGAAAATGTCACTAGTACCTACGATTTTATAAGACAGTGCTAGGGATTTTAAGTTGTTAATGCCAAAAAGATATTAAGTAGGACCAGAACAATAGTAGAGAAGATAAGGAATTTGCCTTGCATACAGCCAACCAGGTTCAATCCTTAGAACCCCCATTTGGTTCCTTGAACACCAACAGGAGTGATCCCTGAATGCAGAGCAGGGAGTAAGCTCTGAGCACTGCTAGTTTTAGCCAAAAAAAAAAAGAGAACTGTATCACTGCATCACTGTCATCCCGTTGATCGTCGAATTACTTGAGCGGGCACCAGTAACGTCTCTATTCCTCCCAGCCCTGAGATTTTAGCCGTATCTTCTTAATTGTCTTTTCCCAACAATTGAAGGCTCAAAAGAAATAACAAGTAAAAAGATGCTAAGCAAAAGTGCTCACATGAAACCCAAATAGCTGGGCTTTGGTAACTACTTAAAGCTCCTATTCCTAACCATTGCTTAAACGTGTCAATGCCTTCAAGGACTGAACATACTGTGGCTGTTATACTTGTACATGTGTTCTTATACACAGTGTTAGAGTTTGTGGTGAGCTGGAGAGCTCATATCCCACAAAATGAAGAAACATTGCTCAATTTCAGCCTTGTGGAAAAACATGTCTAGTGCTCTCAGATAATGACGTTTTTAAGTAGCCTGTAATCTAATACGCATATAATTTTTAAAAAGAGTACGGTTAAAAAATATAGTCAGCAGTTGAATGATTTGATTTTATAAGGAATTCTTTGATTTTATAAGGAAGAATAAGATTGAAAATGTATCCTAGTATTATATTTTTTAAAATACTGAAATCTTGGATAGACTATACACACAAACACACACACATATAGGTATATAATTAATTGAATCTATGAATGTTAGGAAAATTGGTAGAATAAATGGGAAGAAAGCATTATCAAGGAATCCAATGAGAAACAAGCTAGTTGAGATTTTTTTGGTAGGTTCATCTATTCATCTCAAAAAAATAAATAAGTTAGTTTAAGATTGTAGCTTTATTATAAAACAAAAAAGAGAAAAGATACATAGATTTATTTTTAGTGACTGAACGTTATGCTTCTGTATAAATGATAGTTAATTCTCTAAAATTTTAATCAATTTCTTCCCTTCTGTTGACCATATGACTTCTCATACTAAGAAGGAAATCCAGAGAACACCTGGTCTTTAAAACTGGTCTTCTCTCCTAATTCATGACTCTCTACCTCTTCAAATACAGCCCATTATTCACAGGAGCTCCTCTGTTTCTCTGAATTTTTGCATATGAAGGTTACTCTTGGATAAATTTCCTCTAAGCTCACACCGTTGTTTCATTCAAGTTTGATCAAACTTATTCCTTTGATTCTCTGTAATCTTCCTGGTTCTCATCTTATTTTTTTGACTACTACTTCCATGTTCTACTCATAAATTTATCACCTACTAGAATATAAAGCCTTTTTTTCTTTATAACTTCATTTCCATCCCCATGTCACTTAGAATGGGCACTTAGAATGGGAACAATGAATGGAGTTCAGTGCCAATTACAGTGAATAATAGCACTTCTAAGAGAAAATATATATGTAAATACATTTATGTATGTGTGTATAGAGATACACACACACATATATATATGTATGTGTATGTGTGTGTCATAGACAAAATGTGTAAAAACACAGCACAAAGCCATAGCAAATATTTTTCAAGGTAGCTTATAAAAATAAGAAGTAGGAACAGGAAACTGAATGTGATTCCTAGACTTTGAAAAAGCTTTATTATCTAAATTGTTTTAGAGAGTTTTGAATGAGAAGCCTATTGGCCACAATGGCACTTAATACATTAATATTTGGAGATTTTTCTTGTTTAAAGGGAAATCTGTTTCTTCTTATTGCTTTTGCTAATAAATTGGGAATGTCTGTCTGCCCTCCCGTTAATCGTTGATTTGCTCAAGCGGGCCCAGTAATGTCTCCACTGGAGACTTTGTTGTTACTGTGTTTGGCATATCGAATACTCTCGGTAGCTTGCTGGGCTCTCCGAGAGAGGCGGAGGAATCGAACTCGGGTTGGCCATGTTGGCCGCTTATAAGGCGAACACCCTACCGCTATGCTATCGCTCCAGCCCTTAAATTGGGAATAGAATTGTATTAAATCAAAAACAATCAGAAGCAGAAAGTAAATGCTATTTTCATCATATGTATCATACTTCTTTTAAAAATTACCATTACATTACCATAAGAGAAATATGATTCCTCTTCTGATTTTATGCAGTTATTCCACTTATGAATAGTAATTACTTGAAAATAGATCCCTGTCTTGCAGGGTCAGGCTCCAGGGAATAAGAAAATTGTTAGCAAAATGACCAACAGATCACTTAAGCTTGTCATTTTGGCTAGAAATTTCCTGTTCTTTCCTGAATATCCACTGAAGTAATTTTCATTTCTCCTTAGAAGCTGGTAAACTATAAATGTAATAAGTGGGAATTTTTAAGTATGTAAGATAAATTATAGCTGAATATATCTTCAGCATTTTCGGAAGAGATCTAGTCTCTTGACGTTAGGAAATATGATGAGTTTTTTATCTAAGAAGCTTGACAGCAAGGTAGGAAGCATCCTCCAGATTAAAAACTTAAGTAGCCAAAAAAGAGCTCAAAGTAGTCAAGTACTGGTACAGTTCTCCTATATTAAGCATTTGTATAGTAAACATTTTTAGGATATTTTAACCAAGACTGGTTGCTTGTGAGACAATTTCCAATGAAACAAAAGTGCATGGACAAAGAGTTACAGTCGTTATGAGCTTTTTCTCTGTCAGACACCATGTTGACATTTTTGCAGAAGATATGAGTATTATCCCCTTTACAAATAAGCAAACAAAGGACAAAATTTCTTTGGATTCCTCAGTTAGTCGGCAGAGTTCGTATTACAGTTCATTAAATCAGGAGTTGGGTATGTGTTTATCACTAATAAGAAATATAGTTCTTTCTTGAAATACTATAAATTCAGTTGAGATAAAAGTATGCCTCAACATCAGTACAAGTATCTAAAATACATTTGTGAGACAAAGAAAGTTGAAAGAACGTTCACGTTTACAATAGTGATATTCAGCCTTTTTTTTCCTGTGTGGATCAACATTTTTATATGTGGAAAAATGGTTGGAAGCCTTTTTATTTTAAACCAGTTAGTGTTATTTAGATGCAGAACCTTTGGAAGATGTATGATTGAAACGTGTGTCATACTGAAGTGGTCCTCACAGAAGCAGTTGCTAACGACTCTCTGTAGGAGATTTATTGAATACCAGTCTTTTTCCCTTAGGCAGCCTTAATCTAATTCTGCTCCTTTACATCCAGGTCAGTGAATAGGACCTCATGTGTATTTCTTCATGTCTCATTTAAGCATTCTTTTTCTTTTTGGATAGTATCATCTTGCATTTTTTTTCTTTTTGAGTCACACCTGGCAATGCACAGGAGTTACTCCTGGCTCTGAACTCAGTAATTACTCCTGGTGATGCTCAGGGGACCATATGTGATGCTGGGGATCGAACCTGGGTTGACCGCTTGCAAGGCAAATACCCTATCTACTATGGTATCACTCCAGGCCCTCAACTTGCAGTTTAACCTTTTCCTTAACTAATGCCTTTCAAATCCAGCCTTGGAAGCTGTGTGGTAAAGAATAATCATGTATTATTTTGCTGAACAACAATTTCCCGTTTTATGCTATGCAAATCTCTATTTTCTCTGGGGAAACTTCTATTTTTGTCACTGGGTACAAAGAACCAGTGCCATTGAAATCAAGCCCTGACAACTGGGATTCTCAAGGATGGTCATTGGACCCGGACAAGTCAGTCCCAGTCTCAGATTTGCTTGTACCTCTGGGAAAGCTGTTTTCTCCCAAGTGCACATTAGGGCTAGTGGAATTGAAATCTAGATTTCCAAAACTTTCCTGATTGGAAAGAAAGAAATGAATTGACCAAAAGTGAAGCCCACATAAAGATGACAGAACTAAGGATTAGAAAAGATCAAATCCTGATATTATAGAGTTTTTAGGTCTAGTTTTATTTCAAATGATTAGATACTTGAAATTTCTTTGGGGATTAGACCAATTTGAATTTCGGATTCAGAAAGTAAGTGGTTTGTGTATCTGTGTGGTGCCTTAGCTATGTGCATTAGCTATGTCATTAGCTATTTAACTGCAATATTTGCTTTCAGTAATTTTTATGAACTTTTTGGAAATGATTTATCTCATTTTTAGTATCATCTCAATAACTTAATTCTATTTCTAGATACAACAGACCCAAGGCAAATTGGAGTCTTCTTCCTCTAATAATTTGTAATCATGTAGCTTTACCAAGAGTTTCCACTTTGTATTTTGACTAGAGTTCTGTATTAACCAAACTGGGAATTTTTTTAATTTATAAAATAAGTACCTAGGACTTAAAACACCTAGTATGCCTAAAGTGTCTTTAAGATAAAATCATTTTAGTCACTATAAAATAGTACAAATAAAATTTTGAACATTTTACCACTTTGTAATGTCTAAGATAAATGAATATGATGATGATTTTCATGCAGAAAAATTATTTTAGTTCCAAGTTTTTAAAATCATAAGCATATTATAAGAGCCAATTATATATATTAATTCCATTCTTAATGTCCAGATCTTAAAGACAAAAAAATTAGAGTGAGTTTTAAATTTTTTAAGTTTTAAAAAATGTGCTCTAGATCACTTAAATATTGCCCATGGACTTATCAAAACTTAAAATTTAGTAATAGTGGTTTAATATTAAAGTTATGTTTATTTATTTATTTACTTATTTTTCTTTTGGGGTCACACCCAGCAATGCACAGGGTTTACTCCTGGCTCATGTACTCAGGAGTAACTGCTGGTGGTGCTCAGGAGACCATGCGGGGTGCTGGGAATTGAACTTGGGTTGGCTGCGCGCAAGGCAAAAGCCCTACCTGCTGTGCTATGGCTCCAGCCCCAGTTATATTCTTTTTAAAAAATATAGACCATACTTAAGAACTCCAAACTTACACAACATTGTCAATAAGACAGTAGTTCTATGCATTTTTACCCAAAGGAAAGAAAAGGCGATCAGGAAAATTGATCTGGCTCAGTACAGAACACCGCAGAGAGCCCAGAGACTAAGATATTCACTGAAACTTGTTTTAATCATCTACTTGAGAGCCTTTACAACTTAGTAGTGGATAATATTTACATTTCTTATTCAAGTCCCACACAAGCTGTGTTTGCTTTATTCTTATTTATTTATTCATATTGATTTGGAGTCATACCCAGAAGCACAGGGCAGCGGGATGCTGGCACTCTCAGTGCCATGGTATGCCACACTCGAGGGATCATATGGTGCTGGGGATACTGAATGTTCAAAGTATGTGTTCCAGCCAGCACTTAAAACCATTTTCCTCTTCATCTTTTCAAAAAGCATAAGTATATGATGTCACTTTCTCCTCTGCAAAGCTATATTCAGGTTGAAGTTAAAAGGAATTCGCAATAATGTCAAGAATCTAAAATGAACAAATAAAAATGATAGTAAGGCAGAAGGATTACTACTCTTACAGCTCTCTAGGACTCTGGCCCTAACCAGCCTGTCACCTCTAGGCTCCCTGGAACATCTGTGACATAAATGACCTCAGGGGGCTTCAAGCAAAAATCATTGTGAAATTGAAAAGATTCCAAATTCTTTATATTCGAGGAGGTCAGCTGGAGACCAGGACAGAGCTAGAACCAGGACAGATATGTTAACTCTGGTAAGATTTTGAGATATCAATCAATCAATCATTCCTGTACCTGTTTTATTTGTTTTTCTAAAAATAACAGGGAAGAGAGAGAAAATTCCTAGCATCCTGAGCGACCCTCCAAGCATCCTTTACTTGGGACATGTGTGATGAAGGTAGACTATAGACCGAACATGATGGCCGCTTAATGCCTGTATTGCAAACCTCAACACCCAAAGGGAGAGAGAGAGTAAAAGGGAATGTGCCTGCCACAGAGGCAGGGGTGTGGTGGGATGGGGTGTGTGTGGGAAGGGTACTGAGAATATTGGTAGTAGAGAATGGGCACTGGTGAAGTGATGGGTACTAGATCATTGAATGACTTAAATGTAAGCACATAAGTTTGCAAATCTGTAACTGTACCTCACGGTTATTCACTGAAATTTTTTAAAAAAAATTTAAAAAATGAAAATTCCTAGCAAAAAATAGAGAGAATGCAAATTAATGAAAGATATTTAGTTAATATCTGAGAGAATACTCCAGATACTCATTTTTGAAAATGAGGGAAAAATTTGTTTCCTATTATATTAATATTTTAAGTATCAGTATGATACTGATATCAGTAAGATTATAATACTGATATAATACCTATCATATGAACGTGATGGTCACTTAATGCCCATATTGCAAACCACAACACCCAAAGGGGGAGAGAGAGTAAAAGGGAATGTGCCTGCCATAGAGGCGGGAGGTATGATGGGATGGGGTCTGTAATGAGAAGGACACTGAGAATATTGGTGGTGGAGAATGGGCACTGGTGGAGGGAAGGGTCCTCAATCATTGTATGACTTAAATGTAAGCACATAAGTTTGTAATTCTGTTACTGTACCTCTCGGCCATTCATTGAAAATTTAAAAAAAATTACAAAATTACAAAAATAAAAAAATCCTAGCAAGAAATAGAGAGAATGCAAATAAAAGAGATTTAGTTAATATCTGAGAGAATAATCCATAGACATTTTTGAAAATGAGGTAAAATTATTCCCTATCATATTGATATTATAAGTATCAGTATGATACTGGTATTAGTATGATTATAATACTGATATAATACCTATCATACTGTTATCAGTATGATTATAACCATACCGATCTTTCAAAGTTTCAAGAAATGTAATGAAGGGAGGAGAATCAGGTAAGGGACAAGAATGAAATAGATAAAGCAGGGTGCAGAAACTGTTAACTCATGAGTCAGGCAAAAATCAAATACCGATTCTTATTCTCAGTAATCACTGTTATTGGCTCTGTGCCACACTAACATTTACCCCTATAGGAACCCTTTCACACAACTATTGTAAAAGGCCTATATACACTGAGATTGTTTCTGAAAGGAACAATTTATGAAACAAAAAACAATAAAACCTAATCCTCAAAGACAGGGCATCTATTTTATTTGCATCTTTACTCAAAAAATGAGCACATTTAGAACTGGAGGGTGCTCATAGTCTTTTAGCATGTAATCAATAGAGGAAGGAAAGCAATCCATCATCTGATTTTTTTTCCTATCCAGGACTTTTCCTGTTTGCAAAAAATGACCAAGAATCAAGTGTTTATTTTAAAAAGTAGAGCTAACATTTTCACGGTAACAAGCAATATAAATTAAATTCCTGTGGACCTGCTACAGGGACAGACTTGAAGAGTGGTTGGTAAAATGGAGGGAGTGGTGGAGGGAACGTGACAGTGGTGGTAGTTTTGGGGTTGCAATATTGAATGCATGTAACAAATCATCACGAGCAGCTTTATAAACCAGGGTGCTTAAATAAACTAGAAAAATAGGGCTAAACAATAAAATAAATAAAATAGAGCGTAGAATTATTGGGTTGCAACAAGGGTACAGCTATGGTGCTTACAGCAAGTCAACCTACATTTGATCCTTGGTGTCACATAAGGTCCTTGAACCACACTAGGAGTGATCTCTGAACCTGGAGCCAGGAGTAAATGCTGTGAACTGTCAGGTGTGGTTCCCCAGAAACAAAATTTAATTAATATGTATATATATATAGATGATATAAAATATAAATGGTAGCCACAGGTTAATGTCTGGGCAAATAGTTTATGAGATTTTTATTAGGAATTATGTACTTAGTAAATAAGGAAAATCATACCTTCCTGTGTGAACTTTGTTATATCTCAACATGGTTCTGAAAAAAGTCATGTTAAAAATAGACTAACTGAAGACAAAGAAATAAAGGTAGGAAGGGAGGAAGGAAAGGTGGAAAAGAAAGAGGTAGAAGGAAGGAAGGAAGAAATGAAGGAGGGAAGGAAGTTAGAAAGAAACAGGGTGGGAGAAGAAAAGAGAAAGAAAGGAGGAAGGGTGGAAGGAAGGAAGGAGGAAAGGAAGGAAGGAAGGGTGAAAGGAAGGAAGGAGGGGAGGAAGGAAGGAAGGGTGGAAGGAAGGAAGGGGGGAAGGAAGGAAGGAGGGGAGGAAGGAAGGAAGGGTGGAAGGAAGGAAGGGGGGAAGGAAGGAAGGAGGGAAGGAAGGAAGGAAGGAAGGAAGGAAGGAAGGAAGGAAGGAAGGAAGGAAGGAAGGAAGGAAGGGATGATTGAGATGCTGTAATTGCCATGACACAGAGTAAAAATTGATACTGGATGAAGATACTATTTAATTTTCTAAATTGGTTAGTGCTAACATAGAAATGTCAGGTTGAATTTCATAACTGTTTTCCAAATATCCACCTGGATTCTTGATCTGGGGAAGCATTTATTCATGAATTTTCCTAAGAGATCATCAACTAATAAGTACATAAAGTGTGAAAAATCTTGATTGTAACTCACTTGAGAGTTGGGCTTTCAAATCTGAAACATCTTAGTTCCAATTCTATCTTTTTAACTTTGCACTACCTATATATGATCTTGGATATAATAATTTGATGTTTCTTAGATATTAGTTTCCCTATCTTTAAAATGAAGAAAATAATGTTACATGGAGACATATTTTTTCACTTAATCATCAATAATGCAGGTAGAAACAGAAATATTCTGGCACAGTATATGAGTCCAAACTTTTTTAATAATAATTGTACACATTAAACATTTGAGATATATTTTTTTCAATCGCACTATAAAAACTGGGAGAAAAAAAAACTTTACAACAAATTACACATAAGTAATTGGACGTTGTAGACAATAAAAAAGAAAGAATGTAAACACAAGTTTCATATTTATAGAAAATTATTTGTAGGTGGATCATGGATCATCTTGTTTTAAAAATAAAACAAGAAACACAAAATTCTCTGTAAAATATAGAAGATAACCTTCAGAAGCTAGGACTAAGTAAAAGAACTTAGACCTTACACCTTACAAAGAACAAACTAAATAATAAGAGATTTATCTTATCAAAATTTAAAACTTTAGCTTTGCAAATATCAGTAGGAAGATAAAATGAAAAACTAGATGCTGGGAAAAATTGCTTATATATTCATGTGTGACAACTTGTATACAGGATTCATTAAGAACCCTCAAAATTCAATATTAAACATAATTATGAATAAACAACATATAAAATATTTCCTTCAAAGGATATACCAATGGCACTAAAGCACATCAAAATATGTTTAATGTTATTAGTCAGTAGGGGAATAAAATTAAAAAGCAAAAACTTATCAAAACCAACAAGGAGATATTACTACAAATACAAAGAATTTCTAAAATTTTCCAAGTGAACACACTAAATGCTAGTGAGGATTCAGAGGAACTGCATCACTCATTAGTCTCTGTTGGGTATTTTAAATGGCAATTATTTTCCATACTGGAAAATAATTTGGGAATTCCTATAAAAACTAAAGATGGACTTGTTCTTTAAGCCCATCTTTCCCCTTGAGCATGCCTCTTGCTTTCTTGTTCAATGTATCTTTGCTTTTTCTACTCTGGAGAATCCAGTGTTCTCTCTTGAACATATTCTCTTTTTCTCTCCCTTCCCATCTTTCAAAGAAAATAATTTTCAATAAAAATATTTTGCTTCACACTGCTGCTCCCCCCCTCACACATGCACACAAGCAAACTACAAACAGACTCATTATAAGCCCAGAAATTGCAAATGAATATATTACCCAGAGAAATAAAAATTAATTTATGAAATAATATAGCTTTATTTATTTAAGGAATATGAAGAGGAAGAGAGAAAGTGACACTTTAAAGAGAGAATGCAGGCTTCCCCAGGGAGCAGAGTCAGAATTCCTCATGAATCAGTAAAAGAAAGGAATTACACATGGCAGGCTGAGATGAAAGAAACCACAGAATCAAGATGTGCCTAAAATTTTATTTTCACCAGAATGCTTGCATAGCTTCAGGGAAAAAATATACTGGAGTGGTTGGAGAGACAGTATACAGTGGATAGGGTACTTGCCAAACAAGTTTGATACCTCAAACCTCGTTTGGTTCCCTGAGCATTAGTAGGAGTGATCTGTGAAGGCAGAGCGATGATTACTCCCTGAGACCACCAGGTATGGCCCAAAAGCAAAAATAATAATAACAATAATAGTAATGGAACATACCAGAAAATTCTTCAATGAGAAGATTGTTCAACAAGCATTGGAATACTACTCAGCAGTACAAATGGAATGAATTATTCATGCACTGGTATCCTGAGAAAACTTTAAGGAAGTTATGTTTAATGCAAACTACCAATTTGTTATAGATCATGATTAAATTCGTATAATATTTGTGGAATACCATAATTATAGAATAGAAATCTGATTAGAAGTTGTGAGGGACTAGATATAAGAGGAAGAGTTGACTGAATATAAATGGGCCATCACCTTAAGGTGATAGCACTTATATTTCCTCACTGTGCTGTTGATTATTCAGGCTAACTATGTGATGAATTCAACAGACATACAAATTTACAGTCACATTCAGATACATACATATATAGTAGATGAAAATTGAATGAACTCTGGGTACACTATCCAGAGTCCATTGCTGGTACTGATATTGCATTATAAGTAAGCATAGGATAGCACTACAGAAAGTTGGGTGAAGGGGCTCTGGAAACACCTTCATATATCATTACAAATTCTTGTGATTTTAATTATTTTCAAAGAGAAAGTTGAAATAGCATGACGATTTGAATATCTTAGGTAATCGTATAGCTCTCTATATGAGGTTGTAGTGTCATAGCTCAGTTCATTGGTGTTCTTTGAGTTCATAAGAGTAAATATTAACTTAAAATTCTTCCTAGGAAATAGGAGACTGAAACAGGAATTTAGCGTGACAAACTCCTTGTGTTGCACATGCGCACACAACTCACATTGTTAGATAAGAGTAAGAGAAGTGTTACATACAACACATATAGGGACGGATAGTTTTTATACTCTCATCAAAATTACAGATAGTTTATTGACGTGTACCTCTAACATGAACAAACCGCATTCTCAGTTCTATAACAAAATTTGTGACATTTGGCAAATCATTTCAATGCTCAGAATAGTTTTTAATATGGTGATTAAACCATGTCATAATAAAGATTCTAACAATAATTAAATAGCACCTAACTATCAGGAGAAAAAAAATAATTAGATATAAGTACTAAAAGTGAACAATACAGTAAAATCTCATTAATTTATACTCCACCATATTAAAGTTTGTAATAATCCTAGGTTAGCCCTTTGACTATCACTATTGTTAATGTTTAAGAAAAGATTAAATAGACAAATGGTACAAATATGAGTATTAACAATAGTTAAACAAGGCAAACGTTTAAGAGTAAAATTGCATACTTTAAAAGTTCTCTAGTACGTGCTAGAAGGGTTGGTTAGAAATCATTTTTAGTGTGTACAGGAGGCACAGGAGGTACAACATTTACCTTGCATGCTACTGAGTCTGCTTCAACTCCTTACACTGCATGAAGTCCCTGGGCAGGGTCACTCCTGAGCACAGAGCCAGGAATAGGTCTTATATCCACCGAGTGTGAACATTCCCCAACCCCCACCCCCACTCCACTCTCCACACTCTCTTACCAAATCATTATTATCTTCTTCCCCCAGAGTCCTAGAGGGATTTAGGAAAAATGGGGAAAGGCACCAAATTTATTAAGATCTCCCCTTTAAAATTCTTCATGTCAAGGGAATTCTTTACCATACTTTTTAGAATCTCCTAGCAATAGGTGATGAGCTAGGAAACAAAATTGAATGTCATAGATGTTTATTTCAAGAAACTTGCAATAATCAACTATATTTCTTAAATTTCAACTTATCAGTTCTGATATGCTATTATGGAAAATATATCCAGTTTTCTAGTCTATTAATCTGGCTTTATGCTGTATTACAGATTCAAGCAGAGCAAAAGGGCTGATCACATCAAAGCTCAGAACTAATAGGATGAAAGAACAAAATTAACATGACAAAACAGCCAAAAAGAATTATGCTCATCCTCTAAATTTTTTATGTGGTGCCATTCAGATAATTGCAAAGCTACCCAATTTTCCAATTTTCAATTAGTAATATATCTTTCTCACATCCTATGTTTCCTGTTGGTCCTGCTTTGTATTTTAGCTTTAAATGTAAGAGCCCTTGGGTAATTTGTATTGCTAGGGATGAAAAATTATAAACTTTGAATAAAAAATGAAGTGTGAATGCCTGTGTGCTTATCACTCTTTCCTAGTTACATATTCTCCTCTTTGTCAAGGAGTAACCTTGGACCATTCTCCAAAAAAGTCCAAGGAAGGATAATTATCATTTCACTCAAAAGCTTAGATGAAATAATGCCCCACTAATGCCACGATGACAAGTGACTTATTACATTCCTGGAGGAAAAAGTTTAGTGTCACATTATGTTTCACCAAAACCATACTATTTCTCTTTTCACTAATATATTTGCAAGCTGGAAACAATTTAAAGTCAGGAAAATTTGAGCATTTCATTACAGTTTTAAGTAGATATCCCACAGATGTATCTATTATTTATTCAAAATATCCTCATAAGAAAATCACACTATCTCAGAGTATCCAGAAAAACATAGCATGGATCACAAAGACAGCTACTAAATTCCATTTTTTTTCTCCTTAAATTTTCAATAAAGAACTTACACTTATTTTGGACCTTTCCCAGTGAAATCTGGTAACAAGTTTCATATGAGAGAACTATTCTGATTGACAATTTGACAGGGAAGAGGACACCAATGATTCTTGACCAACCAGAACAGAAGTTCAAGGTAAGGACCTGCAGATATTTTGATTTTATAGTGACAGGTATATTTCACTGATGGTGCTTTGGGCATCCAGGACTGCACCTGGTGACGCTCAGGGGGACAGGGGGTACTAAGTACAGCAACCAGGAAGGGCACTATGCTAAGCAGGTACTACAATACAATCTCATGGAACCTTAACTGGGAACTTGATAAGAAATATCAGTATTGATTTACAACCTCAACTTGATCCCACAGTCCTTTGAAAACTATAACTCAGCATTAGTCAGCCACTGACTCACAGACCAGTAGCCTTTTCATAGATACTGAAGGATGAAACACATTTGTCCAACTACCTTGGTTAAAACTGCTGGACTGTGGATCATATGTAAGGCAGATGCTGCTTTGAAGCCATGAACGAATTGAAGAGCACTGCTGTAGCTCACCCAAAATACTGTGAAGACAAAAATCTTTCGTGCATTCTGGATTTTTTGTTTGTTTTTCTCTTTGCCCTCCTTCAGTTGATACTTCAGAGGCTAAAGATTACACACACATTTGATTGTGGTTCTCACTTTGGGTGGCACTTCTGGTTGTGGTGCTTCCTGTCTGTGCTAGCCAGAAATCAAACACTTTGTGATAGCACTGGGGATTGCAGACAACATAAAGCTGAGATCAACACAGTGTAGAACAGGCGGCACTGGGGATTGAACTTGTAGACTCATGCAAGACAGAATTAATTTTTTTTACTTTTATTTTTGCCACTGATCCATTCTCTAGGGCCTTATACTTTCATTTTTTAAATTTTTCACTTTTTTAAGTAAAAGTAAAGTAAAGTAAAGGCCCCCCCGTTGATCATCGATTTGCTCGAGCGGGCCCAGTAACGTCTCCATCGTAAGACTTGTTGTTACTGTGTTTGGCATATTGAATACATCACGGGTGGCTTGCCAGGCTCTGCCGTGCGGGCGAGATACTCTCGGTAGCTTGCCGGGCTCTCCGAGAGGGGCGGAGGAATCGAACTTGGGTCGGCCATGTTGGCTGCGTGCAAGGCAAAGCCACCATGATATTACAAAGTTATTCATGGTTGGGTTTCAGGCACACAGTGTTTCAATACCAATTCACTTGCCTTTGTCCACTACCTTCCCTTTTGGGGAAGGATTACACTGTGGTTTACAGTACTGTTACTAATAGGGTTTCATGCACAACACTTGACCAACTTTCAACACCTCCTCCTCCTCCCTGTTCAGCACTTCCCTCCATCCTAGTCACTGTCCACCCCTGGTCCTATCCCCAGAACGCATCCCCACCATGTTTCCTACTGAAGATCAGAATTCATGTTTTTTGTTTTCAATGTTTTGGGAAATTTGTTATTCCACCATTATGTTTATTTATATTCCTCAAAAAATCATACTTTCATTTTTTAAATAAGTAAGCCAGACACATCTCATGATGATTTACGTCTTTGGATATATGTTTTCCCTCTACAAAGAAAAATATGAAAATATTCGTAATAAAACTAATTTTTTGAGTTTGGGACATGGGGGCAGAAGGAAGTATATGACCAGAACTCAATTTACTACTACTTTTCATGTGTGTCCATGGTTACATTGCTCTCTTCTTCTGTACAACAAAGTTTAAACAAGTAAGTAAGGGTATATATTTTCTTTTCGCCTGGTCTTTTAAATAAGCAAGGTACTAACCATCAGTTGTTCCCCCCAACCCTCTTTTTTGGATTTTGGGCAACACCATTAATGTTCAAGTGCTAATACTGACTCTGCACTCATGAGTTATTTTTGGTCATGCAGGAGACCATATGAGATTCTGGGTATAAAATTTGCACACTCCTGTGAAATGCCCTACACACTCTACTATTGTTTGGGCCCCTTTTTTATGATTAGGAATTTTTAACCTCTGATCCATGGACCACTTCCACTGTGCAAGTATAAAAAAGATGGGTATTGCTAGTCTAGCACATGGTTATTATTAAGTCCTGATCCAAGAACCAGTGCATGGTTACTGCCATTCTGTAAGTTTAATATAGTGAGCATGCACAGCTTTAGACAAAGACTGTATGCAAATATATAGCACTGCAGAAGACAGATTGAACCCTAAAAATGGATTAGCCAAGATGTTTTCTCCCTATGCTTGCTGTCTTTTTTCCAAAGGTGAGTGATATATCAGGTAACAGGACACTATGCTTGTATAGTTCAGCAGCCCCTCTCTCCACCAACTTGGTAGGGTCGATGAGTGGCAAAAGGTCAGGCAAACATGACATAATGTGAGGTTGATGTTTCTTTCTGTGGGGCTACAGAGGAATAAGGAAGGAAAAGAGATGGGATGCATTCATCTGTCTTCTGTTACTCCCTTCAATTCTGTTGTTTGTTTCATGTATCACCAATGGTGGTAAGAGCATAACTATTTAGGAGCAAGAGATGAAACAAAATTTTTGGTGGTGACTATAATTTGCATATATAAATGTCATAATACAATGCTTCCCAACTGTTATAAATCACTGTTGTTTTAATAAATGTTTTTAAATATAGAAAGAAGAAAATCATCTCTTCTTCCAATTGATAAGTGTTCTAGAGATGTGTTGCACAAAGTTGAATATGAAGTCTATTGTGTTCTTAAACTGCTTCCTCCGTTCATCTAAATCTTATAGGGACACTATAGAATGGGCCTGGTTCCTTAAGGAGAGGAGATATGAATATTTAGATCCTTTAGCAAAAAATATACAAGACTATTCTTTTTCTTTGAACATGTCTAAAAGTGTACTAGTGAGAACACTGGACTGGAAAACAATAAACTGGAGCTTCTAATCCTAACTCATAAACAAACTTACACAATCACATCATCACCTCTGTGACTCTCGCATGATTTGTAGAATCACTCAGTTTACAAAAGAGCAGCTGTGAGCATCAAATTTTAGAATGCATAAGAAAGTATTTTAGTGGGAAAGCACCATTTATTTATAAGGTGCCATTATATATTTAAAAGGCATGTTTGCTTCCAATGGAACCATCTGTCTTGCCATCTATGAGTGTGTCAATGAGGTTGTCAGTGAGGCATGGGGGCTGCAAATGGTTGACTAATCGTCTGTAGGCTCAGAAAATCAGTAGATCAGTTGGCTGTTTGCTCTAAATGGCACAAAAGAAGCAGATGGACTGTTTCCTTCCCCCTGACTAAACCTGTTAATTGTTTTGGCAACTAAGCCTCTGTGAGATGTGAAGTTGCACTAAAGGCTCCTTGAACTTTTCTATCAGTGACTAGAAAACTAAGAGACATAGATCGATTTTTAGAAACTAAGAGTATAATCATCACAATTAGATTTTATTCAGGGTTAGAAAATTTAGTGCGTGTGTGTGTGTGTGTGTGTGTGTGTGTGTGTGTGTGTGTAGCTTAATTCACACAGAATTTCAGGTGACCTTTCCTGATTAAAGAGTGAAAGTTCAGAAAGATCTTCTGAGTAAGGATTAGGGGAAAATGGAAAAATCTGAAAAATTCAGTACAACTATCTGAGAAATAGAAAGTCAAGAACCCAGTCCCTGATCTCTGAGTTCTAATAATTACACAAAAACTTTCTATATTCAGCTTGCCTTAGCACTATATTGATTATTTATCCTTATTTTCTTCAAAATATTTATTAGTTCTAATATCTTGACAATGCAAAGTGAGAAAAAGGGGACAAATCAGAAATTAAGATTCCTTATTTTTCGTTTATTGAGGTGTTAATAAAAGTTAATTATGGTATGAATAAATATGTAGGTCTCTAAACAATTCCAGTCTGTGTCTCACGAGATTTCTCTTTAGCAAAACTGGAATATGCAAAGAACAATGCTTAGAAAAGCATTTTCACCTGGGCAACTTATTGGAAAACAACCTAAGTAAATTCATAAATTTTAAAAACACTTGGTTTTAAAATTTTTGGCCCATCTCAAGTTTCAAATTTGAGCATCTATCAAAGGTAAACTAGCTTTAAATTAGGTATTTAAATACTCATTAAAGAAGCATTTCCTTTCAGTGTAAATTTTCTTTTACAAAGTTAAATTTATGAAACCCAGGAGAAAACAATGCCAAATGTGCCTGATTTGCAAGTATGAGGCCTCAAATTGGATCCCAAGTGCTCATTGGTGCATCAAGAAAGTCCTTATAGCTCTGCTACTGGGAATCGCAGCTCTGCAACAGGGTGCATAATAACATGCCTAAGTGTGCAGGCGGAGGAAAAGGTAGAACAGCATGAGAGCCGAGCCTTGCCTTAACTCAGTACAACCTGGTACAACACCCCCAACATATATAGTCCTCCAAGCACTGCCAGGAAGGATCAGTGAGCAGAGCCTGGAGTAAGACATGAGCACAGCCCATGTGTAGCATTGTAGCACTGTCCTCCTATTGTTCATCAATAGGCTCGAGCGGGTACCAGTAACGTCTCCATTGTGAAACTTGTTGTTACTGTTTTGGGCATATGGAATAAGCCACGGGGAGCTTGCCAGACTCTGACGGGTGGGCGGGATATCTCTATAGCTTGCTGGGCTCTCTGGGAGGGGTGGAGGAATAGAAACTGGGTAGGCCGCATGCAAGGCAAATGCCCTACTCTCTGTGCTATTGCTCCAGCCCGCCCATGTGTAGTATCCAAAAACAAAAACAAAAGCAGCATGCAACTCCAAGAGAGACCCATGGCCAAGTGTGATACCACTGTTGCCTAGATTGTGACCTCTATGGAACATATGTGAAAACATAACTAAAGTGCTCTTCTACCACACAATGAGAATTTTGGGGGAGTATGTGAACATGACACATCAATAAGATGTGTGTCTCATGGGAAGCACCAGAAGCAAGCTTGTGTGCAAAACATAGTCTTCACAAGAACAACAGAAATGGGAAGGGAAGAAAGAAAATAATAAAGTTAAAATGAATTTTAAAATATTTTTTAAAAACTAGCACAGCGGGTAGGGCGTTCGCCTTACAAGCGGCCAACATGGCCGACCCGAGTTCGATTCCTCCGCCCCTCTCGGAGAGCCCGGCAAGCTACCGAGAGTATTCGATATGCCAGACACAGTAACAACAAAGTCTCCAATGGAGACGTTACTGGGCCCGCTCGAGCAAATCGACGATCAATGGGAGGGCCTTTACCTTTACCTTTACCTTTACCTTTACAAAATTTTTAAAATAAATATCTGTCACTGTCTTCCCATTCTTCATTGATTTGCTCGAGTGGCCCACTAACAATGTGAGACTTGTTATTACTGTTTTTGGCATGTCAAATATGTCACGGGTAGCTTACCAGGCTCTGCCATGTGGGTGGGATCCTTTCGGTAGCTTGCTGGGCTCTCTGAGAGGGTTGGAGGAATCAAATTCCATTCAACTGGGTCAGACGCATTCAAAGCAAATGCCCTACCTGCTGTGCTATTGATCCAAAGGGTGTGAATTATTGTTAAAAAATAAATATAAAATTACATAATGTCCCTATGAAATGAGATCCTGTGAGAGGAGACCAAAAGTTGGCCCAGTTTTATAGTTGCCTGAAATCTTCCTGTTTCAGTTAAGAAGTTACAAAATATTTAATCATTAGCCAACAATTTGGCAAAGAAAAGGATTAACAAAACAATTCCTCCCTTTCATTTAGGATTTAGTTGCTTTCTGCCAGCATTTGATTAAACAGTTTTATTTTGCCCCCTACCAAGTTGTCATAATCAGAAAAATGAAATCACAAAAAATTAGCTCAAATAATGAATCATATGTATTTATGCACACAAAATTAAACTTTTATTCTTGGGCAAGCCACTTGAAAGAAACATGTTAGCTGGCAGTACACTATTGCTTCTTGAATTAATCACTGTCACTGCTGTCACTGCCCTTCCGTTGTTCATCGATTTGCTTGAGCGGGCCCAGTAACATCTCCATTGTGACAACTGTTACTGTGTTTGGCATATCACATACGTCATGGGTAGTTTGTCAGGCTTTGCTGTGCTGGAGAGGTACTCTCGGTAGCTTGCCGGGCTCTCTGAGAGGGGTGGAAGAATCAAACTCGGGTTGGCCATGTTGGCCGAGTGCAAGGCAAATGCCCTACCCGCTGTGCTATCATAAGCCACCAATTGCTCCTCCTCCCCCAAAGAATTCAATTTCTTTTTTATCTAGTGTATGTAAACAACTGAATAGGTAATAACATTTAGAAGGTTCAGGAAGTCTAAAAATGTTTAGATTTCAGTTTGGGGAAAAAGTTTTAATTGGGTTGCTCTAAGGTGTCACCTGCTCCTTTCATTTGTTAGCTTTATATTATTATTGAGGATTCTCTATAATTTTTAGTGGCAATTCTTTGATATTACAACCTCCAAGAGAGACCCATGGCCAAGTGTGATGCCACTGTGGCCTAGATTGTGACCTCTATGGAGCATATGTGAAAACATCATAATTTTTTTGGCGGGGTGGGTGGTAGGGGGATGCACCTGGCGATGCTTAGGGCTTACTCTTGGCTCTGTATTCAGGGATCACTCCTGGTGGGCTTGGAGGACCATATGGTATACTAGGGATTTAACCCAAGTCAGCCAGATGCAAGGCAATCACTCTACCCACTGTACTATTGTTCTAGTCCCTACAGGTCAAAAAACCTGATACTAATTTTTCCTTTCCAATTACTATATTATCTCTCTTTCCAACTCAAATTAACTCCACACTTTTGGGTATACTTTTGGGTCAATTTTATGTTGAATCAGGAATGTATTTGAAATTTTAAAAACCCACAGAGAGGGGCTGGAGTGATAGCACAGTGGGTAGGGTGTTTGACTTGCATGTAGCCGACCCAGGTTCGATTCCCAGCATCTTATATGGTTCCCTGAATACCAGTTCCAGGAGTAATTCCTGAGTACAGAACCAGGAGTAAACCCTATGTGTCGCTGGGTGTGACCCAAAAAGCAAAAAAATGAAATAAAATAAAAACCCACAAAGAAAATCTTAAAACAAATCCAAAAGGCAGATAAGGAGAATAAAGTTCCAGTTATATATTATGAGATAATTTGCCTCTAAGATGTGTCACTTCTAAGAATGTCATGAGTTGCATTTATAAACAAATGAATTCACATGTTCTTGATTATACATTTGTACCTAACATGTGAATATCATTTAAAACAAATGAACTGGGGATCTATTATTTACTTGAAGATCAATATTCTACATTATGTATCCTGTCTTACAATGCTAACATTTTCCTGTGAAATATTGATGGCTTACTGTTGAGTGAACACAGTCTAATTTTTATTAGAACATCTAATTCATCTCTTATATTTATGTTGAGGCCATATTAATTTCCAACAAATGATTTACAGGCTCCTATTGATCTACAATCAATAATCTTTCACAAAGATTCCATGATTGGGATCTCATTTAAAGGTGCATCTTCTTTTAGCATAACTCAATTGGGAAATACAGGAAGTGATTTTACTGATGTTTTTCTCCCAGGAAATATGTTTATGTGAATAGACAAGGACATTTAGTTTCAGGGATGACAAATAATAATTTTGTGGTGTATATTTTCCATGAATAACATTAACTCACTCTGAATATGAAAAATTTGATGCAATAGAAATGCTTTTAATAATTCAATCCTATCATTTTTTTCATGATGTATTTGTTTAGTTAATATCATTCTTTTAAGTAGGTTGGGCCCGTTATTATAACCTTTTATTACATATTTTTGTTAGTATAACTGACATATTTATGACATAAATAATCAAAAGGGCTGGGTTTAACTTCTTCATCTGGTATTTTTATTTATTAGTTGATCCAATTTCCTAATTTTCCACTCTAAATGTATTAATTTATGGACATCTATTGTTACAAACTGTTAGAAATAATCATGATCAGAATGTCTGCAGTATATTTTTAAAAAGTTTTTTAAAGATTCCTTAATATTTCCTGATTATTAGTGTTTTGTAACTGAATTTCAAAAGTCCCACCTTTCTTATGATTCTGTAAAATTATATGTTCTATGTCAGTAAGACTTTTCCTGTGTTCATACTTTAAAACATCTGTCTTGTACAACATTTGTTTTGTTTTGTTTTGTTTTTTGGTACTCAGTTTTTATGTCAGCCTTGCCTATCAGAAGAGTGGGAGAATGTAGAAATGATTTTACTATTGATAATTATATAGTATATTAACAGCATTTTCACCTGCAGATACCCTAATATCAATTAAAGCCAGCTTAAATGGAATTTTTTTTTTTGCTTTTTGGGTCACACCTGACGTTGCACAGGGGTTACTACTGGCTCTGCACTCAGGAGTTACTCCTTGCGGTTCTCAGGGGACCATATGGGATGCTGGGAATCAAACCCGGGTCGGCCGCATGCAAAGCAAACACCCTACCTGCTGTGCTATCTCTCCAGCCCCATTAAATGGAATTTTAAAGTATTTTTATGAGTGGAAAATTTTGGAATGGTTCTAGCTTCAGAAAGTAGGTATAAGATTCTCAACTCATGTGATAAAGAATCTGTCTTTTTCTTTATCATATCTCAGCTACACTTTCTTAGCTTTTACATATATTCTCAAGAAATTTCAGTGTATATAGTGATTCTTAGAAGCTCCAACTTATCCACCCAGAATTAAGTTTATATAAAACTTAGCTTCTCATTTTTTTCTTCTTTTATTGAATTTCTGTGAGATACAAAGTTGTTTGTGGCTGAGTTTCAGTTGGACAATGTTGAAATACCCTTAACCTAGTAAATGAGCTTCCATGAAACTCAGCAATTATACACTGGGAATATTCCCTAAGGGCCCCAAAACACAATACAGAAAGGGCATCTGCACTCCAGTGTTTATCGAAGCTAGTTTCACTTTGGGGTCAGAGTGATAAAACAGTTGAATCAGCTTTGATCCTCAGTACCCCTATGGTCTTCTGAGCACTACTAGGAATGATCCCTGAGAATAAAGTCAGGAGTAAACCTTGAGCACAAGAAGGGAGCACTGGGTGTGGCTCTCCCCAAATGACAGTTACTCTTTATTAATATACACCAAGTGTTCAGTCTGAAACTCAGCAGCCTACTGTAAGTAATGGGAAGCTCTAATGTTCAAGCATGATTGATCTATGAAGCTCATCTTGGATCAACATCAACTAGTTTACCCTTGCCAGCAACTGCCATTATAGATAAGTACTAACCTATTGGGAAATCTTTAACCCTCACAAGACCTATTTCCTAGAATCACTTAATTGTTATTTACTGAGGAACTCTAAAGAAAATAGCATGCTCAGTATGATAGTAGATGTTAGAGTATCTATCAATCTATCATTTTGTGCTATGATCATAATAAAGATAGATAATTATTTTCTCAAAAGAACCAAATTCCATGAAAGTATCATGTCTAAAATGCTTTCCATGGTTAATTTAATGAAATATGTGGATGGAGATGTTTAATTAAAAAATAACTTGTTATTTGACTAAAATAAGATTTCCACCACATTAGCAGATTGAAAAATCTCCATGCTTTAGCTGCTATGATACTTGTGGGTATTACAGAGCAACTTGTGGGCTCATCTTGAACTGTAATAGAAGTGCGTATTGTTCTCTAAAAGCAGTATCTCTAAACTCCAAGGAACGTATGTGCATGTATACAAATATAAGATGAGATAGGGAGTTAGGAGAGAATCACTTGTTCACTCAAGATAATAGGATCTCATCTGTGCATTTATCTCGCTTATCCCAAGGTAAACACTGAATATGAACATTGTGCCAGGAATTTGAAGCAAGTTGTACCAAATAGACACTCAATTTACATATGTGACTTTAATTGAAACTAACTTCCTCTTGTCACTGCTTTTAACCAAATTATTTTCAGGGACTAGATTATCAGTGGACATATATTTATTATAAACACCAATAATGCTTTCATGTTGTTCTTATTGTTTATATTCTAATGCCTCAAAAGAAAATGTGGTAGAAACTAAGGTGTTAGTAAAAGTTGTTGGCAAGAGTGATTAACTTGGAGAATCAAAAAGAAGTCTGGTAGGCCAGGTTAAAAAAAATCATGAAGAGGGACTGAGTATAGTGTCAAACTTTTGAATATGGCAGGAACCTATTATTTTGGAAACAGAAGAATAACAACTGAACATTATTTGGCAGAAGTAGTGCTTCCAAGTATCTGAGTAGCATACAAAGTTGCTAAATCTTAAATACTTTCCTTTGGGTTAGTACTGATAATTTTATCTCTAAATATGAAGATATTCAGTATGTGAGGGTGTCTTTCCTAGTATTGCTTCTTTCCCTTCTACCCAACTGACAAATTTTTATCTTTCTATTTTTATTGAGATAATGAGTATAAATGTTTATATGTTTCAAGCATACAATTTTATCCACCATATCTATAACCGAAGTGCCAATATCTCCCTTTCACTGTCCACAGGATCCTTCTCTTCTATTCCTCTGTTCCCCTCGGTTAACCTCCACTCCATAGTCAGAGTCTAAGTTTTTTCATTCCATACTGTTAATTCCATTATTTTTTTCTCTTTTTGTATCTTTTTGGGCCACATTCAGCAGTCTGTATCGGATACTCTGTCTCTATGCTCAGGGCTAAGTGCTGACTGTGCTTGGAGCAGCCTGCAGTACAGAAGATGGACCAAAACTCTCTAGACTCCTGGTTTTTTTTTTCTTTGTGGAATGTTACTCAGGTATAAGAAAAAATAAAATTTTCTGTTTGCTATAACATTGATGGAAATGAAGGGTCTCATGTTAAGCAAAATATGTCAAAAATAGAAAGACAAATTCAGGATGATATAAATCATAGGGAATTTTAATGTGAAAGCAACAACTGACATAGAAACCTGACATAGAACTGATTTCCCATGAAGATATCTTTGATTTCCCTCATCAACCATGTTGTAGCATCTAGCTCCTTTCTAGGAATTTGGAAGCCAATTCCAAAAGCAGTTTTCAGATGACTGTCACTGCTGTTCTTTGATTTTGGTCTCAACTGCCAGAGAAAGGAAACTATCTAAGCTCTTACCAGTTATGGCAATAACCCACAAGAATATCAGCTGTTGGATAATTTAAGATACAGTGATATTCAGGAATGCCAACCTTAGAGCAATGAGGAATGTAATGGCGAGCAGTGTTCTGATTTTATTCCACCACTTTCGTGGAATTTTGGTCACTTTCAGTCTTCTTTATCAGCTCACTTTTACCTCATAAGTAAAGTGGGAACAATTTATTGTGCTATACATGCAGAATTATACTGAACATAAGGAAAAAATTCCACAAGACATTTTTTGATGCCATATAGCCTCTGCTTCATGAAAATAATTAGGTCCCTTCTGGTTTGGGACAGTTTCTGTAAGGTATTTGTCATCCTGAGGTAAAGGGTATAGGAAAAGCCCACAAATCTTTGTTATATTGGTTAAAGCTGATAGTCTTTTAAATCATAAAAGATACAAAGTATATTTGAAATTGTTGAGTAGAAGGTGACACAAATATATGACATAAAAATGACATAAGCTATCCTTTAAGAATGACAAAATACTACAGAATATGGAGTATTGTGAAGCTTAGACAAGTTCTAAAACTGCTAAACATCTTTGAATTTTGCATTTTAAACAAGTTTATTTTATGGAAAGTAAACTGTATTTCAATAAAAATGTAAGAAAATCTAAGACACATAGAGATACAGAAGAACTGATATGAAAAGACAAATATGATAAAGTTCTGATTTTTACAAGCTAGGTGTTGATTGTGTAGGTTAGTTATGTGAATGATAGAATATTTCTTTTTTTCTACTTTTTCTGTCTATATGTTTGGTGTTTTGGGCCACACCTGGCCATATTCAGGGATTGCTCCTGTCTTTGCACTCAGGAATTACTCTTGGCATGCTCTGGAAACCATATGGGGTGCTCAGGATCAAATCTAGGTTATTTGCATGCAAGGCAAGTATCCTATACATTGTACTATTTCTCTGGCCCCCATTTCTATTTTTTAAAGTTCAATTACTTATGTAAAGTTCATATTTTAATTCAATAAAATAAATTATTTTGAGTTAAATACCTTTCCTTCGTATTTACATTGGAGATTGTTTCATTATGAAATATCACTGGGAATAGATAGACAAACATAAAACCAGGAAGCTGATATGTCGGTGTTAATGTTTTCTGTAGCACTGTAGCACTGTCCTCCCATTGTTCATTGATTTTGCTCAAGCGGGCCCAGTAACATCTCCATTGTGAGACTTGTTGTTACTGTGTTTGGCATATTGAATATATCACAGGGAGTTTCCAGGCTTTGCTGTGCATGTGAATGTTTTCTACTATTATTTTTCAACATTCCTGGGCATTTAAAATGTTAATAATGTCAGATAAAATGTTTACAAAAATAGATATATCTTGGCAGAAAAAATTGCACTTTTCACTTGCGTTTTTCCATGTAAAAATACTAACATTTAAAAATAAACAAAATATTAAGCAAACAATCTTTAACTTTGAGAAAAATTACATAATGGTGCAGTTCTATTTTAAGATTTTTTTTCTTCTGACATCACACCCGGTGATTCTCAGTGATTACTCCTGGGCTCTGAACTTAGACATTACTCCTGGTAGTGCTTGGGGTACACATGGGATGTGGGGGATCGAACCCAGGTAGGTCATGTGCAAAGCAAACACCCTCACAACTATGATATAGTTACAGCAATATTGATGAAGTTCTTATGATTAGAGTTGACATGCAGTAGACAGTTAATACATGATAATCAAACAACTACTGATCAGCAATAGCCATGTACTGTTTTTAGGACTTTACATACCTCAGTGTCTCATAAACAGCTGTTTAAGGAAGGTGCTTTAGATTCATTTATTTATATTGTGAAGGAAAAGAATAAAAGGGCTTTAAATATATACACAAGTGGAGGGGCTAGAGTGATAGTATATAAGGTAGGGCTTTTGCCTTGCACGGAGCCAATCAATCCCAGGCTCTCCATACAATCCCCCAACCCCACTGGGAGTTATTTCTTGTGGGAAATTCTCCCCAAATTATAACCCAATGGTTGGGGTAGTTCCTAGGGCAAAAACAGCTTAGGTCTTAGAATGGACAGCAGAAATTCACCCAGAAAAGAATAGAATAAAACAGCTAAGGTTTCTAGATATAAAGAGAAACATAGGCAAAAATAGAACAAGAAACTGTCATGATCTTAACTAAACTTTGCCTACTGATAGGCTACTGATTGGCAAAGTGAAATTTCCGGTCTTTGCTTTTATGGTACCCATTGAATTTTTATATATTTACCAATTGTTCTTGGGCTGGAGAGGTAGCATGGCGAGTAGGGTGTTTGCCTTGCATATGGCCAAAGTGGGTTTGATTCCTCTGTTCCTCTCAGAGAGCCCAGCAAGCTTCCAAGAGTATACCGCCCGCATGGCAGAGCTTGGCAAGCTCCCCATGGCATATTCGATATGCCAAAAACAATAACAAGTATCCCAATAGAGACATTACTGGTGCCCGCTCGAGCAAATCAATGAACAACAGGAGGACAGTGCTACAGTGCTACTAATTGTTCTTAATGTGTCTGACAATTTAAATATTAAGTCACATGCTGGGAAAAGTGGTCACTGTCACTGTCCTCCCGTTGTTCATCAATTTGCTTGAGCGGGCACTGGTAACGTCTCCATCGTGAGACTTGTTGTTACTGCTTTTGGCATATTGAATACGTCATGTGGAGCTTGCCAGGCTCTGCCATGAGGGTGGGATACTCTCAGTAGATTGCCAGGCTTTCCAAGATGGGCAGAAGAATCGAACCCGGATCAGCTGTGTGCAAGCCAAATGTGCTATCACTCCAGCCCAATGACTAATATGTACCAAATCGATCAATGATTCTCAGAAAACCTATAAGTGTTCTGCCATCTCGAAGCAGGACCAAGTGGTGGCTGAGCAATACTGCATTGATTAAATATGACCAGATTGTTTGCTCACTCAGAGCAGCCCAGGTGACCCTAAAGTTTGTACAGTCTACGTGTGTTTGTCTCATGCGGTCAAAGGTACCAATCCATACTTGAGTGTTGGGCCAGGAGTAAGCCTTGAGCACCTCAGGATGTTGTCTACTGACAAACAACAACAACAACAACAACAATAATAAATGAATATAGGTGTAAATGGAGAAGATGGGATGGAATGGAAGCAAATTGAATTTAAAACACTAGCAACTTGTGCTTGCCTGATAAATGCACTTTGGGATCTGCTTACAGAAGAACTATGACAATTATTTTAGTATGCTTTTTTCCTCACCTATCAAAAAGTATAATTAGCTCACAAGAAACTCCTAATTTTGTTCAATTGGTTTGATCATGTTATAGTTACAGTATACATTTCAACACTTTAAATATTTTGCACATTTTTCCCAAAAAGTGAAAAAGTATTTTGTACTATTTCTTTGGTGCCTGGGATATTTCCCTTATTTCAACTACAAGTCAGTGAGAATGTTTTAAAAATGATATTTTAGACTGAAAGAACATAAGGTATTTTTTTCTGTTTTATAATAAGAAATCACAGAAAGGCTTTGCATTTTTCAGCTAGCATGTGAGGATTTTTTATTTCACAGAAGTAAAACTAAGGTTTTGAATGTTGAAAATATAAAAAAGAGCAATAGGAAATATGAGTTTTCTACTCAACTGCCAATGACTATAACTGAGGAAACTTTAAGTGTGATTTTCAAATCTACCCAACTTGAAATGTTGGTAAGACTCATGTGCCAGTATGGTTTAAAATGATAAAGTTAGTAGCCAAGAGTTCTCAAATTTGATGAATATTCAGCCAATTGCTTTTCAAAATTTGATCCATATGCTACATTTGGAGTTAGAAGAGGAAAGTGGAAAATTGGTGTGGGCCAATACACACTTCAGGGGGAAGTCATTCTGTTTAAACCTCATAGTCTTCTTTTGCCGTCTTCTTTCTCCTTTATTTCCTAAAATTAGATGATCAAGTAAGATCATATAGGTGGAAAGAGGATATCTATGTCTTCTGGTCTGTTTATCCTGCAAGTTCAATGATAGGACATCAGATGGTTTCTTTTCATTCTTGGCTTATTGCCTAAGACAAGTCTCACTAAGAATTTGCCTTAGACAAGAAGTTGCTGATTTCAAGCTCATTAGATTTTTGTACACTATCAGATCACAGATCATCCTGTTATTCGTCGATTGCCTCGAGCAGGCCCCAGTAACGTCTCCTTCATCCTACCCCTGAGATTATATTCAAGGCTCTTTAGGAGAATGAGACCCATCATTGTTACTGATATTTGGCATATTGGATACTCCACGGGGAGTTTGCCAGACTCTGCCGTGTGGGCAGGCTACGTTCAGTAGCCTGCCAGTTTGTCCAAAGTAGGAAAGAGATGTCATAATAAGATGTTCCCGGAGCTGGTTTTTATAGTTTCTGAGTCTTGGCTGCTGATGGGGTTACACGGCGCCAGGGGGCCAGTTGGTGGGTGTGACCCCCGCCTACTGGAATTTGGAGGATCTGGGTGGAGGATGCTCGGCCCCAATCCAAGTAGGCTTGGAGATCTCGGCCCCGGAACCTGTGTGGCTTTGTCCCTCTGCCGGTACCTTCAGGTGTACACTATAAACAAGTAAATACTAAGCTCTGTGCTAGGCACCAGGGCCACAGAGACAATTGTTTATTACTATTCTTTTTATTTATTCGTTTATTTATTTATTCTTTACTATTATTATTTTGTTCTTAGGACACAGCGTATAATAGGAGAGATGGATAAGAATTAGAGCACATGAAATAAGTATAGAGACAAGAGGTTGTTATTATATAAGATAAAAAATTTACTGATTTTGTAACTATGTATTTATTTTCTACAGAAATATTTTTTGAGTCATCTTCCCAGGCATGTAGACATACTTTTGTTTGGTATTTATTAATGTTTTATTTAATAATCTATGTATCCGGTGACATAAAGATGCTTCACAAGTATTATTTTATCTTTATAATCACCCTGTCAGACCATTAATTTTATTTTTATCACTTCTACAGATGAAGAAATATTAAAAATCTTAAATAACCTTTGTTCTATCTTTCCTTCCTGGAGGCCCAGCTGTAAGCTGGGTGCTTATAGACTCATCAAGCTGTCTCTGAGTTCCACTCTTCACTGTTTTCTCCACTTGGCAGCCTCCAAAATAAAGTACATGCTCAACTCTAAGTAACAGCCAGTGATAAAAGATTTCCTTCTGGGGAATGACTTTTCACTTATGATGTACAGACCTTGCTCCATGGAGCATCTGTGGTGGGGAGAAAAAGGATCATTTTAATAAAATGAAAAACCCGATATGCTCCCAATATTGAGTGATAAATTCACACCCTGTTTGGGAATTCACCAAAGGTTTAAGCCAGGTCTGTAGAAAGAAAGTTAATATCTTGTACCAAACCTATAAAAAAAATGCAACACTCTGTTTTATAACTTAAAGGAGATCAGCATTATTTTTTCCCCATTCCTATTTACTGTTTCACTTAATTTCCTCTCCAACACTTTCATACGGTGCCTTACTAGGTGGGAGGTGGAATTTGAAGTTTGAGGCACTCATCTTCCAGTTTCACTCAGAGAAAGGCTACCTCCAAACTGACAGTATAGAAAAGAGACCAGCTGAATTCCACCCCCATAATTATATCCTAATTTGTCTTTATTCCTTCTTCTCATATATCATGTAATGTTCTTAACACAGTTCAAAAACAATTTCATTGCTTTTTAGCAGGAAGAAAATTAATGGATGTATTGTGACACTATGTAATGATAAATTTATTTTTAGTACTAGTCCTGTTGGGCTGGAGCGATAGCACAGAGGGTCGGGCATTTGCCATGAAAGCGGCCAACATAGCTGACCCGAGTTCGATTCCTCTGCCCCTCTCGGAGAGCCCGGCAAGCTACCAAGAATATTTCGCCTGCACGGCAAAGCCTGACAAGCTCCCCGTGATATATTAGATATGCCAAACACAGTAACAATTGTCACAATGGGGACGTTACTGAGCCCACTCGAGCAAATCGATGAACAATGGGAGGACAGTGACAGTGACTAGTCCTGTTAGATGAAACATATACAGAGATTGTTAGGATACAAGATGCTCCTCTTATATGCATAAGAAATATGCATATTTGTTAGGTTTACTGACAATATTTGTCTCATATTTAATTTTTAAAATAATATTTTAAGACTAAGATGCACAAGTAACAATAAAGGTTTGACTTGTATTTTGTTGCAGGTCATTGCTCTATGTATGTGCCTCTTAACTTGCCATCCTCAAAAACATTTTCAAAACAAAGGCCAAATGATCTCTTATATACCCAGAATTACAGAAATAGTCTATGTTTTGCCTCTGAATTTCTGTTTATTTTCTGGTAGTACTTTTC
Source organism: Sorex fumeus (assembly GCF_029834395.1). NCBI lineage: Eukaryota > Metazoa > Chordata > Mammalia > Eulipotyphla > Soricidae > Sorex > Sorex fumeus. Next base: position 4,754,209 of record NW_026606248.1, read on the forward strand.
CACTAGTGGCTTCCTTTTCTAGGGATTGCTTTCTCCATATGTGTTGTAGGTGTTATAGGAATAGTAGAATGGAAAAGCCATACACATATGTTTTCCTGACAACTGTCAGGAGTGATCTCTGAGCACAGAGCCAGAATAAGTCCTGGACACAACTGGAGAAAGAACAGGAGGAGGAATAAGAAGAAGTGGGAAAGAAGAAGGAAGAAAAATGAAGAGGAAGAGGAGAAAGAGGAAAGAGCAAAGAAGAAAGAGTAAGAAACTATTCATTCATCTTCCCCTTGTCCAAACTGGATTACAATTCTTTGGGGTCTGAACCACAATACAGTGGGTAGGATTCTTGCCTTGCACACAGCCAACTCATGGGCCCCACCAAGAGTCATCCCTGAGCACCTCCAGATGAGGCCCCAAAACAAACAAAATGAAATGAATTAAAAATTCCTTAAAATCAGAGTATTAGACTTCATAGAAGCCACGGATAATTTAGTTTTTATTATGATAATGTTATTGTGACAACCCTTTGTGTTTCATTTATTGAAATCACACATAGTGGCATGATAGTGATGGGAGGACATGTAGGGATGGGTGGGCAGAGAATGCTTTGAAATGATAGATCTCTGAGAAGCAGGAGAGTCATTTACTTGGACATGGTGCAGAGGGACAGAAATCCTATGGTTGTTCTTCTCCCTTTGTTATGGGCATGAAAGCACATCAAGTACTTTTGAGCACAGCAGTCTGCCTAAAAGCAAAACGCGTTTGTACATGACACAGAACTATTTCATTCTGAGCTACAACCTGACTTCTCATTTTTAATTTTATGATCCAGGAAATATCAAGGGGTAGTGAGAAAAGGTGAATTGCTTGAGAGGGAGACTATCATAATAGTTTTTCATCAATTACTAAATTTCTCTTTGAACATAAGCAAATTGAAGTCTGAAAATGAGAGCTTAATTCTATTAATCCTTGTATGCCAAATGGAAACTTTGATTTAAATGGCTTTTTTTGGGGGGGGAGGGGGACTGAAGGCAGAGGAGTAAATATCTTTTTATAAAATTACTTTATTCACAATATGAAACAATTAAACAATTAAAATTAAAATTGTGTGATAGTTTTCAAAGTATTTCCATTTGAATTTTCTTTATTTTATTTACAGCAAACCTGAGATACAGATATTATTATTCTTTCCCTTTCAGAAATATGGGACACAGAGATAGAAGGTAACTTATCCAAGAGTCCCCAAATTGCCAAGTGAGAATAAAGACAAAGAATAATTTAGGGTGAGGAAGGAAAAGCTTATAGAAGTAAATGGATTTCTCGGGTCTCAGACAAAGTAACAGAGATTTAGACATCAACCTTCAGGACCTATTGCCTTATCACAGAGCTATTTACCCTGAATGTGGGTGCCTGGTACTGAGTCTAGAATATAGTGAGTTTTCAGAATATGTATTTACTTTCCCTATGCTCATCCATGCCCTGAGTCAAAGAGGGCAAACATATTTAGAGGAGGTGTGACCTTTCCAAGGTTGCCAGCTGGTCCTCCTTCTGGCAGGAGGTTCCATATTGCCACCACAGGCAGGACTATAAAGGTCATCTCTTTTAATTGTTGCTTTCAATGGATTCCTTTGGTGTGGGTGAACTTTTATTACCTTGATGAGATTGCATTAGCTGCTGTCACTCTATGTGAACAGATATTGTTAGGCATTATAAGTTACTGAGATTTTCTCACTCACGTTTCCTTTCACACATGAGACTACACTAGGTGAAACTCAGTAAAATAAATTATTACCTAAACAACTATTAAGGGAGCCACAACCCAGAGATTTCTGAAATTAAAAATTCCATGGAACACAGAGCGCAGTCCCTGTGGTCCTGTTTTATACTCCCCCACTACAAATCTAGAATCCACTTTCTCTATTGATTATTAATGATTATTAATAATCTATATATTATTTATTATATATTATAATAAATACATAATGTATAATTATAATATAATGTTATTATATATTATATATTATGTAAATAATATATATTATTTCTCTATGATTATTAACATGAATCACAAATCTTTCAGAAATCATTTGGGTTATGTGCCCAGTTTCAAAATATTGAAATGTACAAAATAATGAAGAGAACTGTTAAAAATGAGACTCAGTGAACCCTAAACAGGAGTTTGTCTCCTGTGGATAACATCTGATTGGCAACTCTTTTTAATCACATTGTATGCTTTTCCTCGTATCATAAACCACTGGCCACAAAGTTTTTCAGATATAAGACTACATATGAATATTATTACCCCTCTAATGTTCTGACTTCTAAAAGATTAAAACACTTACTACAGACAGTAAAATAAAATAAAATTAGTAGCACTTCAACTTATATTGTCAAAGTATATAAAACAGGATTCGAATTTGTCTCTGTTTGATATGATTTTCTCTTTCAGAGTCTATTGCCTAAACTAAATGTAGATGGGGGTAAAAAAGAGAGCTCAGACTGCAGATTATGCTTTGCATATACGTTCTATACACAGGCCCTGGTTTGATCCCTGCCATCACATGGTCCTCTAAATACCATTGTGAGCAGCCCTCCAAATTTCTCATCAAGCCTGTTAGGTGTGACCCAAAAATGATGGGGGTAGAAAGAGCGAGGAAGAGAGAAAGAGAGAGAGAGAGAGAGAGAGAAAGAGAGAGAGAGAATATGATCTCTATTGAACGATATAAGCCAGGTAAAAGGCAAAATACTATGAGTATGATACACAATCAGGAAGGGTCAATAATACTGATATTGTTTTTAACTTTTCTATATAATCAAATATTAAATTTTACTATATAGATCATTATTTGCTGATGGTGATTTTGGCATGCATTCAAATCTTTATAAAATATTTTATATTTTATTTAGAATGGAGCAGTGAACCAAAATAAATGTGGGCAGGGAAGAAGATATAAAACACCAAAGCACAAGCAGTTTGCCAAGATTTTTATGGTTAATGATTATAAAATAAATGCTCAATAAATTTTACTATAATTACACAAAGTAAACAATGGATTAAAGTTATCATCATTATTGAGGAAGTTACATAAACATGACACTATAACCTTGTATTCAGTTTGAAAGACAAGTTAAAATAAAATAAGGTGAAAGTGAGAAAGCTTTGATGTGTCACAGAATTCAGTCCAAGATGATGAACAACTTAATATCACAAATTACATTTGACCTAACCAGCATCCAGACAAAAGTTACTATATTTATAAGATGATATAAGTTTATGTAAATTTTACCCATCCCATCAGTGGAGAAGCAGAGAGTGATTTTGGATGGCTCATGTTCAAACTATCACCTAGGAAGCTTGGAGAATCTCTCAGGAATTGAATGTTATCAAATTTTTCTAGGAAAATTCTACAAACTCAAAATCTGGTGGTAATAAATGTATGCCAGAGACTTATGTGAATATATAGAAACACAATACACATACCCGCACTCCTTGGACAAAATTGGTTATGAATTTACGTCTGCTTTATTTATAAGGCTCACTTACCACGTAAACATGGATGATACTATTGACTAACACAATGTATATATAGTAATGTGTACAGTATCTGGGAAATAATACTTGCTCGTTTATTGAAATAAAACTTTCAGTGGGAATCAAAAATTGTTTATTAGAGATAGATCAGTTTGAGTGTATTTAGAAACATTGGAAGGCTTGGTAAACTTTCATACCCTTAAATGCTTTGGAAATGTTTTTAAAATCATTTAATGTACCTGCAAGGAAAGTACACTAATTCTGTAAGTCAAAAGGATAACCATGATCCTGATCATGTACGTGAATCACCAAACTTAAGCAGAATGGTTGCCTTCCAAAAAAGAAATAAAGTATCAAAGAATTAAAAAAATAAAATGTCACCATGGCATAATGATGTTCCATAGAGAATGATTTATACTTTATGAATAAGTAAAAGTAAAGTAAAGGCCCTCCCGTTGATCATCGATTTGCTCGAGCGGGCCCAGTAACGTCTCCATTGGAGACTTTGTTGTTACTGTGTCTGGCATATCGAATACTCTCGGTAGCTTGCCGGGCTCTCCGAGAGGGGCAGAGGAATCGAACTCGGGTCGGCCATGCTGGTTGCGTGCAAGGCAGACGCCCTACCCGCTGTGCTATTGCTCCAACTTTATGAATATGAAGGAAAATAGACAATGCTCCTACTCTCTCGAAAAGAATATTCAAAATATGATTCAGGTCAATGATCCTGTCAATCAACTATGTAAATATCTACCATATTGAGGGAAATGATGAGTCTGTACACACCAACTGTAAGAGTTAGATCAACAAAATTAATGGATTAGATAATATAATGTGTACACTCTAAGTGGAAATTAAAAATAAATAAAAATGCTGTCTAGGAACTGTTAGTGTGAAAGGGCATGGAAGAGAGAAAGAGAGAGAGAGAGAGAGAGAAATGGTCTCACTCTTCATAAAAGTCATAATCTGCCAGATTAAACAATCAGGTAAGAGGACAACTTTAATTATCTTATTTTACAGTTGCAAATAAAGATATATCAGAAGAGGAAATGGTAAAGAGAATATGCTTTTCTATTTGGCATGAAATTTATCTAGTGAAAAGAACAATTATCTATAGGCAGACTTTTTTTTTCAATGACATCAGATAAAGTTTGTCCTACAGGGCAAAATGAACCATTTCAACCTTTCTTCCTTAAGCTTGTTACATTATTCTAAAAATGCATGGCAATACATGTGTTAACTTTTATAAATCAGAAACAGAAACTTAAATAAGCATTTATCCTGCATTCCTCTGACCCTCAGTAAAATCATGAAAGTAAAATGAGAAAGAGGATTTTTGTCTAGCTGAGTACTGACAAGCATACATCTTGAGGGAATAATTTCTCTGCAGTTGGCCCCAAAGCAACTTCCAGGTGTCATTTTGTATTATATTTTAGTGTTCAACAAATACACAGTGGATTTTCATTCTACTACACAAACAACAATTTTAGATTCAAATAATATTGCAAACATTATGTTTTCAGTGGAACTTCTGGAAAGATTAAAACTATCAAAACAGCACAATTGCATTATATATAAAAACATTATACATACTATATATATATATAGGGCTGGAGCGATAGCACAGCGGGTAGGGTGTTCGCCTTACAAGCGGCCAACATGGCCGACCCGAGTTCAATTCCTCTGCCCCTCTCGGAGAGCCCGGCAAGCTACCGAGAGTATTTGATATGCCAGACACAGTAACAACAAAGTCTCCAATGGAGACGTTACTGGGCCCGCTCGAGCAAATCGACGATCAACGGGAGGGCCTTTACCTTTACCTTTATATATATATATATATAGTTTTCATACTTATCAAGACTCTCTCCTGAGCTTAATGTCTCTACCCAAAAACTTTCAGAAGAATTAATGTACTTTTTTATGTTAGATCCTTTTCATTTTTACCTAATTTTTCCTGTATATCAACTTCTCTGGGATAGAAGAAGTCGAGGATTAGAAGTGTAGAAACATTAGCAGCAGAACCAAAAAAGTCACATTTTTTCTTTAGACATTGAAAAACTGATATTGTGCCTAAACAATTGCCTTACAAACCAAGATATTTTCTTGAGAAAGCATAATTTCATCTTTAAGAAGTATTCAGACGGAAAGTGAAAATATGAAAGACTAATCATTTTTATTCTTGATCTTTTTAATATAGAAAAGACTAAAATCTCCTAATGAGTTGTTTGAATTAAGTGATCATATGTGGTAAATCTGATTGGAAAACTATGTATAGTTATTTGTACCTTTCACAAGTAAATTAGTAGAAGAATTGGAAGTAGACCATGATAATTACAGATGAATTTTTAAAAAGTTCTAATTATTTTAAGTTTTTCACCTTACTTTGCTCCACTTTCAACACACATACCACTCATTTTTGAGCATTCACTAGGATTGAATAAATCTTGTTCATATCTGAGATCCATAAACTCTCCCTGACCTTAGCACTGACTTCAGTCAGTCTTATATTGCTGTTATATATACCATAAAATTATAATTTCTTCGAGGGTACCTACCTCAGTAATCACAATATTCATTTAATGAGTTAACAAATTAACTGAATTCAAAAACTGAATGTTGTTTGTCTTCTTAATATGGAAAGTTTTGTTTCAGAAAGCTAATTTAGATCATATTGTGACCTGCATAATGAAGTCAAGTAAAACTTGAAAACAAGTAGCATATTGTACAAACCACCTTGAGTCAAAAATCTTATGCTTTTATAACTATTGCAGATCTTCTTTATCTTTTATGTATGCCTAGAATATCCAAGGTATCATTACTCTATTAAGAAGCTCTAGACACAGAACCAATGCTGAACTAAACTTGTTAACCTATCTGTTAAATACTGGTTTAAAAGTAGACTCCAAGGTTCCTGTACTTAAGGACAATGGTTTTTAAACTATTCAATTATTTAAGCTATTTAAACTATTAAACTATTGTGAATGAGCCTGAGCCACACAGACTGACCAAAGAAAATTACTGCTTTGGAGAAATCACCCTGCGGACTTTCTCATCTTTGAGTATGAACTGGATCAGGGTCTATGGCAGGATAGCCTTCCCTTGATTAGCTTAGTAACCAGTTAGCTTTGAGTTCAACAAACAGATGACTTGAAGGAATCAGAGCCATACTTTCTGAAGGTCTAGAGAAAAAAAGAAAAAAAATGATTTTGTGTGTGTGAGAAGAACTGAACCTGATCACGAATTGAGAGTCAGAAAGTCACTTGTAGAGGCAGAAGTAGGATGATCATTGAAACACCTGTATTTATGTACAGTTGCTGTTGGCACTGCTGAAGAGAGCAAGCGACAGTACCACATCATTCCTAAGTACTTTCTCAACTATAGAGTCGATGACGTCTATATTAGTAAGATACTCACAGGTAGATTTAACTCTTCTGCATTTTATTTTACCACAGTACTTGTCAAATTAAAATAATTTAAAAATGTCTGGTTCATAAGGAAACCTGTTGTGGGGAGGTATATATTAATTCATTCCTCATTGTCAGACTATGTCTGAGATTTATTTTTTTAAGATATAATAGCCCTAGCCATATTTTCCTAGTGATAAAAAAAATCCCCTTAGTAATCCGCACAAAATCCTAAAGGGCTAAAACACAATGAAGAGGATTTATAATGGTAAGTTAGAAATCCTTTTAGAGAATATTGTGGTTTAAAATAATTTAAAAAATAATTCTTAGGAACTGAACAGTACTATTTAGAAATACTTCAGCAATATCAAGGGCACTCTCAAAAAGATTTTACTTTCAGAGTTGAGAAGACAAAATGAAGCTATATTTGTGATGGTCATAGGAAATAAGAAACTAAAGTTAATAGAGGAACACAACTATACTTTGTTAAAAATATGATGGAAATTCAGATATCATTTATTCAGTACAACCCAACTCCAGATATTTTTCCATACAAACATTACTGACAGATATTTAATAATCTCCCGAATCAACTTATTTCTCAGGTTAATTAAACAGAAATTTAACTCAATGTAAATGTTAACCTTTCTATAAGCTTTATTCTCCAGTTCTCCTGAGAACAAGGTCTATCTTTCATTTAAAAACTATGATTAACTTACATGTTGAGAAGTCACCTTAGGTCTCCCTAAGCATATTTTTATAACAGACAATAACCAGGCACATTGGAGCAGACTTCATAAAAATACTTGCTATTCAATACTGAAATGATAACCTGAAATCAATATTAATTTAAATTAGTAGAAATAGATATATTGAAGTTATTTTTTAATTGAGCTTCTTTGGTTGAAAACTGAAAGGTGAAAGTTTTGCATTGAATGAAAGCTATGTATAGTTGAAACATGAATATCTGTGGGCTGTCCATTAAATTTATAGAAATAGTATTGTGTAAATGGAGAGCCCGGCAAGCTACCGAGAGTATTCGATATGCCAAACACAGTAACAACAAAGTCTCCAATGGAGACGTTACTGGGCCCGCTCGAGCAAATCGACGATCAACGGGAGGGCCTTTACCTTTTTATTGTGTAAATATCCATTTTTGATAAAGGTCTGGAGGTGGAGAACACTTTTAGCCTCTTCCCTAAAATTCATACAAGTATACAGTATCTACAATGAATTTCCTCTTTATTTTCTTCAAGTAAAAATGATTTCAAAGTTATAATTATAAAATAGCAGCTAACATTAGGCATGGCAAAGAGTTATTAAATATATTTATTTGGGTTATAAAAAATGAAATAAAACAACATGTAAATTGTTTGGCCTATATATTATCTTGGGCTGGGGTTATAGTACAGTGGGTATGACATTTGCCTTGCACGCAGCTGACCCGAATTCCTCCATCCCTCTCGGAGAGTCTGGCAAGCTCCCCATGGCATATACGATATGCCAAAAACAGTAACAAGTCTCACAATGGAGACGTTACTGGTGCCCGCTGGAGCAGATTGATGAACAACGGGGGAGGACAGTGCTACAGTGCAGTGCTATATATAAAATTGGTCCATTAAATAAACTTTATTTTTATATGCAGTAACACATTTGTCAAATTTGATGAAGAAAGTCTATTTCCTAAACTGGTCTTATGTTTTTAATATCTTACATTAGTATGATGTTTGTTAAAATTAATGATAAAATAATTATTCATTATTGGTAACCAAAACATTGTATCTGATTTCTATAGTTTTCCCCCCCAATACTGTATATTTTATGTTCCAGGATTTTATTCAAAATGCCACATTGCACTTTATCATGTCTTCTTATGGTCCACTTATCTGTCTATCCTCACTCTTACCTGGTTTCTGGCGATCATAACCCTTTTGAGTATAAGGGTCAAAGAGTCTTGAAGACACCTCAATTAGAACAGTCTGACAGTTTCCTCAATAAAACATGGGGGACCATGAGTTTTAAGAGCAAGGCCAAAGAAATGAAGTGTCATTTAAAATAATCTCGCAATGTATTTTTATTTAATTACATATACACATATATATGTATGCTATCACTGTCACTGTCCTCTAGTTGTTCATCGATTTGTTTAAGAGGGCCCAGTAACGTCTCCATTGTGACAATGGTTACTGTGTTTGCCATATCAAATACGTCACGGGTAGCTTGCCAGGCTTTGCTATGTGGGCAAGATACTCTCGGTAGCTTGCTGGGCTCTCTGGGAGGGGCGGAGGAATCAATCCCAGGTCAGCTATGTTGGCCGCATGCAAGGCAAATGCCCTACCTGCTGTGCTATGACTCCAGCCCATGTATACAATAATCAGACAGTATTCTTTATGCTAACCTTTATCACTGAGCTGATATGTTCTTCAACTTTTCCACTCTAAAGTTACTATGTTTCACTAATTGTCCATGCTATGTTTTGCAAGTGTATCACTGTGTGTATCCCACTCAAGAGTGTGAGCTAGAGACATAAGAGTGGACAGGAGCAACTCTTGCATGTGATAAACCTCAATTCATTCCAAGCATCAAATGGTCCCAGAGTGTTGCTTCCTGTCGTTTAGGAGAGTCCTGAGCACCACTGGCGCAGTCTAAGTCACCTCACCACCACATCCTTGGGTCCTTGACATTTTTAAAATCCAATTTTATTTTTATAATGTTGTTCACAACAATTCATTACATTTAGTATTCAAACACCAATCCCAGGACCATGGACCTTCCTACCACCATAAGAGGAAAGTATGTGAAGATTGTAGTATTTCATCCTTGAGCCATTACGCCTTTGTATAAGAGATTACAAACATGTATGTTAAACCCAAAGAAATGTGTGCTACTTTTGGTACATCAGTGGAGTGGAATGTGAGAGCGGCTGCATGCTCCAGCAATTCTGAAATTTTGAATATGATTATAGAGCAGATTCACTCATGGGTAAGGCCTATGTCTCACTGTCTTCCGGGAGCTTTATTTCAGAGTCTCTGGATCTTGACCATTGATGAGATCATATGGCGCCATGGGTGGTTTGGGGGTGTGCCTGTCAAGCTACTGGAAAGCATGGGAGGCGGAGAGAGGCCCATCGCTTGCTCCAAGCAAGCTTGGAGATTTCAGTCACAGGTTCCCCATGCTTGGGTTTTTATGCAGGTTTCCTCATGGGTGAGGCTCGTCCGTGTGGAGAGCAGCCTTGAACATGGCTGTAGTTGAGTTCTGGAGGTTTTTGGCTTCCAGGGTTCTGCTGTGGCAGGGAGGGAGAGAAACTCAACCAGCACCCCTCCTAGGTGCCCCAGTGAAGACTGCGTGTCACGGGATCTATGGTTGTTCTATATCTTTCTCTTCCAGGAGCTTTATTTCAGTGTCTCTGGATCTTGGTTGGGCCCTTGAATTAAATCACTGACGAAGCTGACTGAGAAATACTGGGAGGGTCCCCAAGTTTTCTAATCACTGTTTGAAAGCCACATCCCTCCTCAAATCTACTCTCACTCCCTAAAATAAAGAATCAGTAAATGAGTGTGAATGACAGACTAGAGAACTGAGATTGCCTGGGAAAGGAAATTTAAGAAGCTGGTAAAGGAACCCAGGACAGTGATGGAGGGATATTGGTGGAGAATGTGGTACAATAACATTGTACACTTAACAAAAACATTTATACTGATGTAAACCACATTACCTCAATAATAATAAAAATATACAGACTAAATAAAAGAGAATGAAGCAAGTTATGTTCTATCTCATCAAGGGTAAAGTATCTACACAAAGTATTTACAATTTTGTTCATAGTAGATCTATTTTTCACCTTTAATACAATAATAGTTGGTCATCCATTTATACCAAATTAACTCATGCATAATTGAATTCTGTGTTATATTTTATTACAACTTTATATTGTTGCTTAATTTATTTCAGTTTTGGTTACTGGGATTTCTCCCCGGGGGATGTGCCCCTTTGTTTCCATCAGTGTTGATTTTTTTAAGCGGTTCTTTGCTTTCTATCATGACAACACACTAGGCTTAGCTTTTATTTATTCTACTTCATTTTTTTCAATTAGACACTTGGTTTTTTATATAATGGAATTTAAAACAAAAAACTGTTTATTAGTGAATGTACATAAAAATATGTACATGAACCCTTACATTATGAAACAGAACTTTAATAACCACAGTATGGTGTTCTTGTATTGTGTTACGTTTACTTTTATAAAAGCTGCTCATTTCCAAAATAATGTAAGTCAGTGTTATTTTCTCTCACTTCCTTTAGTAAGCTGTTTCATATATTTTTAAGAGTTAGTTTCTGTCACATTCTGCATTCATCATAGTTCGAGGATGCCCCTGAAATTTATGTTTCAAACAAACATACATTAAGGTTTGCACCTTTTTCCCTGTCATATTCAATGGGTTTTGACAAATGCATAGTCTTATATATTCACAATTAGTGTCACATAAAACAGTTTTACAGCTATTAAAAGAAAAAAAAGAAAGAAAAGCTTCCCTGATTTTCCAGTACAATCATTCCCTTCTCGTACCCCAGGCAACTACTAATTTTTGTAATGTCCCTAAAGTTTTTCCTTCTCCAGAATGTCATAATGCTGGAGTCACAAAGAATATAGAATTTTCAGAGTGACTTCTCTCACTTAGTCATACAAATTTTAGTTTCCTACATGTTCCTTTGTGACTTGAAATCCCATAAAAATTTTTATGGCGGAACTAGGGTATTTCTTTTTGAATGTTTTGCGATTCGTTTGTTCATTCACCTATTGAAGAATGTTTTGTTTTTTTCCAGTTTGGGTAGTTATAAAATTGCTATGAGCTTTTAAATGTTGGTTATTTTGAGGACATAAAGTTTCCAACTTTTATATAAATACCTGGGAGTGTGATTCCTGGAACATATAGTATACTTATGTTTAGTATTATGAGGAACAGCCAAAATGTCTTTCCTTCAAAGTAGCTATGAACATTTTCATTCTTGCTACCAACAAATGAGAATTCAGGTTGTTCTTCATGCTTGCCAGCAATTGCTACTCAGACTTTAAGATATTGACTATGCAAACGACTTAAGCAGATATTTGTTTTGCATATATTTTCTTCCTCCCTGTGGTATGTTGCTCCGTTCTTTTTGAGGCTTTTATAGTGTCTTAAAAAGTGCTTTTAAATATATTTATATTTTGTTGGGTTTGGGTTTGGGGGGCCATACCAGGTGACCCCAGGAATATTCCTGGCTCTGTGCTCTGGGATCACTACTGCAAATGAGGAGAAGACCGTATGTGGTGCTGCTAATTAAACTCAATTAAGCCATTGACAAGGCAAGGACACTACCTGCTGTATTATCTGGGCCCTTTATTTACTTCTTGACATTGCCATGAATTGAACCCAGGTATCATACATTTAATGCCTATGCTCTGCTACTAATCAACATCGACATTAATTTTCTTTCAAAAATTTTATTTTTATATATGAAAAATACATTTTAATAGAGCATAATAATACATTGATTGACATTTAAAATACGGAATAATAGAAGCTCAGCTAACCAACATTTTAATAAGTAATGCTTGTCAGGTTAAGAATTTTTAATATTCCTTGCATGTGGCCAACCCAGTTTCAACTGGCGGCATACACTAAGGTCCTCCAAGCACCTCCAGGAGTAATTCCTGAGCACAGAGCCAGGAGTAACCCCTGACCATTGCCAGATATGACCCAAAAAGCCAAAAAAATTAAAAACATTATTTAATAAAATTAAAACATGTGTTTCTTGATATCTTCATTTGTGTATGACACTTTTGGTGTTGCACCTGAAAATTTAGTACCAAACTAAACATCACTTTGATTTTCTCTAGCTCTCCATGTCTCAAAAATTACATATTCTCTATTTAGATGAAAAACTAAATTGTGAATAGTTGAGCAATGTCCATGTACTGACCTTGAAAGTAAATGTTGTCACTAAATTTTTAGGCCTCTTAAGAACTAGGTTTGAGTTTAAAGCTTAAATGTGGTAATGCACCGAAAACACTGAGGCCCAGTTCTATTGAGTACAATCTATCTTTCTATTTATCATTGTTTTTGCTTTTATTATTATTATTCCTCTTAGGCATTCACATTATCTCAGGTTTTGATTTCAGTTATGACGACACTAATTCATAGTAAAATCACCTTAGCATGCTGGACTAATGATGCATCACTGAATTTAAAGTAGTTTTATGGAGCTTTATATGTATCTGATTAAATAATGCAGAAATCTGAGCACCCTTCATTTCACAGATCAGCAACAGCACATACAACCTTTAAACAAAACTTTAGTTTTCTTCCTCATTAGTACTTGTGCTAAAGAAGTTAATAGGTTTGGTCCTTCCTCACCAGGTTCTCTCTTCCTAACCACCTTCATAAGTAAACAGTTGGTATTTACTATTTAAAAGACAAGAAACAAAGGATCTCTTCTGAGTAAAATATAACTGAAAGTAGTTTTCTTAAGAGAAGATGGTGATCATTCTGTGAAACATATTTCAAGGACAAACTGAAGTTGCTAAGAACTTAAAATATTTTTGAACTCTTAGTATGTACTAGGCAAGTAACAAACACTTTGGCATATTATTTAAATAATAAACTTAGTTATTATTTTATTTATTTCAAAACCAGTAAACCTAAGTCTAGAAAAATCAAATAATTTTCACGTCATACAATGAAAAAAGAAACGTCATGAACTCTGGTTTTACTGAACCCAGAGTATATACTCTGAAATACACTGTTCTTCTGCCCAACATAAATAGCGTGATTAGAAAAGGCAGAAAATAATTTTATTCTGCCCAACAGAAATAATGTGGTTAGAAAGGTAAGAACCAATTTCTAGTTTATTAAAGATGGTCAAGACCTCATAGCCTCTGCCTCTTCCCCTTCCTCCCCAATGCAATGCCGGTCTCCTTCCCCTCCCAGCTAGTATCTGGCCGCCCACACACACCCGTGGGGGCGTGGCCTCTTCCGAAGTGGGCGTGGCTTCTGCAAAAGTGGGAGTGGCCTAATTTCTGACTTGCGGCTGATCAAGCGGCCTCAGGTAGTTTACCCATACCAAGAAACCTAGTGTAACATCTTAGTTTCCATACCTACACACCAATATGAAGACAGAATGCAAATCCCCAAGGAGCCTGAAGAATGCCAGCTAAAAGAGACCCTAACAAAAACACTCCAAGATATATCATAGTTAGAACAATTGATGCCGCAGATAGAGGCACAATACTGCAATCAGCAAGGTCAAAGAAGGAAATCACATACAAAGGAGCACCCCTTAGATTCACAGCAGATCTTCAGAGGAAACCCTCCGAGCCCAAAGACAATGGAGGGATATAGTGAATAAACTCACTTCATCCCCACGTGAAATGAATGCTTCACCAAGAATACTCTATCCGCTAAACTCTCACTCAAATTCGAAGGAATGTTACACTATTTTCTAGATAAACAGCAGCCCAGGAACTTCATAGACTCAAAACAAAACCTAAAAAAAAGGCTAATGGGACAACTATAAGACAAGACAAACCCTAAAGCACAACAGACCCTTACAAAATATGACACAAAACCCCATAACAATAATCTCTCTCAACGTCAATGGTCTAAATTCACCAACTAAGAGACACAGAGTGGCAAAATGGATTCAGAGACAGAACCCAACATTCTGCTGCCTACAAGAAAATTATCTCAACAGTCAGAGAACACACACACACTCAAAGTTAAAGGATGGGAAACAATCCTACAAGCAAACCACTCCCTCAAAAAAGCTGGGTTACCAGCTAGTATCTGACAATACTAGTATCTGACAATATCAGTTTCGGGTTGAAAAAAGATTAGAACGGACAGCAAAGGCTATTTTCTATTTATCAAGGGATACATACAACAGGAAGAAATCACACTCGTAAATGTATACACACCTAATGAGGGAACAGCTATATTTTAAAACAACTGCTAACAGATTATAAGGAGGACATTGCTAGCAACACAATAGTAGCCGTAGGCTTCAACATCGCTTTATTACCTCTAAATAGATCAACAAGAAGAAAACTCAGCAAGGAAACATTTGCTTTGAAGGAAGAAATAGAAGAGAGAGGGTGTATAGACCTATACAAGGCTTTACATCCCCCCAAAAAAGAATATACTTTCTTCTCAAGTGCACATGAAACAGTTTCCAAAATAGACCATGTATAGGACACAAAACATACTTCAATAGAATCAAGAAGATAGAAATAGTATCAAAAATCTTTTCGACCACGATGCACTGAGAATAGAAGTGAATCACACAAAGACATGGAGAACCAAATCAAACACCTGGAAATTAAACAGCTCGATGTTGAACAATGAGTGGGTCAGAAAGGAAGTCAAGGATGAAATCAAAAAATACCTGGAAGCAAATGAGAATGAAGACATGAGATACCTATGGGATGCAGCTAAAGCCATGTTAAAGGGGAAATTTATAGCTCTGCAAACATTGCTCAGGAAGGAAAAAAAGGTCCACATAAACAACTTGACTTCACAGCTCAAGATCTTAGAAAAGGATCAACAAAAGGAGTCCAAAACAGGCAGAAGGAAAGAGATCATAAAACTTAGAGCAGAAATCAATGGCATGGAAACCAAAAAAACAATTCAAAAGTTCAAAAGATCAATGAAACCAAGAGCTGGCTCTTAGAGAAAATAAATAAGAGAGTTAAACGACTAGCAACACTCACAAAGAAAGAGAGAGAACCCTAAAAACCGAATCAGAAATGAAAAGTGGGATATCACAACAGAAACCAAAGAAATTCAAAAGATCATCAGAGACTACTTTGAAAGGCTGCATGCCATGAAACAAGAGAACCTAGAAGAAATGGATAAATTCCTGGATTCCTATAATCTCCCAAGACTGAATCAAGAAGATCTAGAGTACCTGAATAGACCTATTAACATCAATGAAATTGGAACTTTAATCAAAAGTCTTCCCAAAACCAAAAGCCCAGGTCCAGATGTATTCACTAGCGAATTTTTCCAAACATTTAAGGAGGACCCATTGACAGTTATTCTCAAGCTTTTCCAGGAAATTGAAGAAACAGAAACTCTACCAAACAGTTTCTATGAATCCCATATCTCTTTAATACCAAAAGGAAACAAAGACACTACAAGAAAAGAAAACTACAGGCCAATATCCCTTATGAACACAAATGTGAAGGTTCTCAACAAAATACTAGCAAATATAATTCAATAACTCATCAAAGACATCATGTACCATGACCAAGTGGGATTCATCCCGTGGATGCAAGCATGGTTTAACATTCAGAAATCAATCAAACATAACTCATCATGTCAACAAAAGAAAAGATAAAAACCATATGATCATATCAATAGATGCAGAGAAATGCATTTGACAAGATCCAGCACCCCGTTTATGATGAAAATCCTTGCCAAAATGGGTATAGAGGGGGACTTTCCTCAATACAGTTAAAGCCACCTACCACATGCCTACAGCAAACATCATCCTCAATAGGGAAAAACTGAGATCCTTCCCTCTAAGATCAAAGACGAGACAAGGATTCCCACTCTCTCTACTGCTGTTCAATATAGCACTGAAAGTACTTGCAATAGCAATTAAGCAAGAAAAAGATATTAAGGGTATTCAGGTAGGAAAGGAAGACATCAAGCTCTCACTATTTGCAGATGATATGATACTATACTTACAGAACCCTAAAACCTCTACCAAGAAACTCCTAGAAACAAAGAATTTGTATAGTAAAGTTGCAGGCTATAAAATCAATACCCAATAGTCCATGGCTTTTCTATATGCAAATAGTGAGAGATAATAAAGTGACATAAAAAAAAATCCCATTCACAATTGTGCCCCAGAAAATCAAGTACCTGGGAATCTGATTAATTAAGGAAGCAAAAGACCTGTACAAAAAAAACTACAAAGCGCTACTTCAGAAAATAAAAGAGGACACAGAAAATGGAAAGATATCCTCTGCTCATGGATCAGGAGAATTAACATTGTCAAAATGGCAATATTTCCCAAAGAATTGTACAAATTCAATTTGATCCTTATACTGATACCCATGACATTCTTCAAAGAAATGGGTCAAACACTCCTGAAATTCATATGGAACAATAAGCACCAACAAATAGCTAAAGCAATTATTGGGGAAAAGAAAATGGAGGCATCAACCTCCCAAACTTCAAGCTCTACTACAAAGCAGTAATAAAACAGCATGGTTCTGGAACAAAGGTAGAAACGCATACCAATTGAACAGGGTTGAATATACTGACATCTTCAACCAAACATATAATCATCTAATCTTTGATAAGGGAGCAAGAAATGTGAAAAGGAGCAAGGAAAGCCTGTTTAACAAATTGTGCTGTCAAAACTGGACAGCTATATCCAAAAAGAATGGGCTTAGATCTGTACCTAGCACCATGTACAAAAGTAATATCAAAGTGGATTAAAGACTTCAACATCAGACAGGAATCCATAAGGTACATTGAAGACAAGGTTGGCAAAAACCTCCACGACACTGAAGCTAACAGTATCTTCAAAGATGACACGCCACTGGCCAAGCAAGTGAAAGCAGAGATAGACAAGTGGAACTATCTTAAACTAAGAAGCTTCTGCACCTCAAAAGAAACAGTGACCAAAATACAAAGATAGTCTACAGAATGGGAAAGGATATTCGCCCAATACCCATCTCACAAAGGGTTGATATCAAGGATATGCGAAATACTGGTTGAACTCAACAAGAAGAAAACATCCAACCCCATCAAAAATGGGGTGAGGAAATGAACAGAAACTTTCTTATAGAAGAAATCTGAATGGCTAAAATCCACATGAAAAAATGCTCTACTTCATTAATCATCAGGGAGATGCAGATCAAAAAAACAATGAGATATCATCTATCTTACACCATAGAGACTGACCCACATCCAAAAGAACAAAAGGAACCAGTGCTGGAATGGATGTGGCAAGAAAGAGACCTTCCATCATTGCTGGTGGTAATGTAGAATGGTTCAGCCCTTTTGGAAAACGGTATGGACGATTGTTAAAACATTAGAAATTGAGCTCTCATTTCACCCAGCAATACCACTCCTGCGAATATATTCCAGAGAGGCAAAAATGTATGGTTAAAGTGACATCTGCACTTGTTTGTTCATTGCAGCACTGTTTACAATAGCTAGAATCTGGAAAAAACCTGAGAGCCCAAGAACAGATGACTGGTTAAAGAAACTTTGGTACATATACACAGTGGAGTACTATTCAGCTGTTAGAAAAGATGAAGTCATGAAATTTACATACAAGTGGTACTACATAGAAAGTATGTTAAGTGAAATGAGTTAGAAAGAGAGGGACGGACATAGAAAGATTGCATTCATCTGGGGAACATAGAGTAACTAAATAGGAGACTAACATCCAAGAATAGCTGAGATAAGTACCAGAAGGTTTACTCCACGGCTTTGAGGCCAGCTGCACATGCTAGGGGAAAAGGCAGCTCTGAGAGAGAAGGGAGCACCAAATAAAAGGTGTTGGGAGGATCCTACCAGGATTGGAGCTGCATGCTGAAAGTAGACTATAGACCGAACATGATTGCCATTTAATGCCTCTTTTGCAAACCACAGCACCCAAAGGATAGAGAAAACAAAAGGGAATGCCCTGCCACAGAGGCAGGGTGGGTTGGAGGAGTTGGGGGCGTGTGGGAGGGGTACTGGGATCAGTGGTGGTGGAGAATGGGCATTGGTGGAGGGATGGGTACTCGATCATTGTATAACTGAAACCCAAGCACAAAAATTTGTAAGTCTACAACTGTACCTCGTGGTGTTTCATTAATAAAACTTTTTTAAAAATTTAAAAAAAATAAAAGAAAATCTTTTAAAATTAAATCTCTCTGACATATGCAGCTAAAAAAAAGATCTCATAGCACTTCAGGTACTAGATATAACTTTGGAAGTTGACCCCAAAACGCTTTTGCCTATATAATGTTACCAGAGAAGTGACAGTGTATCATTGCTTGTATATAATGGAGTTTAATTCCTCAACATTTAAGGTTTTGAATTAATTCAATCTAAAATTAAATTAATACATTGATTAACATTTCAAATGTGATAATATAATAGATCGCACTACCCTAACATTTTTATAAGGAATTTATATTTTTCCAAAAAATATTTGTTAGGTTAAGAAAATTATTGCATTGTACAAGTAACTAGAAGTGAAAAATAAGGACAAATCTTCTAAGTTGAGTTGTTGATGTATATTTAGGTAAATGATGCTAATCCATTCTTTCTAACAAAATAATTTAAGAAGTCATTGGTAATAACTAGCATAGTCAGGATAAGCTGAAAAAAATGGCTTCAGAAAAAACTCAATAGCATAGCTTAGTAGACATGCATACATTTTGATGCTGGGAACAGTATAGCCTTTTATGCATTTATGGAGATATATTTATATGTTGGTATTTTATGCTTATATAGGTATTTTTATGGATAAAATGATACATCATTATTTTGTATGAAAACACATACTGAATGTAGCACTGTAGCTCTGTTCACTGTAGCACTGTCCTCCTACTGATCATCGATTTGCTAGAGCAGGCACCAGTAATGTCTTCATTGTGAGACTCGTTGTTACTATTTTTGGCATATTGAATATGCCACGGGGAGCTTGCCAGGCTCTGCCATGCAGGCGGGATACTCTCAGTAGCTTGCTGGGCTCTCCGAGAGGGGCAGAGGAATTGAACCCGGGTCAGCTACACAAGGCAAACGCTCTACCTGCCGTACTATCACTCCATGGGCTGTGCTATCATCCATGGGCTATACTGAATGTATGAGGGAAGTAAGAATCAGCAGGAAAGTTCTGCTTAAATCTGGAATAGCATTTGGATATTCTTATACTGAATCAATTCAACCTTTGATTTGAATATTATTTGACTTAAGGTTAAATTGGAGCGATAGCATAGCTGGCAGGACATTTGCCTTGAACGTGGCCGATGTGGCCAATCTGGGTTCAATTCCTCCGCCCCACAGCAGAGCCTGGGAAGCTACCAGTGAGGTATTCGATATGCCAAACACAATGAAGACGTTACTGGGCCCGCTCAAGCAAATTGATGAACAATGGGAGGACAGTGTTACAGTAGCTATTATGGAAAAAAATGATATATCATTATTACAGTAAAGGTAAAGGTAAAGGCCCTCCCGTTGATCGTCGATTTGCTCGAGCGGGCCCAGTAACGTCTCCATTGGAGACTTTGTTGTTACTGTGTCTGGCATATCGAATACTCTCGGTAGCTTGCCGGGCTCTCCGAGAGGGGCGGAGGAATCGAACTCGGATTACAGTAGTACATCCAAATGCTATTCCATACTTAAGCAGAACTTTCCTGCTGACTCCAAAGTGAAGACTGAAACTCAATATACTTTCTGTTTTCACTGCTCACTCTAAGTATAATTTCCAAAGGGGAAATCATCATACAGAAAGATGTGGCACCTGAATTTTCACAATTTTTACTGATTGATTTATCCTGAATATGTAAGTCAGGTATCATCCGGTGTGATGCATGACTCTATATGCTTAATGACATTTCCCACATTATAAAAGGTTGTTCATTGCCAAATGCTCTACATTCTGATTTGTTCAGGAATTTGGGAGTAGAAGATGGTAAATGAAACTGTATCACTTGTGATAATAGCAATCTGATTTCTTTCCAGGTGCTCTTGTTTGAAGTTTTTAAAGCCAAAATGAAATCGGAAATCCATGAAGTAGTGATGTTAATCATTTCAAAAGAAGCAAATTGAAAAGACCTTAAATTTACATATGAAATTCTGAATAAATGCTGATTTTAACTAAAAATAATTTCCTGAAAGTATTTGAAAGCCCTGTTTTTTCAATTATCCTGGTAGTAATTTGGAAAATTAACTTTTACTTATAATAACTGCATTTGATTTACCCAGTATTGATAAATTATTGTAATTGATCATATTTACCAACAGAATCAGGTACCATTTTCTGCTAAAGTATAGAGAAACTAGAAGCCTAAGATTTTGTTTCCATTTTCTTTCACTGCCTAAAATGTTTTTATAAATATTTTCCGGTTGAGGTGCTAAATCCTCAAGAAATTTAGTGAAGCTTTCCCTTTGGCTGAGATGTTGAACTACATTCCACCTAGGTGTTTGAAGTCGAATTCAGTCATAATGTCAAATATGCACATGCAGACCCCAGAAATTATGCTGCCATGGGTAAAGGGTGAGTAACTTCATCCAGACCATCTATTTCCTTGAACCTTTCTACTACTGCTTCAACCTCTTACTTGGCTGACCTCATTTAGAAAGACTTTTTCAAAAGAAATTAACATGTGTGTCAGAATGAACATGTAGACCTTTAAAGAGGCTTTTAAAAAAGGAAATAAGATAACAGCACTGAACCACTGTCCTCCCATTGTTCATTGATTTGCTTGAGCCGGCACTAGTAATGTCTCCATTGTGAGACTTGTTACTGTTTTTGGCATATAGAATATGCCACGGGGAGCTTGCCAGGTTCTGAACTATGTTTTATCAGGTGTCAAGATTGATCAGTTCACAACATACAGAGTGGCATGTGGTTTCTCTACTCAAAACTCAAAAGAGGCTTCCAATGACTTTACACATCCCACAGGGCCCTTACGTGATCTGATGTTTTCCTCTTTACAATCTCATCTCTTGCAACTCTTCTCTTATTCACAGTGTCTCTGACTTCATGATTTTTTCCAGCTCTTGAGCAGGTCAAGCTCTTTCACTAACAATTGCTCCCCTTGCTATTTCCTCTGACAGGCTTCTCATTCTTTTCCACAGTACTTCATATTATTATAGTTTCCTTTGCATGATCTGGACTTGGGTTAAATGCTCTCTATCTACAGCTACTCTATCAGATATAACTTCCATAAGCAGCTATTCGCACTCTGAATTCTTTCTGTTTTTATAATGATGCGCATTATAGCACTTACTTTGAAGATTCTTCTCTTCAAAATAAGTTCCACTAAGGACAGAATTCTATATTAATCACCATATTATCCTTGATGTCCAGAGTGGTGATTTACAAATGACAAATATCAGTAAACATTTATAGATAGCCAAATTCAGGTAGAGTAAAATTTATAAAAAAACATTGTGGAAGTGAAAATAATAGTATGTTCAGTGTGTGCTCTTTAGGTCTATCTTTCAAACCAAGGAGAATAATATTGGAAATACCATACAGACTATATACTTTATGAGAAAAATTATATGTACATATGATGATCATCTTCTAAGAAGGTCTTACTGATTTTTTGTTACTTCCTTAATACCCTTAAATGTTTTTGTCACCTTACTAATACCCTTATATAACCATACCTCAAAGTGAGTAGACCTTACTTACATAAGAAATTACACATTACAAAAAATGGTTGAAAATAATTTTTTTTGCAGATTATAAAAGCTGGAACTATGAATGCCTTGTTCTCTTTTTCCTTACACTTTAATGGAAACTAGGTAACATATAAGGGATTCTTGTAACCTCATGGAAAGGTAAGAAATGAAGATCTGTTTTAAATTCAGCATTAATTTGTCAGTCGGTTGTATAAGTGATTTTAGAATTGGATCCTGCAGTTTCCATCTATTTCTCAGATGACTAAAGTCTGAGGCACAACCTTGATTCTCACCTCATGAGACGCCCTGAGGTATAATCACACAAATAAATCAGCTCAGATTTTTTGACCCACAGAATTTGTGTGAAATGACATATTTATTTGTTGCTAGACTTGCTAAATTTCAAGATGGTCTAGTATGTAGCAATAAATAATCAATATTTTACCTTATAATATCCATAACCTGCTAAATTCTGTAAAAATGATAAGTTGCTTGATCTGGAAAGATAGTTCAGCAGACAGAGCCTTGCATGTGGTCAACCTGTGTCCAATGCCTAGCATTCCATATGGCACCCTGAACCACTATCAGGACTGATCCCTAAGCCCAGAGCTAGGAATAATCCCTGAGTACTGTTGGGTGTGCCCCCAAATGCAAAGAAAAAAATGCACATAAGATTCTGCATTTATAGTAACAGAAGCAATAGGAGGGGCTGTCAGAATAGAACTGGAGATTGTGTATATGTTCAATGAAAAGCATGTTTGGGTATTGGGTATTTTAAGTGTCCTCAGTGAACCCCACCCTTCCCAAGAGGATATAATGTATTTGCTCGAGCGGGCCCAGTAACGTCTCCATTGGAGACTTTGTTGTTACTGTGTTTGGCATATCGAATACTCTCGGTAGCTTGCCGGGCTCTCCGAGAGGGGCGGAGGAATTCGAACTCGGGTCAGCCATGTTGGCCGCTTGTAAGGTGAACGCCCTACTGCTGTGCTATCACTCCAGCGATTGTATTACATATTAAAATTAACTCCATTTATTTTACTAAGCAAACTGATATATAGAGTTGTCACAGTTGAACTTCAAAATATTTTTTTTCTCTGATAGTCTAGTAATCCCTTGGGACATGAACATCTGGATAGCAACAAGACTGCACCCAACAGACTTCACCTAATGGTGAGTGTTTAGCAAAATCCCTGATCATGTTAGTTTCAAATACAGGTGAATGAATGTTGATCATTATAGCAGTAATTCATAAACTCATAAGATGTTTCCTTAAAGGCATCTATATTAGGCCCTTTGGATTTTAGAGGAACAAGCCTAAGAAATAGATTTAAGTCATGGCTTGGTTTTTATGACTTGAGATATTTGTGATGAAACCTTATAAGATAGATTGAACTTCCTGAGGTTCTGACAACTGAATAAAACTTGTAAAGTGAACAAATGGAAGGTGTTAAATAACAGGAACATCTTGAAAAATACAACTTCGGATTTTTTCTGTTCCTCTTTCTCTCAAACAGAGACTCATTACAAATCCAGGCCAGTCAAAAGGAGAAGTAGATTTATGAGGGTCTATAGTACTTTAAAATAATGTTTAATCAAATTAGATATAATTAAAACTACATTTTAAATTATAGTCTATTGATAATTTAATAAAGTCCCCATTTTTTGTTTCTATAGTTATCACATATATGTATTTGTAATATGTATTTTTAAAATTTCAATTCAAGGCAATAAATTAGAGGGTTGTAACCATAGTACAGCAGGTAGGGCATTTGCCTTGTACGTGGCTGACCTGGGTTTGATCCCAAGCATCCTATATATTCAGAGCACCATCAGGAGTAATTCCTGAGTGCAGAGCAAGGAGTAATCAATGAGCATCTACAGGTGTGATCCAAATAGCCAAAAAAAAGACAATAAATTACAGATAGTGTCTGCTTTTATACTTTCACTTAACTGCATCTTTACTACAAAAATTATGTTCTCTAACAGTGAACATAAACAATAGAAAAACAGCATTCTTACATATGCTCATAGAAAAATAGCATTTCAACAATTTCAAAATGAAAATATGGTACTTCAATTTAAAATCAATGTCAACACATTGGTATTCAGGAAATCAAGGGATAAAACAGCAAAGAACAAATTATAATATTAATATTGCTTGTGGGAGATGTTAAATAAACTGGTTAAGGAGCAATAAGGGACAATGACAATATGATTTACTACTATCTTAATTTGTCTATAAAATCGTAACATTTCTACATTGTTTTCCATTCATTATAGAGCTATATTGTCTAGATATTTTTGTATAATAGTGTTGGAAATTACCACTATCCAATGTAGAATTCCAGAGAAAAAGAGTTGAGCATGTTCCACATTATATTTATTTCTATTGCTGTGCAACAAATTACCACAAGCTTAGGGGTTTAAGACAACACATATTTATCCCCCCAAGGTTTTTATTTCAGAAGTCTTGCAATTTCAGCTGGATCTTCTGCTCAGGGTTTCTCCAGATGAAATCAAAGTATTCTCTAGTTGTGTCCTCTTTTGGATGTTTGACAAGGCAACGATCCTGATCTGATGCCAATTTCCTTCAAATTGTTGACAGAAATAATTTCCTTGCAACTGTATGACTGAATTTCTCTTTTCTTTAATAGTTATTCTTTGGGAAACTCTGTGTTCAGTGGCCATGTGGGTTTTTTTTCTAAATACCAATACATTCCAGCACAGCGGTAGGGCGTTCGCCTTACAAGCGGCCAACATGGCCAACCCGAGTTCAATTCCTCCGCCCCTCTCGGAGAGCCCGGCAAGCTACCGAGAGTATTCGATATGCCAAACACAGTAACAACAAAGTCTCCAATGGAGACGTTACTGGGCCCGCTCGAGCAAATCGATGATCAACGGAAGGGCCTTTACCTTCGGGCTGGAGCGATAGCACAGTGGGTAGGGCGTTCGCCTTACAAGCGGCCAACATGGCCGACCCGAGTTCGATTCCTCCGCCCCTCTTGGAGAGCCCGGCAAGCTACCGAGAGTATTCGATATGCCAGACACAGTAACAACAAAGTCTCCAATGGAGACGTTACTGGGCCCGCTCGAGCAAATCGACGATCAACGGGAGGGCCTTTACCTTTACCTTTACCAATACATTCCAAACAATAGGAAAAAACAGAAGGCATGTCTACATATTTGAATTTTTCCTGATTTTTTTTGTCTCTGAATATTAATCTTATTTTTTAAGGACTTATCAGATTAGTTAAGGCCAATCACAAACAAAAAGAGGGTAATTTGAGAAAGGTACACAAAGGACTGGAGATCTTATGCATCATTTTGGAACTAATACCTACCCTATAGGGAAACAATTTGGAGCAAACTTGCTGCATAAGGACAGCATGTCAATAAGTACATGCATGGAAGAAGGATACTTGGTTTGGCACATGATTTTTGCACAAGTAATGGGCTTCCAAGAATAGAGAAAAGATGGCCATTAAAATGTTGACAAAGATAAATTGATACCATTTTAATTCTCAAAGGAAATAATGAGCTACTGCAGTTAATTTCATTTCAAGGGTCAATCCTTGCCTTAAAAATCTGATTGTTGGGGGCTGGAGCAATAGCACAGCGGGTAGGGCGTTTGCCTTGCATGCAGCCTACCTGGGTTCGATCCCCGGCATCCCATATGGTCCCCCAAGCACTGCCAGGAGGAATTCCTGAGTGCAGAGCCAGGAATAACCTCTGAGCATCGCTGGGTGTGACCCAAAAAAGCAAAAAAAAAAAAATCTGATTGTTGATAGAGAGAAGTGCTGTGTCTCAATGATTACTGGATGCTAAAAGGAGGTAATATGATATGCATGATATCATATCAGTAATAACATTGTGAATCACCATGCCTAAAATAAAAAAAGTGTCTGCCATAGAGGGAGGCAGGGGTGGCTTGGAGGTAAAGAGGGGCATTAGTGGAGGAAGTGGACACAGGTGAAAGAATTGGAGTTGAACATTGTATACCTGAAACTCAATCATTAATAACTTGGTAAATATGGTGATTCAATAAAAAGTCAATTTTAAAAATCTGTTGGAATAGTTTTTTTTATTAGTGACATGGGAGTAAAATATGAAAGGGCTATTATATGAAAATATTTGGGAATATTTTCAAATCTGAAGGTATGATTTCTGCACAGAAAGGATTTTTTGAAGCTATGCCTCATGACAAATTGAAGAGTAAAAATATTTATTTAAAGGTTGTAAACTTGATATTATCTTCCTCTGCTTTTTTCTCTATATTGAGAAAATAAAAGTATAATTATTTTATTTATTTTTTAAATTTTTTGTTAGTGAATCACCGTGAGGTACAGTTACAGACTTACAAACTTTCGTGATTGCGTTTCAGTCATACAATAATCGAGTAGTGCTCACCAGTGATCCACCAGTGCTCATTTTCCACCACCAATGGTCCCAGTATCCGTCTCACCACCCCTACCATCCCCTCCACCCCACCCTGCCTCTGTGGCATTCCTTTTTGCTCTCTCTCTCTCTCTCTCTCTCTTTCTCTCTCTCTCTCTCTCCTTTTGGGTGATGTTATCTGTGGCCAGATAGTACAAGGATTAAGGCCCTTGCCTTGCATGTGGTCAAACTGGATTGCTATTTCTAGGAGTCCCCTGAGACCTCTGAGCATAGAGATAGGAGCTAAGCCCTGAACACTGCTAGGTATACCCCCAAATCATATAGTCAACTGAAATAACCATTATCTTGCTTCCTTATTGAGATATCTATGTCATAGCACTGTAGCACTGTCCTCCCGTCGTTCATTGATTTGCTCGAGTGGGCCCAGTAATGTCTCCATTGTGAGACTTTGTTGTTACTGTGTTTGGCATATTGAATAAATCATGGGTAGCTTGCCAGGTTTTGCCATGTGGGCTAGATACTCTTGGTAGCTTGCTGGGCTCTCCAAGAGGGGCAGATGAATCGAACTCAGCCAGGTCGGCTGCATGCAAGGCAAACGCCCTACCCACTGTGCTATCACTCCAGCCCCCCAAAAAGAATTAACATTTTAAAAATCCTGATTTTTTTGAATCCTATTCAATTCTAATTACTTTACAGTGAGTGAACTCGACCCCTTTGATAATTTTCTTAAGAAAATAATACATTTTAAGAGTCAAAACCAATAACTATGTTCAAAGGCAGAAAACAACACTAAAAAAGAAAATTCCTAATTAACATTTATTGTAATTTACAACAACCAACTAACTTTTTCAAGGCATTATTATATGAAAGAAAAAATCTTAGGGATGGAGAGACAGAACAACAGGTAAGGTGCTTTCCTTGCAGAAGGTGGACCCAGGTTGCATCCCTGGCAACTTGGAGGGTCTCCTAAGCTCTGTCAGGAGACATCCCTGGATGCAGAACCAGGAGGAGCCCCTGAGCACTGCTAAATGGAGCCAAAAATAAGACAAAAAATTCTAGAAAGAAATGAAACAAAATATTCACTTCACATTCAGCAGTGGGACTAGCCTGATATTTTATTGTTCCCCTCTATTTTTCTCTGCTTGCATTTGTTCCAGAACAGCCATGAATATACTATAGGAGGAACCCCCCCGCCCCCCCCACACACACTACCATATAAGAGTTTGCTTGACCCAAACACTCTGGATGGCTTTACAGCATATCCAGAAATAAACTGCTTACTCTGACAGCCAAGCTAATGTCTGCACACACTCTTTGGGAGTTTATTTCAAAGCACTGGAAAAACGCTAGACTTTTCTCCCAAACCAGCAGTTTTATCAAAAATAAATAAATAAATAAAATAAAAATGAAAATCACATGGCCCAAGATAATCCCACTGACAGGCTTTATTTTATACTATCCTCACCATTTTTTTTCTGTCCCTGAACGCAATATAATTCCCTCTTTTGGTTGAGGGTAGTACTTGCAGCATCAACTCATCTCATCTGATTTGGGGCTTTAATTTGTTGTGCTTTAGTTTGTTTTGGAAGGTGATGTGCTATCTATGTCATAATTTAGACAAAATTTAAAATCTACAATCAATTTTTACTACTTTCTATAGACTGCTTGCTCTGCATGTATAGCTCTACAATTTTAAATAAACAATAGAAATATTAAATATTTAAAATCATGCCAATAAGTAATCTGGAATAACAAAGAATTTAGATCATGTTCTTACTTAATCTTATGATTGCTGGGTCAGAGTCACCTTATTCTCAGCTCTTCTATAAATGTTCTAGTGCCTTATAACTTTAAAATGTTTTACATTTATTCTGAAAGTTAAATTTGAGGAGAAAAACTGCACAATGCTTAACTTTTACCATCTCTCCCTCATAATATTTTCCTAACTAAACTATTTTCTTAGTAAAGAGAGACCAATTATATGACTCATTGTTCTTTTTAATTCGTCAATCCATAGGTGAACAGCAATTTTGGTTGGGACACAGCTTGTAGAGATTTCATTTCCCTTCTAATCTTTGTATTTGGAAATCCATATCAATTTCAAATAAACACAATGATTTAAAGAAATGGTTATCCAGTCCAGGGGTATATTCTTGTTTTTATGAGTCTGAAGTCAGACTAAGTTCACCTTTGCCTGATTATAGTACATTTTTTTTCTTTTTGGTTCACACCTGGTGATGCTCAGGGGTTACTCCTGGCTTTGTACTCATGAATTATTCCTGGAGGTGCTCAGGGGATCATACAGATGCTGGGAATCGAATCCGGATCGGCCGCGTGCAAGGTAAATGTCCTACCCGCTGTGCTATCGCTCCAACTCCTGATTATAGTAACTTAACTAATAAATTCTAATGAAACTGCCCAGAGTGTGTTCTTGAAATATCCACATTTTATAGTTGGTGAAAGTGAAATACTGGCATCTTTTGTTTTTCCCAGAATCACAGAATCCTGATGGACTCCCAGCCTAATGCTATTTTGCAGTCCTGATAGACATTTATTCCTTTTAAAGCTTTATGGACAAACTCTATAATATCACAACAGATACTGACTGGACAGAGAAACTGTTAAGAAGGACTGGGAAATGAACACAGCTCAAGCCTCATTCATTGCCACGATTCTATTGGTTTTATTGACTAAGAGCTTCAGTTCATAAAGCACAAACCCTTTTTGCTGAACTGATTTAAATCATCTAAGGAAGAGTGCAGCATCCAAAAAGCATCTGTATCTCACAGAATAAGTTAAAAATTACCTCTTTACTATCATATAATCTGAGTACCGCACTATTATAAAGTCATGGTTAATTCTGGGTGTCTTATCCAGATTGTGGAATTCCAATACTTTCTGTGAAAGTCAGTCTTACACTGTTATGTGGAACTGCTATTGAAGACTTGACTTTGAAATTCTGTAATAGGATATGATTTACTAAGTGGGAATAGTCGAATAGTCATGCTTGAACTGAAAGGGTCAAAAAAGAAGTGGATTTACAGTTCATTTGGGAAGTCAATGATAACAGTGAGAACAGATTTTAGAGTAGGAACAGATTTGAGAATACAGATCTTATCACACAGATTAAACTTTACAGATTAGTCTTTAACTCACTAGACAACCTCCAGAAAATCACTTCAGTCTTAAGAATTTCAAATGCCTCCTTAACGAAGTTGGAAATGTGAGCCTCCCAAACCAATTAAATCTCTAAACAGAAAGTTGGTTAAAGGAAATACATAGGGTCCTCTGATCATTTGAGGTTCTTTTTTAACTTGGTCTTCTGTCTAGAAATCCACCCATTTTTCTACTCCATGTGAGACCCAGGCCAGTACTAGTTATACATTTCCTGTTCCAGTGATGACACATAATTCAGCTCATCAGAATTACTTCTCATCTATCCTGCTCTCTACACAGTTTTTAGTAGAGAGCAGGGGACTGTTAGAATGAGGGTCAGTTGTTAACCTTTGGAAATTTATGTAGTTATATGGGATAGAAAATAGGACTAAATTTTCTGAAACCACTATCTATAAAACTATCTATAAAATCAATATAAGTCTGGGCCAACCCATGTCTATTTTATTCACTTACAGAATGAAGAAGTTCTATAAACCCATGAAGATAACTGAAAGGATAAGAAAGATGAAAAGCTGGAAAATAACGGTAGAGTCCAGGTTGTAAATTTAGGACCTCTGAATACCACAACACCTGTATTCATATCTAACCACCTGCATTTCCCAAGACATAAGCCGATAGGGTCACTTTCTTCTCTTATGATAATTTGAATTGGAGTTTCCATCACCAATTAATGTTCTGAGTAGTGCTTCCAGAGTGTATATGATTTAATCTCTAGAACTGATATAAATAGTGATATGATTTCAAGAAATATATTTGTAGAATATTTAAACCTGCTTATTAATAAACACATGAAATATTTTATTTTGGAGAGTAATCATCCTACAGTATTTATTGAATACAGTTTTAATGTGCAACACTCAGAAGGTATAGTACTAAATAAAACAGAAAGCATTACTGTACCACTGTGCTGAAATTATCACAGGGCCAAGGTACTTTATATTTTGTTTTGCTTTTTTTTTTTGGTTTGGAGGCCAAGATATGTTATATTCTGTTTTGTTTGTTTGTTTCAGTTGCAGGGGGGCACACCTGTTTGTGCTGAGAGCATAGTTCTGACTCTGTTAACCAGGAATCACATCTAGTGGGGCTCAGGGGACTAATTTTGGAGCCAGGGATCCCACTTGATTGACTGTATGCATAGTAAACATCTTACTTGCTATACTATATCTACAGCCCTAAAGATGCATTGTATTTATTTACTTATAATTAAAATCACAGAAATGGCCAATCTATCCATATTCACAACTAATCATGCAATACAAAATCAACAGCAAATAAATTCATAGTTCTCAGCATTCAAATGCCTTTCTCTCATCGGTGAATTTGAAAGCAAGTTTATCATCAGAGCCAGAAGATAAAATTTTTGTTAAGTTTTCAAACAAAAGCTACTTGCTTTTGTACTTGACAAAAACATACTCATATAGCGTCTGAATTTCTGTATAATGATTTTGAGTAGTCCCTGTCAACTAAAGTTAGATTTAATACAATATACCATACCAGCAAAAGAGGCAGTGACACGTCCTCATTATAATTAGATGTTACCATTGATATGGAGAACGAAGACATTATGGCTTTGAATTTCTATTTTTGCCTTTTGCAACACTTATAGTATTTTCTGTGCCACATAGGAGATTATCCAGATTAAACTGCCAAAAAACTATCTATTAAAAATGAAGCAATTGAAAATAACACTTTAATTATATGATGAAAGCATATAGTTCATAAAATATTCACTTATTAGAAAACTCAATTAAATGTCTCCATTTTATTATTATAAAAGGAAATATTACATGCTGAGAGATATTTTTATATTTAAATATTTTTATAGAACAAAGGTTCTTTTATGTATGATTAAGAAAATTTTTCATGTTATTGGAAAATCCTCCTAAGTAAATTTGTGTATAGAAAATAACTAACCTAACAATAGATTACACATATTTAGTTGGTGTTTATGTATGCATTGCTGGCATATAAAGTGTGATTCTAGATATTGTAGAAGGGGAAATGATGCATGATATAACTGATAGGACATTAGATCTATCATACATCCACTATGTCTTTTCTGTCCAACACATATGCCTCTTATTTTTCTAGTAATGAAATACCTTTCTTCTCTGAAGTCCATTCCATGCATTTGACTGGGACTATTTTTACCTTTCCAGCCAGAAAGATGGTTCTGTGACTGGCTAATCCAATGCTGGTAGTCAACATGATTGAATCAGTTGCTGGTAAATGACTCAATCTAGATGAATTAAAATTCTTTTAGGATTTTTGTGGTAGTTAACTTGCTCAGTGGGATGAAAAAGTTATTGTGCAACTTGAACAGTGACAATAGAATGGTGATAGAAGCAACAGTTTGAACTCAAGTTGGAAACCAAAATGAATTAAAACAGTAAAATATATATAGAAGGAGAAATATAGAAATAGGAAATTACTTTTTGCACCCACTTAGTAAACACACACTATAAAAAAAAAGCAAAAATTTATACAAGCCCCAATGAAATCAACCCTGAGATAGGGTCAACAAAATTTTCATCTGAGGGTGTTAAGGCAGGGGGTTTAGAATAATGATGGAGGGAAACTATAAATACTGGGATATTCTGGCAGTGGAGTTGGTGTAGATATACTGATATTATTGTTTTATACCGCAGGTATAAAATAATAGTATTAGTATTATTGTCAAATATGGCAGTAGTTTGAGAAAAAAATCTTTGCCATAATAAATTATTTTGTTTTGTATAAATTAAATTTGAACTGCATTGCTGAAAGATACATTGGCAACAAAATACAGAAAAATATATTCTCCCACCTAGACCCAACAACCAAATCAATTGATTGAGCTCATACATTTATAAGTTTATTAACTGCTATATTTATTTGTTCATTCAAGTATGCACTTATCACACAGCATTTCTAATGACTGGAGAAAATGAAGATAAATAAGACACAAACCCTTCAGGAGGTCAATGTGGAGAGAGGAAGATAGGTAAACCAAAATGGTATTCTAATACAACCTGATAATGTCTTTAAATTGAAGCATACAGAGGATTCTGAGGATTTATGGTCTTATAACAGTGTTCTTAAAAGTTGATGCACTTGGGAAATATATCTAGGACTGGAACATGGAATGATAAATTAAATACAAGTGACCTATTGATAGGAGAATATTAGTAATATTTTACCCTTCTTGAGAGGTTAGGATAAATTAACAAATTACATGCAGTAGCAGAGTATCTAATCCCAGTGGGAGATGTTTACAATTAGATGAAAGGGTAGAATTTGGTCACTGATAGTCAATAAAAATTCAAGGGGTCATTGTTTCTTTGCCTTTTGGCTAAAATCAAGTGAAGAATTTAAAGATCTCCCTTTTCTTATTCAAGGATCTTTTATTTTCTTAAAACCTCATCTCTGTGATACATGGCTATCTTCTAAGAATTCGAATAGCTCTGAAATTTACTCACCTTTGAAATTATTTGAACCATCAGAAATTGAAAATAATTTTGTATCTGTGAGGAGCAGAGTTCCAACATACTCATAGCTGTAAATTACACCTATTAACACTTAGTGAGTATCTACTACTTACTACTTGTCAGATCTCATGCTAGGAGTGAAAGGAAAATCCTGAACACAGATATCTATTCATTCTTTTTCTTTCTCTTCTCTCTCTCCTTCCCTCTCTCTCTCTCTCTTTCTCTCTCTCTCTTTCCCTTACTCTCTCATTCTCTCTGTAACAAGTCATACATTATGTGAAGCCACCTCATTATAAGTAGAAATCTCTATAACTTGCTATAGATCAACAAAACTTGTATTGAATGACTTACAGCCAGATTTCTCAATTTTGACTGTCTAAATATCTGGTTCTATGGTGCCTTCCTTTAGCTTTGGAGGATTTTGTATAGCATACCTAGCATCTTCCTATTGGATGCCAGTGACATTATCAGTATGACAATAGTAAATGCCTCTAGAAATTTCCAAATACTCCCTGAGTGGAAAGTTATCCATGATTGAGAACCATTGGTCCAAATGTACAGATGTTTCAAACTGGAAAGATCATAATCTGGAATTTTAGGAAAAATATAATCTCCAGCATCTGTATACTAGCAATTATCCAACTCTTTCATTTCATTTTCATTTCATCATCCTGTTAATCGTCGATTGCCTCGAGCAGGCCCCAGTAACGTCTCTTTCATCCTAGCCCTGACATTATATTCACGGCTCTTTAGGAGAATGAGACCCATCATTGTTACTGGTATTTGGCATATTTGGTACGCCACGGGGAGTTTGCCAGACTCTGCCCTGTGGGCAGGCTACATTCGATAGCCTGCAAGTTTGTCCAAAGTAGGAATGAGATAATAAGATGTCATAAAAAAAAAAGTTTTGATAAGATGTCGCGCGGCCACGAATCTGCAGCGTTCTCGTCCAGGATCTGGATTTTATAGTCTCTGAGTCTTGGCCGCTGATGGGATTACACGGCGCCAGGGGGCCAGGTGGTGGGTGTGACCCCCGCCTGCTGGAATTTGGAGGATCTGGATGGAAGATGCTCGACTCCAATCCAAGTAGGCTTGGAGGTCTCGGCCCCGGAACCCGCGTGGCTTTGTCCCTCTGCCAGTACCTTC
Organism: Sorex fumeus; assembly: GCF_029834395.1. Taxonomy (NCBI): domain Eukaryota; kingdom Metazoa; phylum Chordata; class Mammalia; order Eulipotyphla; family Soricidae; genus Sorex; species Sorex fumeus. Next base: position 4,788,722 of record NW_026606248.1, read on the forward strand.
ATGCGTGCGGAGAGTGGTCTCAGCATGGTGGTGGCTGGTCCTGAAGGTCTTCGGCTGCCGGAGCCCTGGTCGGGGCGGGGAGGAAAGCTCAACCCGCTCCCCTCCAAGGGGTCCTGGCGAGGGACACCCAGGCGCGGGGGCAAAAAGACTGCAGCGTTCTCGTCCGGGATCTGCATTTTATAGTCTCTGAGTCTTGGCCGCTGATGGGATTACACGGCGCCAGGGGGCCAGGTGGTGGGTGTGACCCCCGCCTGCTGGAATTTGGAGGATCTGGATGGAAGATGCTCGACTCCAATCCGAGTAGGCTCGGGGGCAGTCTTTTTGCCCCCGCGCCTGGGTGTCCCTCGCCGGGACCCCTTGGAGGGGAGCGGGTTGAGCTTTCCTCCCCGCCCCGACCGGGGCTCCGGCAGCCGAAGACCTTCAGGACCAGCCACCACCATGCTGAGACCACTCTCCGCACACATGAAGGTATCCAACTCTATTCTTCAAATTATGATATTTTATACTGAAGGTAGGGGAAGAGACTTAGCGTTCTAAACAGCAGAAGATCTGTTTTAAAGAGTTATTTGAAATTAAAACTTTAGATAACTCAACTTAGAAAGAGCAAAGAAGAAAGTCTTGTCAAGTGAAGGACCAAACTGCAGGGGGTATTGTTTTGTTTTGTTTTGGTTTTTTGTTTTAAGTTAACTTTACAACTTATAGTCATAACATACCAAGACTGAGAGACAAATATTCCAAGTCACCTGTTAGATTTTGTATCATCAAAGCAGCAAGAATGTTTGGATTTGAATTAAAAGCTCACCTATTTTTATTATTTTTTTTGAATAACCATGAGATTGAGCATTACAAAATTGTTCATGATTGCGTTTCAGTCATAGTAAGTACCAACACCCATCCCTTCCCCAGTGTAATTTCTCAGCATCAGTGTCCCCAGTTTCCCTCTCACTCCTTCAAGCCACGCCCTACCCTGTCCTTCCTCTATGGCTGGCACCTTTCTTCTCTCTCTCTTTTTCTGTTTCCCTCTCATTTTATCCTAACTACCCTCCTTTATCTTAACTGCCCTCCACCCCCCATGCCATTGACCAACCACTGACCAGTCTTCCTGGCCTTGGATATTAGTTTCATACTATTTTTTTAATATCTCACAAATATATGTGTTTGTTATATGTCTGTCCTTCTTCTGACTCATTTCACTCAGCATGATACTCTCCAAGACTATCTGTTCATAGGCAAATTTCATGACCTCATTTTTCCTAACAGCTGTGTAGCATTCTGCTGTGTAGATGTACCATAGCTTCTTTATCCATACATCTGTTCTTGAACAATCGGTTTGTTTTCAGATTCTGACTATTGTGAATACTGCTGCAATGAACATAGAAGTGCAGATGGTGTTTCTGCTGTGTGTTTTTGGACCTCCAAGGTGTATTCGCAAACATGGTATTTGTGGGCCAAATGGAAGCTCAAATTCTCGAAAAAAATCTCAACCCCATAAAAAATGGGGAAAATAAATGAACAAAAACTTCCTCAAAGAAGAAATTCAAATACCCAAAAGGCACTTGAAATGTGCTTTACATCACAAATCATCAGGGAGATGCAAATCAAAAGAACTATGAGATAGCGTCTCATGCCACAGAGACTGACACACATCCAGATGAACAAGAACAACCAGTGCTGGCATGGATGAGGGTAGAAAAGAATCTTGATTCATTGCTGGTGGGAATGCCAGCTGGTCCAACCTTTTTGGAAAACAATATGGAGATTCATCTTTTATTTTCTTAGACTAGTTAATGCCCCTTGATCTTTACTTCAAAAACTCATTTACTTTAATGCCAAAAAAACCTAATTTTACTGTCATTTTGTTATCCATCCTCTGTATCTATGGAAATATAGTTAATAAATAAAACTGTGATTTTGATGCCTGGTACTACATGGAATCCTGAGAACTGACTCCAAGTATCATGAGGTAGCAAAAACAAAACAAAAATCAAAAACTCTGTAATTTATTTGAAGTGATTTTATATAAGCACATTTTGGAAAATCATTCTCATAATAATTCACATAATTCCATAAACACATTCCCATACTGTGTTAATTAATTAACACATCAATAACCTCTACATAAGCTTTTTGTGTAAGACTTCTTAAAATCTATTAGCAAATTTCAAGTATACAACATAACGTTATTAACTTTGTTGCTATGCCACACATTTAATTCTCAGAATGTATTTCTCTTATAACTGAAGGTCAATTGTTTGGTTTCAATTGTTGTGCTTTCCATAATAATAAAAACTGTGTTGCTTCTTCCTTTTTCAGTCCCTGAGTCTGACACAGACTTTGCACTAAAATACATATGGTAGAGTGAACAGGCACAGTTTAAAATATTTAGGAATTCAACTAATGACACATGTAGACAAGACTTTGTAAGGAAAAGGACCTTATAAAGAGAAATCACAGAATAATGCTTGAATAAAAGCAAGTGACCGACTCATTCCACAGCCTCTGTGTCATGAGATTACTAAGACAGCATCAACTCATTTTCTGATAATTTATTCCACCAAACCTCTAAAACTGTTCATGGGGAAAAGCCAAGAGTCCATTTGTCAAGTAGATTACTAACCCGTGAGCATGTGCACCCAACATACGCTGAAATAAGTTTAACTGTCATGTTGTGACCTTAAGTTGAATAGTGGCCCATTGTCCTCTTTCTTCTTCACTCTGTTTTTTCTATAATAAAATATAGACAAAATGTCCTCTTTCCTCTTCACTCTATTTTGCTATAATAATTTTTTAAAAAAAACTGAGAAGTATAGAATTAGACGACTAAAGTTCACATAGTTCTATGACTAAGTCACATTAGTGCAAAATGTGACTTAGTCATAGAATTTCTTTAAAGAGTTGACTCCATTAGTTTTTCAGATAACTAACTATACTAGTAGTAAATTAATAGAAACAAAAGGCAAAATAATTGGATATAATTAAAAATTTCAGCTTAGGATCTTCAGTGTAACACATAGTTCAGCTTTAATTAATCTGTGAAGTTGGTTCACTTTAACTATCGCCATTGTTCCCAGTTGCTTGAACAAACTTAATAAACGGTTACATGTTCAATTTCTGATCTTAGATGCTCCCTCGAGTGGGAATTCACTTCTTTGCCTTGTCACTGCAGATTCCATAGGAACACTACTAGAAGTAAAAGTACAACAAAAAGTAGAAAGCGATATTTTCTCCTGTATTTAAAAATAGAAGTATTGGTGATGGGAAATAATATGCTGCCGAAGAAAGGGGTGTTGGAACACTGTTTCACTTGAACCAAATCACGAACAACTTTGTAACTATCTCAGAGTGATTCAATTTAAAAAAAATCCTCAAAGTAAACAAAACAAAAAAGAAATATTGAAAGAAAATAAAAAGAAGGTAGATATACCATAAGATTTAACACAAAGCAGCATCTGCTTTGCCTTTCTCATTGGGTATTAGAGCACCACTCTTACAGAATTACCTTCAAGGAATGTGAATATCTTTACCCCTTATTATCAAAAATCCAAATTTCTAACTTATACCAACTATGCAGATGAGATGCTTAAGTTCTTTAAAACATGTGTATGACAATAAAGGTAGTACCTGAAACTACTGGAATGTCATTTTGAGTTTAGATATATTTGTTAAAATTTTTCCTGTGACATACGTTAGTTCTTTCCCACTCTGGTTTTATTCGACATTTATTATAGTTTAAGAAATTCTAAACACACAGTAAATTAGGAATAAATAAAAATATATTCTTCCCAATTTTATAAGGGTAGAAAAAATATTAGTTTATAAGTTGAGTTACTTATGGTGCTCTCACATATTTAAACCAACACAATACATATTTATCATAGTCACTTGTTAAATTTGTGATTTTCAAAGTTAACATATAGCATATTCAGATGAATTTCTGATAAAAATGCAACTTTCCCACTGATGCAGATCAAAGATTAGAAAGACAAGGATTCAGAGTAGGATTCACATGTTTAATCAATATCCCTAGTGACCCAAAAGTCAGTGGTTTGAAGTATATATTTCATGAAACACCGAGATTTTTGACAGATTCTAAAGGGTATTTCTTCTGCCTTCAAATTTTGTCTTCAGAAAATAAAGCTCTTGCAAAGCAAGTTCAAATGAATAAGTGGAACCATTTTCAGGAAATATTTGAAAATGCTTTCCAGGTGACATACACTTGTATCACTGAAATCTTATCCAAAATAAAGCCACGTTTTAGAAAGATATGGCAAAACATGCCAGGCTATAATGTAGTGGATGATTGATAATCTCTGATCTAATTTATCATTTTTTACACCACAAGGAAAGGTGACCATAAAAGAGGTTTTTGGTGACTGACAATGAGTAATGAAAGGAAAAAAAAAGAGGAAATGCTCGAATTTGTTACTCTCTTTGATATCTTTCAAAGGAGATAGCTTGCTGTTTCTACATAATTGTGGTTCTTTCAAGCGATCTCCTTCAAGTGAAGAAAACAATTCATTCAGAGGCTGTAGACTGATAAAAGTCACTCTGAAGTTTACTAGCTTCCTTTGTTCTAATTCATCTCACCCAACAATAATATTCTCTGTAAATGAATCTACAAACTCTACTCACCCACCAGGAGAAATACCCCCTGTATATATAACTAAAAACATCAAAGATGCCAAAAGATTTTATAACCGATAAAAGGGATATGAATGGCTGCTCCCTTTCTCTCAAACCTTTGACCTCTCCCAGCTTATTCCATATTCAAAGCATCCCTATGAAGAAGATATTTTTAGTCTCGTGGTAGAGATGGAAAAACAATGAGCCTCAAATAGATTGAATAGCTTTGAATGAAATTCACATAACAAGTGGCTGAGCCTTGGTTCATACTATTTGTTCCTGAATCTAAAATTGACCCTCTATAATTATCTTGCTGCTCCTTTAACAAGCACCTGCTGTTGGCTCAGTCTGTGAAAATGGGCAGCACTCATGGTGGCCATCAAATCAGTGTTGGGCAGAGGATGGGGATTTAAACATAATATGTGAATTCAGCTTAAAGCAGAAGTTGCTTTTGGGACTAGATGGTCTGTGATAGAAAACAATGGCATGTGGGTAGATCTATTTAAGAAACACCAAGGATTTGACAATTATTGTGACTACTCTATCCATTCTTTCACTGCATTTTTTATAAAACACCCACCATGTTTTGAGCCACAGTGAATGTGATGATAAGTAAGGCATGGACTCCACTTTAAGTTATTTTATTTATTTATTTATTTATTCTTTTATTTTTGGAGTTATATCCAGTTATGGCTCAGGATTGAATCCATTACTGCTGGTATGCAAAGCAAAGGCTCTGCCTTGTCTTCTATCTCTTTGGTTTATTCTGTAATTGTGGAGCAGGGTGACAGACTCTGGTGCAGATAACACCCAACCTTGCAAAGCAGCTCAGAAGTAAAGCCTCGCAAAAGGGAGTATCTGGGCAAAGTTGGCAAGAACAGGGTGTCAGCAAGCACTAGGTGTTTGGCCTTGAGACTCACTCGACCTCCTAGTCACATGAGCGCAAGACACAGAAACTTTTACTTATGCTTAGCAAGTTATCCTAACTGCAGCATCCAGCACTGACTGGGATTGGACCAGGGCATTGCAGAGAAGGAGTGGTTATAAGCCAATAATGCTGAACTTCATGTGATTGGGAAGCTTACTTTCTTGTAAGCTGAGACCCTTTATAAAATATGTGTGTATTTGGCAATAAATGAACAGCTATCAGCTGCTCCCGGAAGGTGTTTTTCCATGCGCCCATCTTCCCTGCCCCACATCTGCCCAGATCCAGTGTGCAATGTGTCTGGGCACCGTTGGAGGAAAACTGTTCCTGAACATGCAATTTCAATATCTAATGTGTTAGGTCTGGAGCGAAAGCACAGTGGGTAGGGCATGTGCCTTGCAAGCGGCCAACATAGCCGACCCGAGTTCAATTCCTCTACCCCTCTCAGAGAGCCTGGCAAGCTACCAAGAGTATCTCATCCGCACGTCAAAGCCTGGCAAGCTCCCTGTGACGTATTCGATATGCCAGACACAGTAACAATTGTCACATTGGAGATGTTACTGGGCCCACTCGAGCAAATCGATGAACAACGGGAGGACAGTGACAGTGAATGTGTTAGGTCATTTACTGGGAATTGTACTTGATGTAAATCAGTGCCTGGAGATATAATCACTAGTGGCAATCCAGCTTGAGTGCATACCTGTAAAAGGGACCGGGGACTACAACCTAGACTAGAGTCCTTTACACAGGCATTAGCCCTTGCCATTCCATGACACACAATGGGGCCCAAATCTATTACTGGAATCAAAATGTGGGACACATAAATTTCTTTGATTGCTTGTCCTTGAATATTAAAATGTTAAATAGAAAGAAACATCATGTAAGCAGGGATTATGTAAAAGCTCATTATTCTTTACCTATCGGTGATTGTGTCCTCATGCAAAAAACAATGGAATTTAGAGTTAGGAAAATCTACAGTTCGTCCTCCATAAGTCAGTTCATGTTTCAGTAACAACAAATCTCACGATGGAGACGTTACTGGGCCCGCTCGAGCAAATTGATGAACAATGGGAGGACCGTGACCATGAATATGCAGACTACTACGCAAGATCTAATTTGTAAACAATAATGCAGAATAAGGGCTGGAGAAATAGCACATCAGGTAGGGGATTTGCCTTGCACGTGGCCAACCTGGCTGACCGGAGTTCGAATCTTCTGCCCCTCTCGGAGAGTCTGGCAAGCTACCGAGAGTATCTAGCCCACACGACAGAGCCTGGCAAGCTACCCATGATGTATTCAGTATGCCAAATACAATAACAGCAATTCTCACAATGTTACTGGGCCTGCTCAAGCAAATCAATGGACAATGAGAGGACAGTGCTAAAGTTCTACGGTGCAGAATAAAGATATGAATTAAAATGGCTTCATAGAATTGTGGGGGTGTGCCTCATGTGTGAAGCCTAGAGTTCAATTTCCTACAACACACACATGTGCATGTGTGTACACTACAACCCCCCCCCCCCACACAGATGTATCAGGAGATATTTTATTAAAAACAGGGAAAAATGGGACCAGAGAGATAATAAATCAGATAATACTCTTGCCTTGCACATGGCCAACCAGGCTTCAATCCCCAGCATCCTATTAAGTTTCTTGAGCCCCAGTGTGAGTGATACCAGAGTATAGACCCAGAGGAAGCTCTGAGCACAATTAACACCATTAGGTGTGGCCCCAAAGAACAAAGAAATATTTTTGAAAAATTTTAAAAAAATGCATAGTTGGGCTGGAGAGCTAGTATGGTAGTTAGGGCACTTGACACAACCCAGAAAATAAATACATACAAATAAAATGAAGAATATGTGCAGAGATGAAATAATCTATTTTAAATTATTTAAAGCCAGAATTTTTTAAAAGCCTAACAAGTGATATGGAAAATCAGTATTGGATATTTGCTCTCCAATGACCAAGAACATTAAAAAAATGATATTTTGTGGGGCTGGAGCTATAGCACAGCGGTAGGGCGTTTGCCTTACAAGCTGCCAACATGGCCGACCCGAGTTCGATTCCTCTGCCCCTCTCGGAGAGCCCAGCAAGCTACCATGAGTATCTCGCCCCCACGGAAGAGCCTGGCAAGCTCCTCGTGACGTATTCGATATGCCAAACACAGTAACAACAAGTCTCATGATGGAGACGTTACTGGGCCCGCTCAAGCAAATCGATGAACAATGGGAGGACCGTGACCATGACCATGATATTTTGTGATTTTGAAGTCAGTATTTCCTAAGCAGCAGCAAATACTTATAAATTAGACTATAGTCAAGTTAAAAATACTGAACACTTTAAATCCAGTAAGTAAACACCTTTAGAACAATGAAAAAGAAATTTACAGAAGAGAATATACAACTTATTTTAAAAATATATCTCTAATCTATATTATTATAAAGATATTCCAGTAGTCAATGAGGAAACTCTGGGCAACCAGTAGAAAATGGTACGGCCTTTAAAAACAACATAATTGTTGTTGTATAAAATAATATATATCAATGGCCAATTATATCATAGGCTATTATCTTTTTAATAATAAAATGAAAATCAAAGTGATAACAAACATGTAAAAGATTGACAGAGCAAAGTACTTGCAAGAATATTTAGCTGAAAAATTATAATTCTTCTAGTATAAATATAAAATTATGCAACATGTTGAAGAACTGCTTGATTCTTTCTACTAAAACTGAATGTTTTACATATACTGACCTAAAGTTCCATCTATATTTATCTAATAGCATATTTACAAAGCTTACAATAAAATTCATAGCATTTTAAAATAATTATATCCAAACTTAAATTCACTATTAGAGGGGATTTCTAAAAAGTTTAATTTGTATTTGGCAAAAGAAACTGAGCTAAAAATCAAAAGACACCCTACCTCATAGGAGATTTGCATGCAATATATCAGAATAAGGACTATTATCTAGAATATATAAACTACTCAAAAGCTCAGAAACAAAGAGAATCATAAACCAAGAAATGGGGCAAAAGGAAGAGGAAACATTTCCATGAAGAGGACATGTTAAGGGCCAATAAGCATATTACAAAGTGTTTTTATTATCAGGGAAATGAAAGTCAAAACAACAATGAGATTGTCATCTCACATCTGTGATAATGACATACATCAAAATAATTGGAAATAGTGTTGGGAGCGATAGCACAGTGGTAAGGCGTTTGCCTTGCATGCAGCCAACATGGCCGACCCGAGTTCGAATCCTCCGCCCCTCTCAGAGAGCCCGGCAAGCTACCAAGAGTATCTCGCCCGCACGGCAGAGCCTGGCAAGCTCCCCGTGACGTATTCGATGTGCCAGACACAGTAACAACAAAGTCTCCAATGGAGACGTTATTGGGCCCGCTCAAGCAAATCGATGATCAACGGGAGGGCCTTTACTTACTTTACTTTACTAGTGTTGGCAGAGATGTGGTAAAGAAAAGGAATTCTCGTTCACTGCTGGTGAGAATGCTGTCTGCATCAGCCTGCATGAAAACATCATGGTAGTTTCTTAGAAAGAAATAAAGCTTCCTTAAGACCTAACGATTCCAGGGGCTGGGATGATAGCACAGTGGGTAGGGCAGTTACCTTGCATGCGGCTGATCCAGTTCGATTCCCAGCATCTCATATGGTCCCCGCAGCACGTCCAGGAGTAATTCCTGAGTGCATAAGCCAAGAGTAGCCCCTGTGCATCGCTGGGTGTGACTCAAAAAGAAAAAAAAACCTAATGATTCAACTTTTGGGCATCTACTTCTGAAACATAAAACATTAATATTAAAAGATACATGATGCAGACCTACGCTCATTGCTGTGTACAATACAATAGTCAGAATAAAAATAAAATCCAAATATCCTGGGTACATAAACATGACAAAATATTATGCAGCAGTGAGAAAAGATGAAATCATGCAGTATGATGAAACTTGGATGGAACTTGTGGGTATCATGCTGAGAGAAGTAAGCCAGAGGTAGAAAGATAAGCATCAAATGACTTCATTTATTTGTGGTTTAGAAGGAAGCATAGAAAAAGATTCTGAAAACTAGAGGAAATTTTGGAAAACTTTATAGCGCTACTTAAAATTATCTCTTTTTTATGTCTAAATAACACACTTTATTTTAAATAACTATATCATGAATTATATATAGTAATTAAGTAACAATATATGTAAATCTTCATACTTTATCATATACATATGCTTTATATATTTTATATTTCTTTTAAATTTGCTAATGTGTCAAAGGTGGCATATATTCATACTATGAAGTGCTGAACATCTACATTCAACATAACCATTTTTACATTATTGTATAAATGAAACTACAATGTTTTAGCTCACCATATGAAGTTCAAGAGCAGACAAAGCTATCTATGGGTTAAAAAGGTAATATCCATAGCAAGATGGAAAGTAATTTTAAGTAGCTTAAGAAAATTTTCTGGGTAAACATATGTAGTTGATGAAACATATGTCATTGATCTGCATATATTCTTTATGATAATTCATTGTTTCTGATCCATACAATTCTGGGAGTTATACTCCCAGAGATAAAAATGCGAAAAAGACATAAAAGTTTGCTTATGACTTGAAAATAAAGTGAAATTTTATGGAGCATAGACAAGAAAATTGTCACGTTTTACTCTTCATTCACACCAAATAATGATAGGGAATAAATTTACCACAAAATCCTGGACTTCAATATTATAAGAGTATTACTAATTGCCTTGAGCTTTGTGGGAACCAAGAGAACCAACTTTAAGATGAAGTGGATACATGGGAAACAATTGTATCTCACTGTGTTCATGTTTCACTTTTGTTTTGTTTTGTTTGAGGCCAGGCCTAGTGGGCCTCAGGGGGACCATATGTGTGCAAGAGGTCAAATCTTGGTTGACCCCATGCAGTGCAAGCTGTGGGTTTTCAGAAAAACATAATTACCCAGAAATACATGAAAGACATAATATTTTCAGGGTCATATGTTGTGGCTTGGGCTACTGGTATGCATTAAAAGAGAAAACTCTACAAAAATATGCTATTTCCTAAAATTTGAGTTCCTATAGAAACCTAAAGCAATTAAATAAATATTTCCTTAGTAAAGATTCTAAAACACAGCAGTAAATAAATGACCGAAAGAAGGAGGGAATAAGAAAAAAATGCTAGGGAAAATGAGAAAAGAGGCATGGTGGGGAGGAAGAAAGCGGAGGAAAAATCAGAAAAGAAAATAACCCAGGTTAGGTGCCTGGGTAAAGAAGAAAGTTAAGTAGAGAGGAGAGATAACTCACAGAAGAGTTAGCAGTAAATTGAAGTTGCTTGTGAGAATAAGATTGAGATTCTCAGTGCTAAAAAATCTTATCAAGAGATCTTTATAGTAAACATAAAAGGAGAGGTCTTTGGTTAAACTAAGTAATAAGAAGGTGGAAACTTGCATTTTAAGTAACTGAATCCATCAAAGATATCTTTGAAGCATCTTTTAAATAAAGATCAATCTATTGATAATTAAAAAATACTTCTCTGGAAAATGGGAGAATTAAATATATTCAACCTAGGATTTTAAAAAAAATGTTACAAGTCTCTAAAAATCTACATTTATAAATACAATGAAATTGCCCCCAGATTAACATTTATATCAGTGCATCTAATAAGTGCTTGGTGCTGTATAAATGATGAGAGATAAAAATAAAAGAAATGAAGGTGTAACCTCTGCTTTACATTTTAGGAAACTACAGGATTCAGCCAGTAGTCTATTATTATTACAGTAAGAGTTGTCTATATTATGCTTCAGAGCACAAAACTGGACTTGAATGTTGAAAATAGAGCATGAGAACTCAAGATATTAGAAACTTGCTGCTTGGCTTCAGGCTGTCCTGGGCACTTCTGTGGAGTGCTAGGAAAGCAAACCACAACTGTTTCACAATCCTCCAATGTTTTCTAATTACCCTTAGGACAAGATTGAAAATCTTTATGATTTATAATAATTGTTTTCAAATAGTGGGAAATGCATTATAGAAGACCCTCAAGATAATATTAGATAGTACTGCAAATCGTGGTACATGGCTGAGACACCAAATTACTATGACTTGCATGATGAGGAAGTTGCCTGGTTTTCAGCATTATTTCCAATGGAGAAAGATTATATTAGTTCTAGAAGAGTTTTACATTTATCTTAATACTTGCTTAATGTCCTTTGTGAAGAAGAAAACAAAAATGAGAGATCCTGCTCAGCATCTTCTGATAAGAAGCACATTTTAAAAAGCTTATTTTGCTTCAGCTTGGTTCTTTCGAAGAGCAACCTTCTATTTAAAATTATGTGATGCTTGTATTGCATTAATACACAAATGAAAATTTTGCATTTATGTATAATGCAAGTAAAACACTGATGTTTTCATCCAAAAAATTTATTTTAGATTATAAGTGAAGATTTAAAAACAACTTAAAATTAAGTACTAGAGATAATCCAGTAGGCAAAATCATTAAAATGAGATCAAATATCAAAATTAAAAGACAGGTTTACAAGTCCTGTTAGGAACTGGGAGTGTGCCAGGGGCCTAGGGCACAGAAGCGGCTCCTATATGCACCCTGGTAGAGCAAAATCCTTCAAGCACCAGTGAGAGCAACACCCTGAACATTGCACAGCACAGGGGGGCAGTGGCCAAGCACAGGTGTGATCAAAACAAAACAAAATATCCTGCTGTTCAAATCCTTTTCCAGTTACTTTCATGTCACAAAAGCATCTACTCTTTTTGGGGAAATTTTCCTTATTTCAAATGCAGTCTTCTTTACCAGGTCTGGCCTCACAGATGCAAGTTTTCTAGTTGGAAATCTTTCTTATCTTTTTTCTCCTTGCTGTCTCAATCACTAACTCTTAATCGCATTTTAAGGGGTCTTCAGTATACATCTGGAAGACTGTCTTTCCTTTTGACCTCATGTGAATTATTTAATGAAACTATTTAGCAAATGTATAAATATATAATTTCTAAATGCCTGGAAGTTCTAGGAAAATAGAGATTTCGAAACAACTGTCTGGGCAGTGTTCAATATTTCTCCAACTGAATTAAATGAGGTAAGAATGGGCAATGCATGACAGAGCCTGGCAAGCTACCTGTGGTGTATTCGATATGCCAAAAACAGTAACAATAACGGGCCTCATTGCCTGACCCTGAAAGAGGCTCCAATATGGCATCGTTGGGAAGGACAAGTAAGGAGAAGCTGCTAAAATCACAGGGCTGGGTCGAATGGAAATGTTACTGGCACCCACTCAAGCAAATTGACGAACAATGGGGTGATAGTGATAGTGATAGTGAATCAAATATTTATTTCTTTTGTGCATACATGCAACATAATGTATAAGGCATGGCTGCCCATGCACACACAGAGAGCTCATTTTCTTTGGATTTTTTGAAAGTTACTTTTTGTTTTGTTTTTATTTTTGGATGACTACACCCAGAAGTACTAAGGAGTTACTCCTGGCTCTGCACTCAGGAATCACTCCTGGCAGTGCTCAGGATACCATCTGGGATGTTGAGGATCGAACCCAGGTCCACTGTATTCCAGGTAAACACCTTGCCCACTGAACAAATCTTCAAACTTCAAAAGTGCTTATTTTCTTAAATGTGAAAAATGTTGAACAATTCTGCCACAATGTTTTTAAAATATGTGCTCTACATACTTTAGTCAGCTCCCAACCCTGTGAAAGCTTATCAAACCAGATATTAGCTTTCATGCAGGATTTAGGATGAGATAACTGTCATACATCTTGTGGTAGTGATCTATTCATCAATATGTGTTTTCTGTCAATCATGTGGGTTAAAAATGCTAGTGTCAACCCAGAGATTTGATTCATTTTTCAAGGTTATTCATAGTAAAGCTCATGAAAAACAGAGCAGACAAGCACGTCATATTGTCCAGTTCTTTTCTGATGAGTATGAATGTTAAATGCCATTTTGACAACCTGGAGAAAGCAGCTTAATGTTACTGTTTAGATAAGATGTTTGGGTTTATTGTTCATTCTACAGATTAGGAGCAATTACATTAAACTTTGAGGAAGGGCAATGTCTTTTGGAGAGTATTAGCTTTGCATTATGGAAGACCACGGTAAGCTCATTTTCCCCCTTTGGAGTTATCTTCAAAGCACATGGCATTACACTTTACATTTGTGCATTTATTTTCACTGACGTTTAAACTACAATACAACAGCTCTGCATGCACAGAATCCCATTCTCAGAGCAAAATGAAGACTAGAGAACTGACTCTGATCTAAATAGAACGTGCTTTGAGGTAAATATGCAATCATAATTGTATTGTATTGTTGTATTACCAAAGTGAGTTTGAAATTAAAGAATGGATAACACCTAAATTCAAAGGTGATGAATAACCAAAAGCCTGTTTCAAGTGGGCTGGACAAGCTGTGAAATGTTCAAATAACCTTGTCTCCTATGGTTCAGGTTACCTAATAAATAACAATAAAATATAAACAGGATCTGATATATCCTTTCAAATCATAATAGCTCAAATCATAAAGCTCCCTTTATTATATAAAAAATATAGCTCTCTATCAAAATGGTAACTTGACCAGGCTATTAATATGCACCTCACTTTATACTTCACTTGAGACAATACATCTGAAACATAATAAGTTGCTAGAGTGTTCTAATGCATGATAATGCATATCATCTACTTCATTATTTCCTGATATTATGACATTGCTATCCAATCCAAAGGCATAATAAGGAGCTTGAGATCTCATGTTATCATTCAATGAAGTTCAATTAAGAATTATTAACCTTTGATCTAACTCACACACTTAATGGACAATGAGTGGTACTGGATAGAACTTTAAAAGGTGAACTTGGACAAGAGTAGACAACAGATTTTTTTCTGAAGAGTGACAGTCCTCTAAAATAACCATTTTCACTGAAGCATTAGATATCTGATATTACTGGTTGCTGAAATGACGATGACAACCTCCAATCATATGCTATCAATATTGTAGGTATTTTATGACAAGATACTTAAGAGAGTTGGTTGAGCTCATGGGATGGGGGGGGGGGGGACCAGCATGTCCTTCCTGCCCCACCAAGACCAGGAGTTGCCCCACATAAGCGGCTCTTCAGCACGGCCATGGCCCCAGAGGCATGTGAACCTAATTCAGAACCCAACAGCTTTTGGCAGAAATGTGAATGGGCTATGCATTAAACTACGGCACCATGCCCCCTCAGGAGGAAAAAGGTGTCTTTCTCTTCTGCCACCACCACCCTGTGGCACGGTGGCCACCACCTTGGAGCTTATTGGACAGCCAGGTATGAGCCGGCAGTGATGGGGCAAGTGTGGCCTCATGGGATGGGGGGGTGGGGTGGAGCAGGCATGTCCTTCCTGCCCCGCCGAGACCACGAGTTGCCCCCCCACGAGCGGCTCTCCAGCACAGTCATGGATCCAGAGACACACAAACCAATCTCGGAACTATGTGGCTTTTGGCAGAAATCCCTCCAGACTTAATTAGTAAAATATCAAAAATCCACAATCGCGCAGCTGCAATAGCGGCCACAAGACATCATAAGGTCTTCAGAACCAGCAATAGAAAACAAATTATTTCACGATGCCTCTTCAGCAGGTCTGATTGTTGGGGTAAACTTCAAAATAATAATGGTGCATCTTTTGTCAAAAATAATGAATGTAATCAAAATAGAGAGAGAGAGTGAAGTGGAAATCATTTGCCTCACAGGCATGGGGAGAGGTGGAAAGGAGGGTATATTGGGGTTCTTGGTGGTGGAAAATATGTACTGGTGAAGGCATGGGTGTTTGATCATTATATGACCGAGACTTAAACCTGGAAGCTTTGTAACTGTCCTCACGGTGATTCAATAAATAAATTTAAAAAAAAGAAATGAAAAAAGAGAGTTGGTTGAGACAACCTATAATACAGACATAATTTTGATCATTTATGTATTTAATGTTTTAACTATGAACAACCTGAACTTGTATAAATTTATTTTAAATCATATCAACCATCTTTATCATGACTAAATTAATAAAATATAAAAAATCACCAAATTGAATTATTACTAAACAAGAAATTTCATTGCTCAAAATTCAATATTAACAAATGTATGCTAATAAATGTATATAACCATGGCCTAGAGAGATAGAACAGAAGGTAAGTCACTTAAATTGCACAAGGCTGTCCTGGGTTTGATCTCTGGCATCATATACGTTCCCCTGAATATCTCAATGGCTAATCCATAAGCACAGAGTCAAAAGTAAGCCCTGAGCACCACTGAGCATGACCCCCAAAACCAAAACTACATGCACAAGTTTTATCACTTGACCACTTGATCATTTGCCATCCTGTTAATCATCCATTTGCTTGAGCAGGCACCAGTAACCTCTCCATTCATCCCTGTTGCGTGCCAGTGTAGCCCAATGGCATCTGCTCATTCCAGGAAAACGAACAGCTTCAAACCGATCATTCAGGGTCTTGACGAAGAAGTCTTACCATCTCATAGGTGGGCGTCCATGTGATCTTCCTGTGGAATCCAGTTGGTAATCACTATAGTCCAGCGGTCATATCCAAATCTCATTATGTGTCCAATTCATCTGATTTTCGACACCGTGGTAAACGAGACAGCATCCCTGATTCTTGATTGTCAATGGAGGTCAGAACTCCGGATTCTTTCTCTCATTTGAGTGAAGTATGATACTCCAAGCATAGCTCTTTTGATTCCTCTTTGGGAGACCTGAATAACGTTCTTATCCTGTATTTATAGGGCCCAGGTCTCTGAGGCGTATGTTAATGCAGGAAGAACAGTAGAATCGAAGAGATGTGCCCAGAGCCAGAAGATCTTCATCCTTTTAGCTATTTCTTCAATGGTCTTGAAGGTGTTCCAAGCCACTCTCTTCCTCCCATGCAACTCAAGTGCCAGGTCATTCGTCATGTTGACTTCTCTACCTAGGTACACAGTACTGTTGCATTTGGAGATGTTCGTCCCGTTGAAAGCAAATGCAACATCAGGAATGAGACCGTTTCTCATAAACATTGTCTTCATGAGATTAAGCTGTAATCCGACCTTTCCACACTCAAGGTTGAAGTTGGCCAGCATTTGTGCCACTTGACTGATGTTTGGTGTTATTTGAACAATGTCATCAGCGAAGCAGAGGTGGTGTAGTTGCCAACCATCTATCTTCACTCCCATTTCTTACCATTCCAGTCATTGCATGACATTTTCAAGGGTGGCACTGCAGAGTTTTGGTGAAATGGTATCACCCTGCCGAACCCCTCTCTTGACGTCAATGATCACCTCCCTGTAGAATGGTGAGATCCTGGTGGTGAATTTATAATACAGCTCTCAGAGGATCCTGATGTATTGAGTTTGAATGCCCTGTTTGACTAGAGCTTTGATGACCACTTCAGTCTCAACAGAATCAAAGGCCTTCTTTACATCAATGAATGTTAGACAGAGTGGCATCCTGAACTCCCAAGAAATCTCCATGAGCTTAGTTATCATGTGGATATGGTTGATTGTGCTGAATCCTTTTCAGAACCCGGCTTGCTCACATGGTTGTCCTTCATCTAGTGTTCTGCTAATCCTATTCAGGATGACTCGAGTGAACAGCTTGTAGACACAGATAACAGGCAGATTGGGCGATAGTTGCCAATATTCTACATGTCTCCCTTCTTGTACAGTAGTACAGTCCTGCTGGTTTTCCACTAGGACAGAACCTTGCATTCAGACAGGTAGCATGTGAAGAGTCGAGCCAGTGTATTGATGAGTACTGATGGCAGGTTCTTCAGGTGTTCGGGTCTGACCTTGTCTGGGCCGGGTGCTGTTCGCTTCTTTACCACCGAAATGGCGTGTCGAATTTTGGAAGGGAGAACATTGGGAATGACATATCCATCCTGTGAAATTTGGTATGTGGGCAGGTGGAAATGGCTATCGAAGAGATCTGAGTAGAATTCATGGATAATTTTCTCCATTGCCCTTCTGGAAGATGTGATAGATCCATCAGGAGGTTGGAGAGCAGTCATCTTGGTATTGCGGTTGGTGAAGGACAGGCGGTCTTTGCAAATGCTTTTCCCAGCTTCTGCTTCATCTACCAGCACTGCTGCTCTTCTCTCTTTGAGGTATTCCTTTATCGCTTCTCTGACTGCTTTGAGAGCTTGAATGTTCTCATGAGGTTGCCTGAGGCTTGCTCCAATCCATGTTGGCAAATGAGCTCTAGAGTTTCCAAAGACAGGAGTCTTTTTGTGACTATCTCTCTCTCAGCATTCTTCACACAATCATGGAGGTACTGAACCATTAGATCTTATTTCTCGTCAATGTTGTCAATGACGGCATCTTCCCATGTATACACACACACACACATATACATACATACAGGCATATGCACACTTATATCCACATAACAAAAATATGTGTTTATATATAATATATTTATATTTTATATATATATATGTTTATATAAGATATATAAAAGATCACGTGGACGCCCCCCTATAAGATGGTCAGATTTCTTCGTCAAGACCCTAAATGATCGGTTTGAGGCTCTGCATGTTCCTAGAACAAACAGATACCATTGGGCTACGCTAGCACACAACCGGGATGAATGGAGACGTTACTGGCACCCGTTCGAATAAATCGATGAATAACGGGGATTAAGTGATTAAGTGATTAAGTGATATATATGTGTATACGCACATAGGGTCAGAGAGAGAATATACAGCAGGTAAGGCACTTGTCTTGCGAGTGGCTGACCCCAATTCATTTCCTGGCATCTCATATAATCCCCTGAGCTTGCCAGAAGTGATTCCTGAGTGGAGAGCCAGAAGTGACCCCTGAGCACGACTAGATATGACCGCCAAACCAAATATATAAATATGTATATATACACATTCATGCATATATATATGAATATCATTAGAATTTTCAAAGAATAATCTTTAATCTGGAAAAATATTCTTCTATAGAAGAATAATAAATGTATAAAAATCAACTCAAAAATCATATTGAATATGTTATTGAATCTTCTTCTATTGAATATGCTATCAAAATACTTTTAAATGAAACATTATTATATTGGCCAGAGAGATAACTGAAAGGCCAGAGAATATGTCTTGTTTACATCAGGCTCTGAGTTTATGTCTGAAACAACATTACTCCCAAGTACTACCAGGTATATCCCTGATGGCCCCTGGGAGGATGCAGGACCTGAAAGGCCTTGCATCGCATGACCAAAGCATTAACTTGTTTGGCCCATTTGGTCAATATCAGCAGAAGTGGTCCAGAACCCCCAGCATGGGAGCTCTCTACTCAAAAAATTAATACAATATATTTAGCCAAGCGGCACAAATGCTTGCGGACTTTGACCATGAGTGTGGAAAGGTCGGACTACAGCTGAATCTTATGAAGACAATGTTTATGAGAAACAGCCTTGTTCCTGATGCTCCATTCGCTCTCAACGGAACCACCATCTCCGAATGCAACAGTTATATATACTTAGGTCGAGAAATCAACATGATGAATGACCTGGCACCTGAGTTACGCAGGAGGAAGAGAGCGGCTTGGAATGCCTTCAAGAGCATTGAAGAAATAACTAAAAGGACAAAGAACCTCCAACTACGAGCACATCTCTTTGATTCCACTATTCTTCCTGCATTAACATATGCCTCAGAGACCTGGACCCTACGAAAACAGGATGAGAACACTATTCGGGTCTCTCAAAGAGGAATCGAAAGAACTATGCTTGGAATATCACGATTCACTCAAATGAGAGATAGAATCCGGAGTTCTGATCTTCGTCAACGCTCAAGAATCAGAGACGCTGTCTCATTTGCCAAGACATCAAAAATCAGATGGGCTGGACATGTAATGAGGTTTACAGACAACCGCTGGACTAGAGCCATTACTGATTGGATTCCACGAGACATCAAAAGATCACGTGGACGCCCACCTATAAGATGGTCAGACTTCTTCGTCAAGACCCTAAATGATCGGTTTGAGGCTCTACATGTTCCTAAAACGAACAGATACCATTGGGCTACGCTAGCACGCAACCGGGATGAATGGAGACGTTACTGGCACCCGCTCGAATAAATCGATGAATAACGGGGATTAAGTGATTAAGTGATTTAGCTTTTTAAGAAACAAAACAATGCAACAAGCTAAAGACACCATGCATAATACTCTATAACTTAGTTTATTCTTATCTTTGTTAGTCGTAATAATTGTTATTACATGAAGGATTTTACCAAGTTTTCTGAATACATAAATAAGCAGTATTCTATTTTCCAACTGAGAAAGCACTAGTGAGTAATCCACTAAGAATTGCACATATCATTAATAAATAAACACATTAAGATTTTGAAGATTGTTTTAACCTTTCTCTGATTTCTTATTAAGATTTCACACAATTTTACAGATAGAGCTGCTTCATCTTCCATCTGCATTCTTTCTAGTTTCCTCTAAGAGGCTTGGATTCTGGGAAATTGTTGTGCAGAATGTTTTGCAAACTTTTTGCTTATGAGGCATACTTTCAATAATTAGATTTAGAAAAGGCCTTTTAAAATATAAACCCAGAAAATACTAATTACAAAAAAAGTCAAACATTTCATGCATAGCTTAACAATGAGGACACACTCTGCAGAGTTATTTTGTCATTGTGTCATCATAAGTGCATTTAAACAAACCTGAATCAGATAGCTTACTAAAATCTAGGGACCCTCATAGTATATGTGGTCTGTTGTTGATTGAAATGCTTATATTAATCACACAATGTATACCTATATATATACTTACAGAATATCAGAGCAAATAATCTGCCATTCATTACCCTTTATTCATTTAATGATTTCTCAGTACCTAAAACATCAGATATTATACTAAATCTATATTCATGTGAATAGAAAATTTCATGCTTAATCTCCAGAAAAATTTATTATATTGTCAGTCAGTGCAACATATTTTCTCAGGAGCAAAAAAAATATATGTTACTTATGTATTGCTACATAACAAATTACCAAATTTAGCAGCTTAAGCCATGGAGTTAGGATGGGTGAGAATTTGTTGTTTATTTGGGTTCCCTGCTCAGATTCCTCACCAAGCTGCAATCATGTTGTCAGCAAGGCCTGGAGACTATGGTTCCACATCTACTCCTTTGTTTGTTGGCCGGATTCAGTTTCTTCTCTTTTCTTTCTTTGGTGGCGTGTGTGTGTGTGTGTGTGTGTGTGTGTGTGTGTGTGTGTGTGTGTGTTTGGGCAACATATGGTAGTACTCAGGTGTTACTTCTGGCTCTATACTTAGGACATACTTCTGGCAGGGCTTAGGGGACTATATGGGACAACAATCCAACTCAGACACATGCAAGGCAAGCCTACCCACTATACTATCTCTCCAGCCCCAGGATTCAGTTTCTTATTGGTGTTGGATTGATTGATAACTTAGTTTCTTGCCTACTTCTTATTCAAAGATCACTTCAGTTCTTTCTTTAGTCTTTCCACAAGTATACACATCTTCATAAAAACAAATGAACAAAGAAGGCACAGTGGAAACCCAAGAAGATGAAAATTGCAATTTAATATCTAATTACCTAATTTCAGAATTAAAATCCCATCACTGCATTCTGTTTCCTTTCTTTCTTCCATTTTTTAAAAAAAGTTAAGGTTGCATTTTATTCACACAAATCACAAATCATCCTGTTAATCGTCGATTGCCTCGAGCAGGCCCCAGTAACGTCTCCTTCATCCTAGCCCTAAGATTATATTCAAGGCTCTTTAGGAGAATGAGACCCATCATTGTTACTGGTATTTGGCATATTGGGTACGCCACAGGGAGTTTGCCAGACTCTGCCGTGTGGGCAGGCTACGTTCAGTAGCCTGCCAGTTTGTCCAAAGTAGGAATGAGATAATAAGATGTCATAATAAGATGTTGCGCGGCCACAAATGCGGCCGAGCGGTTCCGGGAGCTGGTTTTTATAGTCTCAGAGTCTTTGCCGCTGATGGGATTACACGGCACCAGGGGGCCAGTTGGTGGGTGTGATCCCCCACCTACTGGAATTTGGAGGATCTGGGTGGAGGATGCTCGGCCCAAATCCGAGTAGGCTTGGAGATCTCGGCCCTGGAACCCGCGTGACTTTGTTCCTCTGCCAGTACCTTCATGTGTGTGGAGAGTGGTCTCAGCATGGTGGTGGCTGGTCCTGGAGGTCTTTGGCTGCCGGAGCCCTGGTTGGGGCGGGGAGGAAAATTCAACCCGCTCCCCTCCAAGGGACCCCGGCGGCGAGGACTGTCCTCGCATTTTATTCATTTTTAAGAAATTAGGTCCAACCCACAAATAAGTGTAAGGTACACAATTAGGAAGAGGGGTCATTTAGAAGTTGCCTACCACAGCAGTGCTTTCAATGTTGCAGTGATCACACACTTAAACAGTCATGGTGGCCTAGCAAATAATGTGGATGATGGAAACAGATGCTAAGAGAAATACGGAAGCATAGTGGGTAAGATGTTTCCCTTAAATGCGGTTGACCGGGGTTCGATTCCTCAGCCACTCTCGTAAAGCCCAGCAAGCTACAGAGAGTATCTCGCCCCCAGAGCAAAGCCTGGCAAGCTCCCCGTGATGTATTCGATATGCCAAAAACAGTAACAAGTCTCATAATGGAGACATTATTGGTGCCCGCTCGAGCAAATTGATGAAAAATGGGAGGACAGTGCTACAGTGCTACAGCAAGCCAGGGAACCTTTGCCTCATCTCAGAGGTAACCACTACTCACTCATTTCCTGTTCCAACAAGACTGTTCATCCAAGCAAGAATAAAGACTCAGTTTGGGACAGTAATTGCTTTTCCAAGAGACGACAAATCTTTGTTTTGTGGTTAAATCATCTGAATTTCAAATGTTGTGGCTACGGGCCTGTATGGGCTACAGGCCAAAGAAACCTATAGGTTCTTATTTGAACCTTTATCTTCCAAGTATTTAGTGTCTTTATCTATGTACTACAGCCTCCTCTGTTATTTCTGCTTTGAGTTTACCCAGCTTAGCATGATCTTGAATTTATAATTAAATATATTACTTCAAACATTTAGAAAAATACAAATCTATGCAAGTGTTAAATATTTGGTGTATGCTGGTTGATTGTTGATAATATCCAGCCTTAAACATTGGTGCGCATCATACAAACACAAATAAATATGGGCAGGATGATGAGAAACATGGTGGAGGCTACCTCCAGAAATTTCAGGAACACGCATCCACACAAAGTTGCCTCTTCTTTTTGACCTCCGAACTCCATTCAAAATATATTTCCTATTTCACAGAAGGTTATTCATTTTTTAAGAGCTAATAACTACGAAAGTGGAAGTTCTTAGAAATGTGAGGATACATTGAAAAAAGCTAGTTTAGCTGATCAGCTGATGCCACTTTGGAAAATACAGAGAAACATTTTCACTGTTCTCCAGGGGCAGAGTTGCAAATAAAATGTCCATAAACAAAGACCTAGATAAGTACTTATTATTTGGTTATTACTTAATAATTCAGTAACACAGAGCACAACAAAAGAAAATCCTTAGTTCAAGTGTTACAACTTTAGTATCTCTAAAAATAAAAGTCAAAGTGAAATGAGCAAAAAATGTAAAGAACAAAATAATCAGAAAAAAAATATGGAGCAAAAAAAATCCTAATTAGATTTCCACTTTCACTCTGTGATTCTTATGCACTCTAAATACTGGAGGTCATTTAGAGTACAGTGTTGTAATGTATCTAAAAATATTTTCTACCCAGAGAGAGAAAAATAGATAAACATGATGATCTGGTGTAAGTCCAGGAATTAAAACACTAAAAAGTAGCAAAAGTGGTGTTTTTGTGTAGTAAAGGCAGGAAGATACAAAATATAGTTTTCCTGGCAATCAATTATGATATAATAAAATCATGAATGATGGTGAGGTTCAAAACAGCAAGTAAGTGCAATTTAGAGAGGTTCTTCTTTAAGAAATTCCACCCCCTCATCTCTCTGTCCTTCTGTTTTCCTGGCAGTCATGCCCAGGAACTGCCTCTTGTGCCATCTAAGCTCATTAATGGCCAGGATACAGAGACGCACAAATAAAACTCTTGAAAGAGAGCAACACAGTACGATATGCTACGGAGATGCCTCTGAACCCCAAAGTCACCATCCAATTAAAAAATTTAAATTAACCTCAGATGTATATCCATATTTAAAATTTAGAACTTCTGCAGTGCGGCCGTGGACATTTTATACATTGATATTGTCTTACACAAGGACTTACTTGCTCCAGGGTGAAATACAACAATCTTCACACACTTTCCTCTAAGGAAACTTCTTGGATCATTATTAGTGGATAATTCATAACAAGCAATACAAAGTAAATTATTTAGGTCCTACTTTGAGGGCAGGGTTTGGGGATCAGAGTGGAAATATGGTGGTGGCTAGGTGTAATGGTGGTGAGATTGGTGTTGGAATATTAAATGTAAAAATATAATAAAATCAGAAAAAATAATACTTTTAAAAGGAAAAAATAGGAATTTCTCTTGGGACTAGAGTGATAGTACAACAGGTAGGGCATTTGCTTTGTAGGAGGCTGACCTGGGTTCAATTCCCAGCACCCCATATGGTCCCATAAACACACCCAGGAGTAATGCCTGAGTGCAGATCCAGGAGTAACTCTGGCCATCACCAGGTGGCACTAAAATCTGCCCCCCCAAAAAAAGAAAAGGAGGAAAAATAAAAGGAAAAAGAAGCTTCTCTTACTGATCAAGGAAGTGCTGTCTGAGTACCACCTCGCCCAATCCTTGCTAACATGGACAATGGTGGATACTGAGATACTCTAAGTTAGTACCTTTGAGTTTATGGGCAGATTGTATGGAATACAAAATAATGCAGACATAGAAGTTTGAAGAAGTCCTGGAAGAAACTGTTGGTTTTCATTTGGAATCCTGAAGTCCCTTCTTGAACAGTCAGTCCTCACTTTCAGGGCTTCTCAGTACATACTAAATAGAAGCAAAATTTCCAGCCATAACAAAGACCTCAATGATCTTGTATTTGTTAGTTCACCAAGTTTTTTTCTTCATTTCACTTAATTTTTCTTATGAAAAATTTGACAATTGAACTTCTTTGATTTCCTTATCTATACCAAGTTCTTTGTTCCTCTAGGTGTAAAGAATTGTTGATTTGGGGAGCAGGAGTGCTTTTTCCCTAAGCAGCTTTCTGACACTCTGTTCCTCTGGTATCAGTTTTATAGCTGTTCTTTGTGGAAACCTTCACTCAATATTCTGAACACATAATCATTATGCTCGCCCCCTTTCCCAGTTAATTTCCACCTTAACACCTTATTGTCTTTCTTCCTAACATTTCTCATCAGAATTGTTCACCTGACTTATGACTTCTAGTACGATATTAGTTAAATGATAGAGACTGCCTTTCCTGTTTGCCATTATTCCTTGCATCAAATCCAAAGGTATCATCCATTGTCCACTGTCTACTCCCCTCCTGTTGTTCATCGATTTGCTTGAGTGGGCACCAGTAATGTCTCCATTGGTGCGGGTGGGATACTCTAGGTAGCTTTCCCGGCTCTCCAAGAGGTACAGGCAAATCAAACCCAGGTCAGCCATGTACAAGGCTAACTCCCTACCTGCTGTGCTATTGCTCCAGATGAATGTATCATAGAATAACAAAAATAGGTAACTCTGCATTTTTCATAAGTTAGTGAATGAGCTTATGAAACCCAACTTACTGTTGGATGAAGCAATAGTATAGCAGATAGGGTACATGTCTTGCACACGACTGACCCAGATCTGATCCCTGCAACTCCATTTGTTTCCTTGGGCCCTGCTAGGAGTGATCCCTGAGCACAGAGTTAAGAGTAAGTTCTGAATACCACTGGGTGTGTCTCCTTCCTGAAAAAAATTTGAACACAACAACTTGAAGAGGAATTTTGATAGGATACTGCATTAACATTCGCCTCAGAGACCCGGCAGAGGAACCCGGGCGTGCGGGTCCTGGGGCTGAGATCTCCAAGCCTGCTCGGATCGGGCCTTCTCCACCCAGATCCCCCATCTTCCAGTAGGTAGGTGTTATATCCACCAGCTGCTGCAGGCGCCAAGTGGTCCTATCAATGGCCAAGACCCAGACACTATAAAACCCAGCTCCTGGAAGCGTGTGGCTGCATTTGCAGCTGTGCGACATCTTATTATCTCATTTTTACTTTGGAGAACCCGGCAGGCTACCAAAAGTATCCTGTCTGCACAGCAGAGTCTGGCAAACTTCCCGTGTCATACTCAGTATGCCAAATACCAGTAACAATGTTAGGTCTCATTCTCCTAGTCCTGAAAGAGCATTGAATATGGCTCTTTTAAAATTTCAGGGCTAGGAAGAAGGAGACATTACTGGTGCCTACTCGAGGCAATCGACAAACAACAGGATGGTCGTGATCATGATCATGATCAGAGACCTGAGCCCTATGAAAACAGGATGAGAACACTATTCGGGTCTCCCAAAGAGGAATCGAAAGAGCTATGCTTGGAGTATCACGCTTCGCTCGAGTGAGAGAAAGAATCCTGAGTTCTGACCTCCATCAAAGATTGAGAATCAGGGACACTGTCTCGTTTGCCAAGGTGTCAAAAATCAGGTGGGCTGGACACGTAGTGCGATTTAGAGACAACTGTTGGACTAGAGCCATTACCGACTGTATTTCACTGGAGTCAAAAGATCGTGAGGCCACCAACCTACAAGATGGTCAGACTTCTTCATCAAGACCCTGAATGATCAGTTTGAGGCTCTTTGTGTTCCTGAGTGAACAGATGCCACTGGGCTACAACAGCACGCGACAGGGACAAATGGAGATGTTACTGGCTCCCGCTCGAGTAAATTGATGAGTAACGGAATATCAAGTGATCAAGTGAACAAATGACTGCTTAACTAACTATAAAAACTATAAAAAATGTTTTATACAGAAAGCAATATGATTTGCAGGGTTATCTTTTCAAATTTTACTAAATCCTCTGAAGCAGCCATTGATACCCTTATCAAGATATTATTGAGAGAGAAACAAGAGCTCAGAGGCATCAAATCAATTGTCTATGGCCCAGCTAGACAGGAAAGGGAGCAGGAACAGTGTCTTTGAATCCATTCTCATTCAAGAATTCCAGCTTGTAACTGTTACACACACCATTAATATTAATTCCCTTGTTGAGAATCAGGAGTTCCTAATTATTTAGATAGGGACTACATTTTAGATAACTGCCTAAAACCACATTTAAACCTGTACCCAAGATGACAATGTATCTAATCACAAATTGACTATAATAGGAGTTCAGTGCTATTATATTCTTGATTACGACAGCTAGAAGTCTCAGGATGGCAAGTTTCTCTCTTCAAAAGAGCAAAGTGATAGTAAAAGAGCTGAAAGTGCACAGAATCCCCAGATCTTTTTTCCCTCAAGATTGTTAGGATTTCCTTTAAGCTATCTTGACAAATGTAAATAACAGTTTTCTAAAAAAAAATAGATCTAAACTTATCCATGTACTAATGTTGATTTATCAATTAAAAATCCCAAACAGTTTGCAGGAACTTGCTTTACTATCTCCTTGGCAAAAATAGATGGACAGAAATAGAACTAAGGAACTCACTGCATCCTACTTCATTTAAATATGTTGTCATTAGTGCCTAATCAGAATCACTATTTCTCTTTTAATTGCATTTATATGCATATTTGTCCCCATTTATGTAATATAAAGAGTGGCACCATCTGAGTTACTGTAAGGTTTAGTTTAAATAAAGTCCATGAAGACATCAGTGAAAATACCAGTTTTCCATGATCACTAGTTCATAAAACATTTTAACTTAAATGTCACCAAGAATCAGTTGAGCAGTATCGCAAGTCATAAACAACCAGATCTATTTACCCCACATTCCTTCAAGATCTGGCAAACTATTTGCTCCCAAGTCGAGCTTTTGTGCTGAGTTTTATCCCAGAGTACAACTTTACAGCATAGTTATAAACCCTCAAATTGCTGATACAGCCTTAATTATTGCTATGCTTTGACATTGTTCTAATGAACCCTTTGCTATTTTATGTGGCCTGGGGATCCCAGAAGGAGCATAGTCTAAATGTACAAACACACTGGTCAGGGTTTAGTGGGATATTTTTGGAGTTTAGTATTGTAAGTGTGTATGTAGATTTTAGGAGAAATGAAAAAATATATATATTTTTAATGAGCTTGATATCAAAGCAGTGATACTATTTGATCTCATAGAAAACACTTGAGATAATGCAAACAATCCAATTTTAGTTTTTTTCCCCTATATTTGCAGAGTAAGTCGTTGTAAACCATTTATATTCATATTATTTCCTTTATTGCTATTCATAGCAATAATATGACATCCAAATTGAAATACCAGCCACTGCTTTTCAATTTCATCAAAACCAGTGCTTATAAAAATGTTAAGTACAAACGAGTCAAAATCAGATTTTTATTCTATAATTTTGGAGTGGTCCATTTCTCACAAAGTCTTATATTAGTCTTTACTCCTAATGGAATTTGCACTGGGGATTTTAGATTTTACAGTACTATTTTTATAATATTAAAAAAAAACACTTTTAGAAAATATTCTGGATGATATATTTACACCCAGAAATAACTTATCTTCTAAGTTTGATATGTGCCTTTTTAAAAATCACTTTGTTATATTTATATATATGGTCATGGTCCTCCCGTTGTTCATCGATTTGCTCGAGTGGGCCCAGTAACATCGTGAGACTTGTTACTGTATTTGGCATATCGAATATGTCACGGGTAGCTTGCCAGGCTTTGCCAAGCGGGCGAGATACCCTCAGTAGCTTGCCAGGCTCTCCAAGAGGGGCGGAGGAATTGAACTCAGGTCAGCCATGTTGGCTGCGTGTAGGGCAAACGCCCTACCCGCTGTGCTATTGCTCTAGCCCATATATATATATATATATAAAATCTTTTATATTAACATTTTTATGCAGTAGTTACAATACTGTTTAATACAAAACTAAATTTTTTTGTAAGTCAATGACTTTGGAAAGAGGAACTGACTTTAAAATACCATCAAAAAGGTAAATAACAGTATGGCACACTACATTGACAATTTAGCATAATAATCATGAGAAATATCAAAGTTTATGCTGAAAAGATACAAAGTATCTTGAAAGCAAATAGTTTCAGTTTAGATTTCCTATTCTTTAAATGTACTATCAAAAGAATTAAGACTCCTGTAATCAGGTACTATTGTCTCTTCTTGGTTTATAAATTGTACTAATTTTAGTGTTTTCTCTTTCAATTGGGCTAAATTAAGTCAAGACATGAAGATTTTATTGGCTTTAAAATAGCAAAATTTTGATTTTGTTAACTTCCTCTATGTATCTATTTTCTATTTGTTTATTTTTACTAATCTTTATTATTTTCTTCTTCTTTTAGTTTTTTTAAGTATTTTTCTTGTTTCTTGAGTTAAAATATTTGCCTATTTAAAATATTTTTAATATGGGTATTATGACAATGAATTTCCTCTAAACTGCTAATTTCCTATTAGTTTTGGCATTTTATATATTAATGCTAATTCTCATTTTTTCCTAACATTGTAGGTGATATTTTATTTGACACACAAATTCATTGGATTTTTATTTTGTTGGATTCTATTGCTTAATTTATATATGTTGGTAAATTCTCAAAGTTTCTTCAGTTTTAACTATCTAATTCTATTCTATGGGGTTGTAGGACATATATTTTCTTATTATAATTATTTATAAATGCTTATTTTTATATTACTTGTTTATTTTGAAAAATAGAGCTCATATACATAAAGAAAATTACAGATTCTGTTGTTAGTTGAAATAGACTATAATAAACCTAATAATCCACTTGATTTTTGATATTTTAAATTTTTTCTACTTCATTTTATCCATTATTCATAATGAATTATTAAAGCCTCCAATAGAATTACTTATTTCTCCCCTTAATACTGTCAGATTTTGATTTAGGTAGGCTAGGGTTCCATTGTTATGTGCATATACATTTATAATTGTTCTGTCTTCTAGTGGTTAGGCACCTATACCAGTATCAAATATCCTTTGCTTTTATGCCTATAAGAACAGATCTTATTTAAAATAATTTTCCAATATTAAAATAATAGCTAGCTTCTAATATTTTTTGCAGGATGTATATTTTTTCATACATTTATTTGTATCTTAGGATCTTACAAATTTTTTGCTTCTTATAAATAATATATAGATAATCATTTCTTAACCTTATTTTAATTTACAGTATTAATTTTAATATTTATTATATATAGCTATTTTAAATATTAAACTTTTGGTTTACAACCTTTTTAATATTTTAATATACCGTCTTATTGTTATAACTTCCATGATTTATGCTAAGTGATGTGCTAATATTTGACGAGTTTTATACATGTTTTTTTTACTCTGCTACTTTTATGATTTACTTTGCCTCTGTCTTTCAACAATTTTTTTAATTTGCAGTCAGGTTATTGGTTTCCAAGTCTGCTGTTGATGTGGGAAGTAAGGAATAGAGGATTGGAAAGGATGCTTTTTAAACAATAGCTGATCTTCTAGAATAAGTATTCTTCAGAGTATTGAAAACCTTTAATTTAACCCTCAAATTCTATAACATTTTACGTAGAAAATTTTCATTATGAGTTCCTATTGCAGGGGGCTGACAAGATAGTACAGTGGGAGGGACACTTCCTTTGCATGTGGTTGACCCAGGTTTGACCACCCAGTGTGGTTTCCCAAGCCCTTCCAGGAATGGTCTATGGGCACAGAGTCAGAGGGAAGGGGAAGGGGAAGGGGAAGGGGGAAGGGGGAAGGGAAAGGGAAAGGAAAAGGGAAAGGGAAGGGAAGGAAGGGAAGGGAAGGGAAGGGAAGGGAAGGGAAGGGAAGGGAAGGGAAGGGAAGGGAAGGGAAGGGAAGGGAAGGGAAGGGAAGGGAAGGGAAGGGAAGGGAAAGGGAAGGGAAGGGAAGGGAAGGGAAGGGAAGGGAAGGGAAGGGAAGGGAAGGGAAGGGAAGGGAAGGGGAAGGGAAGGGAAGGGAAGGGAAGGGAAGGGAAGGGAAGGGAAGGGAAGGGAAGGGAAGGGAAGGGAAGGGAAGGGAAGGGGAAGGGAAGGGAAGGGAAGGGAAGGGAAGGGAAGAGAAGGGAAGGGAAGGGAAGGGAAGGGAAGGGAAGGGAAGGGAAGGGAAGGGAAGAAGGAAGGGAAGGGAAGGGAAGGGAAGGGAAGGGAAGGGAAGGGGAAGGGAAGAAGGGAAGGGAAGGGAAGGGAAGAAAGGAAGGGAAGGGAAGGAAGAGAAGGGAAGAAGGGAAGGGAAGGGAAGGGAAGGGAAGGGAAGGGAAGGGAAGAGAAGGGAAGAAGGGAAGGGAAGGGAAGGGAAGGGATGGGAAGGGAAGGGAAGGAAAGGGAAGAAGGGAAGGGAAGGGGAAGGGGAAGGGGAAGGGAAGGGAAGGGAAGGGAAGGGAAGGGAAGGGAAGGGAAGGGAAGGGAAGAGAAGGGAAGAAGGGAAGGGAAGGGAAGGGAAGGGAAGGGAAGAAGGGAAGGAAGGGAAGGGAAGGGAAGGGAAGGGAAGGGAAGGGAAGGGAAGGGAAGAGAAGGGAAGAAGGGAAGGGAAGGGAAGGGAAGGGAAGAGAAGGGAAGGGAAGAAGGGAAGGGAAGGGAAGAAGGGAAGGGAAGGGAAGGGAAGGGAAGGGAAGGGAAGGGAAGGGAAGGGAAGGAAGGGAAGGGAAGGGAAGGAAGGGAAGGGAAGGGAAGGGAAGGGAAGGGAAGGAGGAAGGGAAGGGAAGGGAAGGGAAGGGAAGGGAAGGAAGGAAGGGAAGGGAAGGGAAGGGAAGGGAAGGGAAGGGAAGGGAAGGGAAGGGAAGGGAAGGGAAGGGAAGGGAAGGGAAGGGAAGGAAGGGAAGGAAGGGAAGGGAAGGGAAGGGAAGGGAAGGGAAGGGAAGGGAAGGGAAGGGAAGGAAGGGAAGGGAACGGAAGGGAACAGGAAGAGAAGGGAAGAAGGGAAGGGAAGGAAGGGAAGAAGGGAAGGGAAGGGAAGGGAAGGGAAGGGAAGGGAAGAGGGAAGGGAAGGGAAGGGAAGGGAAGGGAAGGGAAGGGAAGGGAAGGGAAGGGAAGGGAAGGGAAGGAAGGGAAGGGAAGGGAAGGGAAGGGAAGGGAAGGGAAGGGAAGGGAAGGGAAGGGAAGGGAAGGGAAGGGAAGGGAAGGGAAGAAGGGAAGGGAAGGGAAGGGAAGGGAAGGGAAGGGAAGAGAAGGGAAGAGAAGGGAAGAAGGGAAGGGAAGGGAAGGGAAGGGAAGGGAAGGGAAGGGAAGGGAAGGGAAGGGAAGGGAAGGGAAGGGAAAGGGGAAGGGGAAGGGAAGGGAAGGGATGGGAAGGGAAGGGAAGGGAAGGGAAGGGAAGAGAAGGGAAGGGAAGAAGGGAAGGGAAGGGAAGGGAAGGGAAGGGAAGGGAAGGGAAGGGAAGGGAAGGGAAGGGAAGGAAGGGAAGGGAAGAGAAGGGAGAAGGGAAGGGAAGGGAAGGGAAGGGATGGGAAGGGAAGGGAAGGAAAGGGAAGAAGGGAAGGGAAGGGAAGGGAAGGGAAGGGAAGGGAAGGGAAGGGAAGGGAAGGGAAGGAAGGGAAGGGAAGGAAGAAGGGAAGGGAAGGGAAGGGAAGGGAAGGGAAGGGAAGGGAAGGGAAGGGAAGGGAAGGGAAGGGAAGGGAAGGGAAGGAGGAAGAAGGGAAGGGAAGGGAAGGGAATGGAAGGGAAGGGAAGGGAAGAGAAGGGAAGAAGGGAAGGGAAGGGAAGGGAAGGGAAGGGAAGAAGGGAAGGGAAGGGAAGGGAAGGGAAGGAAGGGAAGAAGGGAAGGGAAGATGGGAAGGGAAGGGAAGGGAAGGGAAGGAGGGAAGGGAAGGGAAGGGAAGGGTAGGGAAGGGAAGGGAAGGGAAGGGAAGGGAAGGGAAGGGAAGGGAAGGGAAGGGAAGAGAAGGGAAGAGGGAAGGGAAGGGAAGGGAAGGGAAGAGAAGGGAAGAAGGGAAGGGAAGGGAAGGGAAGGGAAGGGAAGGGAAGGAAAGGGAAGGGAAGGGAAGGGAAGGGAAGGGAAGGGAAGGGAAGGGAAGGGAAGGGAAGGGAAGGGAAGGGAAGGAAGGGAAGGGAAGGGAAGGGAAGGGAAGGGAAGGGAAGGGAAGGGAAGGGAAGAAGGGAAGGGAAGGGAAGGGAAGAGGGAAGGGAAGGGAAGGGAAGGGAAGGGAAGGGAAGGGAAGGGAAGGGAAGGGAAGGGAAGGGAAGAAGGAAGGGAAGGAAGGGAAGGGAAGGGAAGGGAAGAGAGGGAAGAAGGGAAGGGAAGGGAAGGGAAGGGAAGGGAAGGGAAGGGAAGGGAAGGGAAGGGAAGGGAAGGGAAGGGAAGCGAAGGGAAGGGAAGGGAAGGGAAGGGAAGGGAAGGGAAGGGAAGGGAAGAAGGGAAGGGAAGATGGGAAGGGAAGGGAAGG
The DNA here is from genome assembly GCF_029834395.1 of Sorex fumeus. Taxonomy (NCBI): domain Eukaryota; kingdom Metazoa; phylum Chordata; class Mammalia; order Eulipotyphla; family Soricidae; genus Sorex; species Sorex fumeus. The sequence continues at coordinate 4,821,783 of NW_026606248.1, forward strand.
GAAGGGAAGGGAAGGGAAGGGAAGGGAAGGGAAGGGAAGGGAAGGGTAGGGAAGGAAGGGAAGGGAAGGGAAGGGAAGGGAAGGAAGGGAAGGGAAGGGAAGAGAAGGGAAGAAGGGAAGGGAAGGGAAGGGAAGGGAAGGGAAGGGAAGGGAAGGGAAGGGAAGGGAAGGGAAGGGAAGGGAAGGAAGGGAAGGGAAGGGAAGGGAAGGGAAGGGAAGGGAA